>NC_086154.1:10193087-10503482 GCF_035149785.1 Candoia aspera | reverse complement strand
GGTTGGATCTTCTTGCAGTCCAAGGCACTCTCAGAGTTTTCCTCCAACACCACAGTTCAAAAGCATCTACCTTCCTTCCCTCCACCTTCCTTATGGTCCAGCTCTCGCAGCCATATGTTACTACGGGGAACACCATTGCTTTAACTATGCGGACCTTTGTTGTCAGCGTGATGTCTCTGCTCTTAACTATTTTATCGAGATTTGTCATTGCTCTTCTCCCAAGAATTAAGCGTCTTCTGATTTCCTGACTGCAGTCAGCATCCGCAGTAATCTTCGCACCTAGAAATACAAAGTCTTTCACTGCTTCTACGTTTTCTCCCTCTATTTGCCAGTTATCGATCAAGCTGGTTGCCATAATCTTGGTTTTTTTGAGGTTTAGCTGCAAGCCAGCTTTTGCACTTTCTTCTTTCACCTTCATCATAAGGCTCCTCAGTTCCTCTTCGCTTTCAGCCATCAAAGTGGTATCATCTGCATATCTGAGATTGTTAATGTTTCTTCCAGCGATTTTAACTCCAGCCTTGGATTCCTCAAGCCCAGCATGTCGCATGATGTGTTCTGCGTAGAAGTTGAATAGGTAGGGTGAGAGGATACAGCCCTGCCGTACTCCTTTCCCAATCTTAAACCAGTCCGTTGTTCTGTGGTCTGTTCTTACTGTTGCTACTTGGTCGTTATACAGATTCTTCAGGAGGCATACAAGATGACTTGGTATCCCCATACCACTAAGAACTTGCCACAATTTGTTATGGTCCACACAGTCAAAAGCTTTAGAATAGTCAATAAAACAGAAATAGTTGTTTTTCTGAAACTCCCTGGCTTTTTCCATTATCCAGCGGATATTGGCAATTTGGTCCCTAGTTCCTCTGCCTTTTCTAAACCCAGCTTGTACATCTGGCAATTCTCGCTCCATGAATTGCTGAAGTCTACCTTGCAGGATCTTGAGCATTACCTTACTGGCATGTGAAATGAGTGCCACTGTTCGATAGTTTGAACATTCTTGAGTGTTTCCCTTTTTTGGTATGGGGATATAAGTTGATTTTTTCCAATCTGATGGCCATTCTTGTGTTTTCCAAATTTGCTGGCATATAGCATGCATTACCTTGACAGCATCATCTTGCAAGATTTTGAACAGTTCAGCTGGGATGCCGTCATCTCCTGCTCCTTGTTATTAGCAATGCTTAAGGCCCATTCAACCTCACTCTTCAGGATGTCTGGCTCTAGCTCACTGACCACACCATCAAAGCTATCCCCAATACTGATATCCTTCCTATACAGGTCTTCTGTATATTCTTGCCACCTTTTCTTGATCTCTTCTTCTTCTGTTAGGTCCTTGCCATCTTTGTTTTTGATCATACCCATTTTGGCCTGGAATTTACCTCCGATGTTTCTAATTTTCTGGAAGAGGTCTCTTGTCCTTCCTATTCTATTGTCTTCTTCCACTTCCGCGCGTTGCTTGTTTAAAAATAATTCCTTATCTCTTCTGGCTAACCTCTGGAATTTTGCATTTAATTGGGCATATCTCCCCCTATCACTGTTGCCTTTTGCTTTCCTTCTTTCTTGGGCTGCTTCTAGTGTCTCAGCAGACAGCCACTTTGCCTTCTTGGTTTTCTCTTTCTTTGGGATGTATTTTGTTGCCGCCTCCTAAACAATGTTGCGAACCTCTGTCCATAGTCCTTCCGGGACCCTATCTACTGAGTCCAGTCCCTTAAATCGATTCTTCACCTCCACTGCATATTCCTTAGGAATATTAGTGAGCTCATATCTAGCTGATCTGTGGGTCTTCCCTAATCTCTTTAGTCTGATCCTAAATTGTGCAAGAAGAAGTTCGTGATCTGAACTACAGTCAGCTCCAGGTCTTGTTTTTACCGACTGTATAGATGTCCGCCACCTTTGGCTGCAAAGGATGTAGTCAATCTGATTTCAGTGTTGTCCATCTGGTGAAGTCCACGTATAAAGCCGTCTCTTAGGTTGTTGGAAGAGAGTGTTTGTTATGCAGAGTGAATTGTCTTGGCAAAATTCTATCAGCCTATGTCCTGCTTCGTTTTGTTCTCCCAGGCCATGCTTACCTGCAATTCCAGGTGTCATTTGACTGCCCACCTTAGCATTCCAGTCTCCCGTGATGAAAATAACGTCTCTTTTAGGCGTGTTGTCCAGTAGGTGCTGGAGATCCTCATAGAACTGCTCTACTTCAGCTTCTTCAGCATCTGTGGTTGGGGCGTATATTTGGATCACTGTGATGTTAGATGGCTTGCCCTGAATTCGAATTGAGATCGTTCTATCATTTTTTGGATTGTATCCAAGCACTGCTTTAACCACTTTACTATTAATTATGAAGGCTACTCCATTTCTTCTGTGGTCCTCTTGTCCACAGTAGTAGATCTGGTGGTCATTTGATGTGAAGTGGCCCATTCCAGTCCATTTCAGTTCACTGACGCCCAGAATGTCTATCTTTAATCTTGACATCTCACCAATAACCACATCCAATTTGCCCTGGCTCATAGATCTTACATTCCAGGTTCCAATGGTGTGTTGATCCTTAGAACATCGGATTCGCCGTTCACCACCAGCACCGTCGGCCGCTAGCCGTCCTTTCGGCTTTGAGCTAGCTGCGTCATCACGTCTGGGGCTAGTTGAGCTCATCCTCTGTTCCTCCCCAGTAGCATTTTGACCATCTTCCGACCTGGGGGTCTCATCTTCCGATGGTATACTGACATATCTCTGGTTGTACTGATCCATTGAGTTTTCACGGCAAGAATACTGGGGTGGGTTGCCATTACCTTCCCCAGGGATCGCATTTAGTCTGACCTCTCTGTCATGACCTTCCCGTCTTGGGTGTCTTTCACGGTTTAGCTCATGGCATCATTGAGGTGCTCAAGCTCCAGCACCACGACAAGGTAACGATCCTTTGCTGAAGTTAAAAATTAATGGGGAAATGCAAATGATAAACCAAGAGAATGACCTGGATAATGTCTTTTTATTGGATTTACAAAACAGGCTTATTAAAGCCTCAAAGAAGCTTATGCGATGGGACGTAGAAGAATTGGAGAGATCAAATCCTACAAAAATATATATGCAAATTTTGAATTAAGGAAGAATGAAGAAAAGTAATAAGAATGTGAAAAAGAAATGTAGAAAAAGAAAAGAAAAGAAAAGATTCGAAGAAGTGGCTTCTGATCTTCTTGATCTTCTTGACAATGGTTACAGGTAGTCCTTACTTAACGACCACAATTGAAACCAGAATTTCAGTTGCTAAGTGAAGTGGTCATTAAGTGAATCCAACCCAATTTTACGACCTTTTTTGCGGCAGTAATTAAGCAAATCACTGTGGTCATTAAGTGAACCATGTGGTCGTTAAGCAAATCATTATCACATGACCGCAGGGACACTGTGACGGTTGTAAGTGTGAGCACCAGTTGTAAGTTGTTTTTTTCAGCACCATTGTAAATGTAAAGCTAATGTAAAGAAGGAAATTATGATGTAGCCTTAGAGAGAGGGTAAAATATAAATACATCTATACAGGTAGTCCTCACTAAGCCTCTCTAAGGCTACATCATAATTTCCTTCTTTACATTAGCTATCCTTTCTAATCTTCAAATCCATAAATCACAAGTTCATTTTTCTCTTTTTTCAGCAGAAAGTCCATAAGGGGCTTAAGTCCTATGACAATAAATGAATGAACTAAAGATTAAGATTTACAGAGGTAAAAGGAAGGAATATAAAGTTGGTTTATTTGATCAAGGTTAAAATAAGTCATGTTTTTATGAAATTCTGGCAACCCTTTATAGACTTTTTGCTGATACCAGGATTGAAAACGTGATGTCTTCTGGATTTGCTTATAAATAAGGGATGGGTTATGGGATGAAGAGGTATCTGTCTGTAACCTTATAGGGGGTGAAGAGCTACCAAATCTGTTTATACTTGTGATGAAGATTGGAAGTAGTTCTTTATATATTTCTTTTCTTTTTCTTTATCTCACTCTGTCCTTTTTCTTTTCTTTCTTGTTTTTTACTTTATCTTTCTTTACACTTTTTACTCTCTTTTTACTTTACTTTCTCTCTCTGAATTTAGTTTGTATTAGTTTTTATTACTGTAATTAAAATCTTTAATTATATATATATATATATATATATATATATATATATGTATGTATGTATGTATGTATATAGGAAGGGACAGACCCATTCAGAAGGAGTTAGCAGGGCCAGGAGAAATATTCAATTAATCCAATGCAATTCATATTCTTACTAAGCAGCTGGTTCCTTTATAGCCAGTAATTACTAACATTGATCCCAGATTAACTTTTTTTTTAAGTAGGTGGAGCAGAGGGTCTGGCAGGTGATAAGAGGAAAGAGTTTATACGTATCACTTTGGAGATCCAACTGCAGACCAAGATAATTCATATTTCCACAGGCTATAAATCTCACTGAAATGAATACTAGGTTCAAACACGCTGTACCCTGATGCTGTTCTTTTGACATATTTTGTGAATCCAGCCATTGGGGTTTGTGAACCATCATTTATGTTTTAGTATGATGTATAAACCATCAATTGTGGTTTATTCAAAAAACCATGGTTAAACAAGCTATGGCTTAGTATGCTCAGTGGACCCATTTGTGAAAAGCTTCTCTTATTGGTTCCCAGAAAACAATTTCCATTTAAAGATAACAAGAGCAGCCTAGACCACTGTTTTTCAATCAATTAGCAACCACATGTGGCCAAGCAGGCAACTCAAGAAAAAAGGAAAGTTTTAAGTAACCCAAATGTTCAGGTTGAGTTATCGTAGCTAGGCTGTAAAACTCCAGAAGATCACTAGATGGTAGCAAAGAAATAAGAAACACTTTCTTTGCTGCCCTGATTTCTCCCTTCCATGTCCCAGCTCAAGACTTATCTACCTAGAAAGCAGGTAGGATAATATCTGTCTGTCTGTCTGTCTGTCTGTCTATCTAATTTGTCCCCGCCCATCTCCTCCCGTGGGGGGACTCTGGGCGGTTTACAACAATCCCAGAGCTTCCTTTCCAGGTGGATTTATTTATTTTTGGTAGAATGCAAGATCCACCAACCAAAGCTTGGTGCAAAGATATACCATAAACATTAAATAATTCTGACCCCACTGTTGAGTTTATTCTAGGAATCGGCTGATTTCACACAAAATCTTCTGACTTCCTCTGCCTCCTCGCTTTCTTATGTATTTTCTTAATATATATCCCACCCACCCACCCCTTTTTGGTTTTTGGCAGCTTATTATATAAAATCCACAAAAATACAAAAATGCAAGCATTAAATATTTGATTTCCTCATTTCCTCAATATAATTTAGAGCAGAAGAGGTGACTTGTTTTCTAATTATTCTTGTCAAACAACTGGGAAGTACAATCCCTACTAGGTCTACTGCAAAGCATCCAGGGATCTACCAGGAGATCTAGGTCTGCTCACAATAATGAATAAAAACAGAACTTTGAAGTTGAAGGTGCTTTTACATCAAGCTAGGGATCAAAATCTGTGCCTTGAGTTTACTTAGTTATTAAAACATTTTAAAAATCAATTTATTGTTTTTAGACAAAGGGAAATAATTCCAAATGCTGCAACTGCTTGCATAGTTTATTGCTATAAATACCAGTTTAATTCAGGGGGGGCACTTTTGCAAAACCTTTGGATCCAGTTCACTTTCCTGGCTCAGAGACCGAGTCTACTTAAACAAAGGATCAAAGTAAATGCATTGTGAAAAAAGCAACACTGCCTAGTGGAGACGGTTTTGCTTCTAGAGTTAAGAGCCAAGAGTGTGTGTCCATGTGCAGAGTAAGATTTTAATCAGGATCACAGCTGAGGAAGAAAGAGTTGCCTTTCAGATGCCCTTGAACTACATCTCCCAGCATCCCTAGCTGTCAACTATATTGACTGTATCTTCTAGGGTCATAGATCAATAATATCTCAAGAGCTGCAGATCTCCCATCGCTGGTCTAGATCTTCCCACTTCTGCGTAGTGTGCGCCTGTTAAAAACCTACCCCTTTCAGCACCTATTGCTAATCTTCAAAAAAATGGTTGCAGCTTTTAAAAATATATTTGGCATCACATCTTTTTTCCCTAGCCTACCAGCCCCATCTGGTGCCTTAGGGTCATCATGCCTAGCCAGCCTGCTCATCTAGAGTGATAGGCACTGGGCCAAGATCTTAGGAAGATCGTCTCTAGTGTGAGAAATGCTGCCCTAAATTTTGATTTGATTGATTATGTGCCATCAAGTCGGCATCAACACCCAGGACCACATAGATAGATTTTCTTCATGACAATCTATCCCTATCTAAGCCAACACCATCTTTCTTGACACCTGAGTGTTTTGAAAGGACTTGTGAAATTTTTGATGCAATCCTGGAACATGCATGACTTGCCCTGAATATTCCCCAGCTGAATATTTAGCATCTGTAACAAAAAGCAGTCCTCACCATTATCAGGGTTAGGAAAGCCTCTCTATTTTCTATAGTAATTGATCTGTTGCCAGTTAGAGTGCAAACAATACCCAACGCTTGGTCCCTGTCAGGAACATTTCAGAAGTTCAGTGAGAATTCCATAAAATGTTCACCGGTAAAACTGTATTCCACCAGGCTTTTAACCTGAGCTGATTATTTCTGGCCACAAATGGGGGGCAGGGGTGGGAGATTCCTAATTTGATGGTTTTCGTTCTCCCTGGTTTTACTCTGTTGCAATGCTGCCCAGAGTTCTTCCTTCAGGAATAACTGCCTGAAATATGAAAGGGTTATCAAAACCAGGAGACAGCCCAGACAGCAAACAAACGGAATAAATGGTCATAATTATTCCGAAGCTTGTACACGTGCAAACCTTTTAGATTCAATTCCTTTTAGATCTACTGCAAAGTATCCAGGGATCTACTAGGAGGTCTAGATCGGCTCACAATGATGAATAAAGACAGAACTTTGGAATTGAAAGTGCTTTTACATCAAGGAAGGGATCGTGGTGCCTTCAATTATCCCCAATTTTGATCTTGAATCACTTCTTCTTTGGCAGTGCAGAAATTGTCCCCCGTTTATACTAGATTGGTTGTCTCTTAAAAACTTCCGTTTACAGATATACGGGCACTGATCGCACTTGGTTTTCAGAGAACAGAAGGCTCTGATGCTGGGAAAGGTGGAAGGAAAGAGAAGAAGAGGAGGACCAGCAGCAAGGGGATGGACTCAGTTACTGTGGCCATGGGGGCACCATTGGAAGACTTGAGGGAACAAGTTGGGGACTCAGATCCTCCAGGAGAAAATCTATGTGGTTGCTAGGAGTTAACATCAACTTGAAGGCACATACTAAATCAATCAATCGTCCAGCTGTAGCCAAAATGGCATTGTTAGATCTTTGTAGGACCCCAAAGTTTGCAGAAGTAACCCTCCCACAGCAATAAAGCTGCCACCTTGGGGACAGGAATCCTCAAAGCTACCTAATAAGGACTGAGCATGCTCAGTGGTTTTGGAATGCTGGGGAATTCTGAGAATTGAAGTCCACACATCTTCAAGTTGCCAAGGTTGAGAAACTCTGGTCTATACAGTACTTGCAAAGTATGTTTACTGCTTTTGAACATAAAGGTTCTACAAGGGGCCACTCAGAGTCAGCTCATGAACAGCTGTGAGTTACAAAGATATCTCAAAATCAGGACTGTGTCAGCATCTGTTCAGACCTACACATTTAATCCAAAGGCATAAGATTTCACAACCTGCTCCTTACTTCAGGGATGAAGTGCGGGGTAGCTTGTGAAAGCTTATGCCTTTGAGTAAAATGTATTATTAATCTGAAGAAGTGCTACCAAGCAACAAAGACGGCTAAAACAACAAATGATTTTGGGTGAAGTGGGCACAGTTAAAAAATGGAAAGAGAGGGAAGAAAGTGGAAGGGGAGAAAGATCAGTGTGAATATAATACTGTCTACCCCAACGGCAATTTCCTAGGTGCCAATAAGTTTTAAAATATTCATAAAAGAGTACTAGATGTCGGAAAGAGAGACAAGAAAAAATGGAAGAAGGTGGATCAGTTAATCAGTGTTTCTTAACCTTGGCCACTTTAAGATGTGTGGACTTCAACTCCCAGTTTCCCTTTAGCATATCTCCTCTTTTCTTCTGTCCTGCTGGCCGCACAAATTAGATTATTCTACCTATTCTGAATCAGAAGAACATTAAAAAAAAGCCACCTTTGAGATTAGATCTGCCTTTTTACTACAAGCTAGATGCTCCTGGAAGCTTCTAACATCAGGGAAGTGCCTGGGAAGGCAGGACTGTTTCCAACACTCAGCGTTCCCAGACTGGACCTATTCAGTTCCACTTGGCTAGGATGGTTCAGACCTTCAGATCAATTGTCCTCCATCCATGTGCCTCAGTAATTTTGAAGATCACCTACACCAATGTTTCTCCACCGTGGCAGCTTGAAGATGCGTTGACTTTGTCTCCCAGAATGCTGGCTGGGGAATTCTGGGAGCTGAAGTCCACACATCTTCAAGCTGCCAAGGTGGAGAAACACTGATCTGCACCATGTCACCATACCTTGTAGCAGCCAGTTCCACAGGTTAGCTTTGTGCTTGGTCAAGCACCCCCATTTTCTGCAGACTGAGTTCTTTTTCAGTGACTCCTAAAACTTCCTTTCCCTGCATTCATCTCTCACCCTCTCTCTTCACCTCCATCCGTTCAAAGGTTCTCTCCATCTATCTCAATCTAGCACACTCTCTCTCTCTCCTGACTCAGCCTTTCAGTTAGACAAAAGGAAGAGAGCTAACATCTGTGCCTCAAGCCTCTGGCTTCTTGATCTCCCTCTCTGGGTCTCGACCTCACCCTTCTGTGCTTTATAGTATCTTTTCATTTTCAGGCATGTCCCATTGTGCACCAGACGTCTCTGCTTTACCCAAACGACTCCACAGTGACTCTTTGCAAGTTGCTCTTTTACTGTTCAGTGGGCTTTTCTCTGCCACCCTCACTGCTCTCGGCCATATCAGCTCCTCGCAGGTTTCCCACCTTACTTGTAAAAAGTTGGATGCTCAGCCTGGATGGGGGAAGAGCCGCATTCACCCGCCGCCGCTCGGACCGTTTCACTTCTTTCTCTCTCGCTGCGTCTCTGCCCCGGAGAGAGGAGGAGAGAGCCTTCTGGCCATCGGATTTCCTGGCTCAGAGCAGCACTGGCGTGTGAGCAAGCATATGTGCCTCACGAATGTGTGTGTGTGTGTGTGAGTGTGTGTGTGTGTGTGTGTGAGCAACACACACAAACCCACACCCAGAACTCATCCCCTCCCTCCTTGGTTTGGAATCACGGACCGTCTGACACAATTGCCATGAGGTCATAAATGGGAATGGCTGATGACTATCTTGGCACTCAACGAATGGTGCTTGTAAAGGCCCCGGGTTCCAACATTCTTGCCCTTTTTTCTTCTTGTTCCCTTCCCCCCCCCCCACCTTCGACCGTGAATCCAAACTCTGGGTGGTGGCCCGCATCTACCATAACTTTTGATCACCCATAGGCATCTTCTTCCTCTCTGCCTTGGGGTGGCTCCAGGTGATGTCACATCCAAACATTATCTCTGGCAAGGATAATTTATTTATTTATTTAATGTATAAAGTTACCATCTCGAGGGGCGTGCAGATCCCTCCCCTTCTGAGGACATGAACAGGACTCTGCAAAGCCCATCCTTCCCTTCCATCTATTCACAGCAAAACTGACAGGGCCACACTACCCAGGGGTGATCGTTCAGTTGATCTACTCAGCTCATGCTTACATACTCACCAGTGACCACATGTCCTTTATTATAAAGGACAGTCCTTTATATCAGAAAACTGTCCTTTAGATTCGTTTAATTTAATGATTTATCTTCTTGGTTTTGCTCCTGAATTTTCCTGGGTAAAGCAAAGTTATAGACCTAAACGATTATTTTTTTTTTAATCCTTATGAACCTCTTTCAGAATTGCCCCTATCTCAGGTTGGTCCTTTATTTTTTCCAAGAAAATATGGTCACTGTACTTATACATAACCTTAAAGAAGGGGAACTGAGATCCTTTTTTACCCTATTGGTCCTATCAACCACAAGGATTAAAGATCAGTGGCAAGGTTTCCAACCGCTTGGGGTCCAGAAGCATAAAACTATAGTGTAACTCCTTGAAGAGGCTTCACTGAGTCATTGAAACAAAGGAAAGACCCATGGGAAAAAGCAAAAAAGCTGATCGCCCTGAATTTGTGTTGCCCATCTGCTTGCTGTGGTCCTTGCTTCTGCCCCCCCAAAAGTTGCCCACCCCCCAACTCTAGAGGTAAGTTGTTTTTAACTCCCTCTCTCCATCTTCAGGAGGGTTGGTGTGAACTTGGTTAGGACAAAGGAATTTCTTCTCACAACAGCGAACTTCATTAGTGGGATTTGCTGCTACAGAATGCGATGACAGCCCTACTGACTTAGAACGCTTTAAAAAGGGATTTAAAAAGTTTTAAACGGTTTGACAACAAAGGCCCGCATAGTTAAAGCAATGGTGTTCCCTGTAGTAACATATGGCTGCGAGAGTTGGACCATAAGGAAGGCTGAGCGAAGGAAGATCGATGCTTTGGAACTGTGGTGTTGGAGGGAAATTCTGAGAGTGCCTTGGACTGCCAGAAGATCACACCAGTCCATCCTCCAGGAAATAAAGCCAGACTGCTCACTTGAGGGAATGATACTAAAGGCAAAACTGAATACTTTGGCCACATAATGAGAAGACAGGACACCCTGGAGAAGATGCTGATGCTAGGGAGAGTGGAGGGCAAAAGGAAGAGGGGCCGACCAAGGGCAAGGTGGATGGATGATATTCTAGAGGTGACGGACTCGTCCCTGGGGGAGCTGGGGGTGTTGACAGCCGACAGGAAGCTCTGGCGTGGGCTGGTCCATGAAGTCACGAAGAGTCGGAAGCGACTAAACGAATAAACAACAACAAACGGTTTGAAAAAGGGATTTAAAAAGTTTGAAACGGTTTGAAAAAGAGATTTTAAAAGTTTGAAACGGTTTTAAAAAGGGGTTTAAAAAGTTTTAAATGGTTTGAAAAAGGGATTTTAAAAGTTTGAAACGGTTTTAAAAAGGGGTTTAAAAAGTTTTAAATGGTTTGAAAAAGGGATTTTAAAAGTTTTAAACAGGGATTTTAAAAGTTTTAAATGGTTTGAAAAAGGATTTAAAAAGTTTTAAACGGTTTGAAAAAGGGATTTAAAAAGTTTTAAACGATTTTAAACAGGGATTTAAAAAGTTTTAAATGGTTTTAAAAAGGGATTTTAAAAGTTTTAAACCATTTGAAAAAGGGATTTTAAAAGTTTTAAACAGTTTGAAAAAGGGATTTTAAAAGTTTTAAACGGTTTGAAAAAGGGATTTAAAAAGTTTTAAACGGTTTGAAAAAGGGATTTAAAAAGTTTTAAACGGTTTGAAAAAGGGATTTTAAAAGTTTTGTTGTTGTTTATTCGTTTAGTCGCTTCCGACTCT
The DNA here is from genome assembly GCF_035149785.1 of Candoia aspera. Classification (NCBI taxonomy): domain Eukaryota; kingdom Metazoa; phylum Chordata; class Lepidosauria; order Squamata; family Candoiidae; genus Candoia; species Candoia aspera. The sequence continues at coordinate 10,492,028 of NC_086154.1, read as the reverse complement.
TCGTGACTTCATGGACCAGCCCACGCCAGAGCTTCCTGTCGGTCGTCAACACCCCCAGCTCCCCCAGGGACGAGTCCGTCACCTCTAGAATATCATCCATCCACCTTGCCCTTGGTCGGCCCCTCTTCCTTTTGCCTTCCACTCTCCCTAGCATCAGCATCTTCTCCAGGGTGTCCTGTCTTCTCATTATGTGGCCAAAGTATTTCAGTTTGGCCTTTAATATCATTCCCTCAAGTGAAAACTCTGGCTTTATTTCCTGGAGGATGGACTGGTTGGATCTTCTTGCAGTCCAAGGCACTCTCAGAATTTTCCTCCAACACCACAGTTCAAAAGCATCGATCTTCCTTCGCTCAGCCTTCCTTATGGTCCAGCTCTCGCAGCCATATGTTACTACAGGGAACACCATTGCTTTAACTATGCAGGCCTTTGTTGTCAGTGTGATGTCTCTGCTCTTAACTATTTTATCGAGATTTGTCATTGCTCTTCTCCCAAGGATTAAGCGTCTTCTGATTTCCTGACTGCAGTCAGCATCTGCAGTAATCTTTGCACCTAGGAATACAAAGTCTTTCACTGCTTCTACATTTTCTCCCTCTATTTGCCAGTTATCAATCAAGCTGGTTGCCATAATCTTGGTTTTTTTGAGGTTTAGCTGCAAACCAGCTTTTGCACTTTCTTCTTTCACCTTCATCATAAGGCTCCTCAGTTCCTCTTCATTTTCAGCCATCAAAGTGGTATCATCTGCATATCTGAGATTGTTAATGTTTCTTCCAGAGATTTTAACTCCAGCCTTGGATTCCTCAAGGCCAGCTTGTCGCATGATGTGTTCTGCATACAAGTTGAATAGGTAGGGTGAGAGTATACAGCCCTGCCGTACTCCTTTCCCAATCTTAAACCAGTCTGTTGTTCCGTGGTCTGTTCTTACTGTTGCTACTTGGTCGTTATACAGATTCCTCAGGAGGCATACAAGATGACTTGGTATCCCCATACCACTAAGAACTTGCCACAATTTGTTATGGTCCACACAGTCAAAGGCTTTAGAATAGTCAATAAAACAGAAATAGATGTTTTTCTGAAACTCCCTGGCTTTTTCCATTATCCAGCGGATATTGGCAATTTGGTCTCTAGTTCCTCTGCCTTTTCTAAACCCAGCTTGTACATCTGGCAATTCTCGCTCCATGAATTGCTGAAGTCTACCTTGCAGGATCTTGAGCATTACCTTACTGGCATGTGAAATGAGTGCCACTGTTCGATAGTTTGAACATTCTTTAGTGTTTCCCTTTTTTGGTATGGGGATATAAGTTGATTTTTTCCAGTCTGATGGCCATTCTTGTGTTTTCCAAATTTGCTGGCATATAGCATGCATTACCTTGACAGCATCATCTTGCAAGATTTTGAACAGTTCAGCTGGGATGCCGTCGTCTCCTGTTGCCTTGTTATTAGCAATGCTTCTTAAGGCCCACTCAACCTCACTCTTCAGGATGTCTGGCTCTAGCTCACCGACCACACCGTCAAAGCTATCCCCAATATTGTTATCCTTCCTATACAGGTTTTCTGTATATTCCTGCCACCTTTTCTTGATCTCTTCTTCTTCTGTTAGGTCCTTGCCATCTTTGTTTTTGATCATACCCATTTTTGCCTGGAATTTACCTCCAATGTTTCTAATTTTCTGGAAGAGGTCTCTTGTCCTTCCTATTCTATTGTCTTCTTCCACTTCCGCGCATTGCTTGTTTAAAAATAATTCCTTATCTCTTCTGGCTAACCTCTGGAATTTTGCATTTAATTGGGCATATCTCCCCCTATCACTGTTGCCTTTTGCTTTCCTTCTTTCTTGGGCTACTTCTAGTGTCTCAGCAGACAGCCATTTTGCCTTCTTGGTTTTCTCTTTCTTTGGGATGTATTTTGTTGCCGCCTCCTGAACAATGCTGCCAACTTCTGTCCAGAGTTCTTCCGGGACCCTATCTACTAAGTCCAGTCCCTTAAATCTATTCTTCACCTCCACTGCATATTCCTTAGGAATATTAGTGAGCTCATATCTAGCTGATCTGTGGGTCTTCCCTAATCTCTTTAGTCTGATCCTAAATTGTGCAAGAAGAAGTTCGTGATCTGAACTACAGTCAGCTCCAGGCCGTGTTTTTACCGACTGTACAGATGTCCGCCACCTTTGGCTGCAAAGGATGTAATCAATCTGATTTCGGTGTTGTCCATCTGGTGAAGTCCATGTATAAAGCCGTCTCTTAGGTTGTTGGAAGAGAGTGTTTGTTATGCAGAGTGAGTTGTCTTGGCAAAATTCTATCAGCCTATGTCCTGCTTCGTTTTGTTCTCCCAGGCCATACTTACCTGTAATTCGAGGTGTCATTTGACTGCCCACCTTAGCATTCCAGTCTCCTGTGATGAAAATAACATCTCTTTTAGGCGTGTTGTCCAGTAGGTGCTGCAGATCCTCATAGAACTGCTCTACTTCAGCTTCTTCAGCATTTGTGGTTGGGGCGTATATTTGGATCACTGTGATGTTAGATGGCTTGCCCTGAATTCGAATTGAGATCATTCTGTCATTTTTTGGGTTGTATCCAAGCACTGCTTTAGCCACTTTACTATTAATTATGAAGGCTACTCCATTTCTTCTGTGGTCCTCTTGTCCGCAGTAGTAGATCTGGTGGTCATTTGATGTGAAGTGGCCCATTCCAGTCCATTTCAGTTCACTGACGCCCAGAATGTCTATCTTTAATCTTGACATCTCACCAATAACCACATCCAATTTGCCCTGGCTCATAGATCTTACATTCCAGGTTCCGATGGTGTGTTGATCCTTAGAACATCGGATTCGCCGTTCACCACCAGCACCGTCGGCCGCTAGCCGTCCTTTCGGCTTTGAGCTAGCTGCGTCATCACGTCTGGGGCTAGTTGAGCTCATCCTCTGTTCCTCCCCAGTAGCATTTTGACCATCTTCCGACCGGGGGGTCTCATCTTCCGATGGTATACCGACATATCTCTGGTTGTACTGATCCATTTAGTTTTCACGGCAAGAATACTGAGGTGGGTTGCCATTACCTTCCCCAGGGATCGCATTTAGTCTGACCTCTCTGTCATGACCTTCCCGTCTTGGGTGGCCCTTCACGGTTTAGCTCATGGCATCATTGAGGTGCTCAAGCTCCAGCACCACGACAAGGTAACGATCCTTTGCTGAAGTTAAAAGTTTTAAACGGTTTGAAAAAGGGATTTAAAAAGTTTTAAACGGTTTGAAAAAGGGATTTAAAAAGTTTTAAACGGTTTGAAAAAGGGATTTTAAAAGTTTTTAAAAGTTCAGCTCCATTCAAACCAAAAGGAAGAGATTGTGAAGTAGGTTCTCAAAAGAACAGGTGGTGAGGGAGCCTATGAAGTGACAGATGTATTGAAGAAAGGAACACACACGTTGTTCTCACATCTGGCTCACCACCATAAAATAACTTCCAGTATTGCACTAAAAAAAAAAATCCAAAGACAATTGTAAAGTCCCTAAGATGGAGGTAGAAAAAGAAAAGACCTTTTCACTGGAGAAGAAAATGTTCAGGAAGTTGAAGAACACCTCTCAGCAGGGCACAAGATTGTTATCTTGTCCTTCAAAATCTCCTGAGCCATTTATTGATGCTTCAAAGACCTCTGATCTTCACCTGCGTGGAGGCCTTAAACTCCATCATCACCATAAGAGATTAACTAATCGGTTTTTAGACAGGTAGTGTCACGATCTGTGGAATTCCCTTTCCAGGGAAGTTTTGATGAAAGACATTTTAATTTTCTTGAGTGCTGTAATTCTAAGCATCGGTATGGTTTAGATCTAGGGAACAAGAAAGCTGTGTTGAAATCAAGTCATCCATTTGGCTATGAATCAGTTCTTCGGTTTCAGAAAGTGCTCTTGTTCATAGTTTTAATTGTGTTCCTCATGTCATTTTAATTATGTAATTGTGTTTTATTGTAAACTGTATACCACTTGTGGGATACAAATATTGCAAATTAAATGAGTTCACTAATTTGATACTCAGTTTTCTTTTTGGCTTCTTTGACTAATTCAGATAACCAAGCCTCTCTCTGTCTCACTCTCTGACTCACTCACAAATACACACACCCACGCAAACACACACAAACACACACACAGAGACATACTACATTCTTTGAAATGGAGAGTAACGTGTCTTCTCCAACATCTAATGCAGTGTTTCTCAACCTTGGCAACTTTGAAGATGTGTGGACGTCAACGCCCAGAATTCCCCAGCCAGCCATGCTGGCTGGGGAATTCTGGGAGTTGAAGTCCACATATCTTAAAGTTGCCAAGGTTGAGAAACACTGATCTAATGGCTTTCCCATCCAACATAACCAAGGAATTTCCAACAAATCCAAACACTTGATCCTTTTAGGGATAATATCTTAGCTACTAACAATCCTTTTTTAAAAAAATGGGGGAGGTGAAAATTGGATGGGCAGTTTTGATACTAATTCAGCAGATTCCAGGTTAAGTAAACTCCAGATTTAAGACCAACAGATTAATTTTAAAAAGCACTATGCAGCTATTGCATCTTTGCCTTCTTAACAAATTTGTTTTGTGAAAATTTAAAAAGTAGATGAAGTAGTGGGGAAACACCAGAGGTTACAAATCAACCCATTCCCTGATGGGTTTTTATCTAACTGAGCCTGGCGTTTGAGTCCAGTCTGGCTGAGATCCACTGAGATTGTAACTTACCACAATTTAAAGACACTATTCAATGAATACAATATAATTAATAACAGTATTACAGGTAGTCCTCACTTAATGACCATTTGTTTAGTGACAGTTCAGGCTTATGACAGTGCTGAAAAAAATTGACTTACAACTGGTGCTCACACTTACAATCATTGCAGCGTCCCTGCGGTCATGTGATCATGATTTGGGCACTTGGTGACTGGTTTGCATTTATGACCATCACAGCATCCCGTGATCATGTGATTGCTGTTTTCGACCTTCCCAGCCAGCTTCTGGCAAGCAAAATCAACGGGGAACTGTGTGATTTGCTTAACGACCATCATGATTTGTTTAATGACCGCTGCAAAAAAGGTCATAAAATCAGGTTGGATTTGCTTAATGACAGCTTCACTTAGCCACCAAAATTCCAGTCTTAATTGTGGTCATTAAGCGAGGACTACCTGTACAAGGAAAAGGAACAGCAGTGCCATTGGAAACCATGAAAGTGAGAAATCATGCTAACCTCTGATGTCAACATCCTTTGACCTTACTTTCAGAAAAAAGGTGCTTCAGAGGGAGACCTGATAGAGGTCGTCAGCATAGGATTATATGGAGAAAATGGAGTCATGCAATCCAATCAACAGCTGAATAAAATGCAGTGCGGAATTCGCTGCCTGAAACTGTGGTGATGCTCAAAGACTTATGTGAATCTTACTTAACCGAGGGAAGGTTTATCTGGAGCCAATAGACAGAGTCTTTCAGAGCAATCTCACTGAACAGAGGCATTGCCGATCTCTGAAAGGAGGCTGGGAATCAAGATCTTGGACTCAATGTGCCTTCGGTCTGAGTCAGCAGCCATTCTGGCCATCCTTTCATCTTACAGCGATGGATTTCATGAGGCGGTGCTGCCATCAGAGTGACTCAACGGCCCCAGGGGGCAGATCTGGGGCCTGATGAAATGCTACTGACCGATTATTTCATTCCTTATTACTTTAATCCCTGAGGAGGGAAGAGTTGCTGGGATGTTTTCAGCCTCAGGTGTCAAAATTTGAGTGGCCTGGGTGCAGGGTCTCTGTCCCAGTTTGGGGGTCTTGGTATTTAAGTTCTTGTGGCTGCTTCTCAGCATTTGCATCCTCTAATTCTAATTCTGCCCCCATCTTAGTCGTGAAAAGTAGTGTTGGGTGATCTCCCATCACTGGCTGGTGATGCTACCAATCTAGGGAAGTCTCTTAAAATACTATTTCTACCATCCTGACAGCTTCCTCCCAAACAGTGTAATGGCTCAAATGCTTTATCAGTCACGAGATCAAGGGAATCCATGGGGCGGGGGGTTGTCTCAAAGGAGTCAAGATGGTGGCTCCAACTATGCGACTGAAGCCCTGCCCCTTTTTACATGTTTTGCACACACCGTGTGTATAAAAAGGGGGACAGGGCTTTCCTTGTGTGGTTGGGGGCAATGTTTTGACTTTTTTGACCTCCATCCTATGGGATCCCCTTCCTGAGAGGGCAGGTGAGCTGTTCAGGGCTTGCATTTGTGTTATGCCAGGGTTGGACCTGGAGTGGGGGGTGTTGAGAGGGGTTGGGGGGATTTCAGGACTGCCCCCATCCCACCCCATGGCACACTGAGGAGATCCACAGATGGGCCCATCCAGAAAAATAATTGAGAAGAAATGATCTAATAAATCTGAATGAATCCCAGGCTCAGGGGAAGCCAATACATTTGAACCACACATGCACAGGGCATGGATTTGATCATCAAAACGTACAATTTCTGAAATTTGGAAGAGGGAGGAGGATCACGAGGATCGTGTGTTGCCACACTTTTGTGAGAATACGTCTTCCTGCAGCTAGACTTAGCTTTCTTCCTTGTCCCCTAAAGATTGATCCCACCCCATCCCTTCCTAGATTGATCCCACCCCATCCCCCCACCCCATCCCTTCCTAGAGTGATCCCACTCCATCCCTTCCTAGAGTGATCCCACCCACCCCATCCCTTCCTAGAGTGATCCCACCCCATCCCTTCCTAGATTGATCCCACCCCATCCCTTCCTACCCCATCCCTTCCTAGATTGATCTCACCCCATCCCTTCCTAGATTGATCCCACCCCATCCCTTCCTAGAGCATGACTTGAACCCCCCACGCGACCTCTTTACGGCTCGTCCATTTTGGCCCAACCCTTCCGTCTCCCCTTTACCCCTCGCTGGCCTCCGTCCTGCAGACTCTCCCACCCCCAGTGGCGTGGGCCGTGATTTTTCCCCCCTGAAAAAGGATGAGGTTACCTATTGGAAAGAGGGAGAGAATGCAGGGTGGTGGTGAAGGGGGGAGAGAGGAGTTTTGAACAGAGAGAAAAAAGGATGCTGAGCTGAAGGGTGGAAGAAAGCCAGCCTCTTCTATCACGTCATCCCCTCCCAGTTCACTCAATTGCTCAAGACTTCGGGACGTACTGCATTCTTTACGGGGCTGGAACACATTTTCAAGGTGGGACCACCACCAGAGTCAATGCCTCTTTGAGGAGGAAAGATGGGAAATATGTTTCCTAGTTAACTGCTCTGAGCTGGTCAACTGTATAATTCAGCTTAAGATCACGCCACCGTCCTGAAGCCTGGGAACCATCAGCAGCAGCAACATATGAGGGCCACGGAACGTTCACAGACATTCCCACAAAGAGATTCCGTGGCAGAATGAGCGAGGACCTGCTCCTTTTCCATGCAAACTGTGGGCAGTCGGAGCTCGGGAATGTGGGGAAGAGTTGCGCCCCAAAGCTTGCAAAAAGGAAGGCCTATCTAGCAATGGTAGGGAAGGAGAGGATTTTTTTTTAATCTTCAGATTTGGATTCACTTCAAAAACCATCTAAAGCCAGGTAGAGGAACCTGTCCTTTAGAAGTCAGGACAACCCCTGGCCACCTTTTCCTAGTGTGTGGCTGATCTTCACCAAGTCCTGCCACCACATCAGCTCCAGCTGTGTTCCTCCTCCTTCGAAAGCCATAGGAGATGCTTAGAATCTTCTTGGGAAATCAATCAGTGTTCCCCACTTAGATGCAGAGATGAGGTTTATTGGGAATACTGCTGTACTCAAACATTTCCAGGGGACTAAGCATGCATTAAAACCTGAGGAGGGAAACATAATCTGAGATTAATAAAGAAATGTGGGATAGAGGCAATGTTGGCCAGTAGATTCAAGACAAGCAAAAGGAAGTTACATTATAATAAAATGCAGAACTAATGGAACGCACAGCCATCCAAGAGAGGACATTTATGGTTTAGATGGCTTAATTCGGATCAATTAGCGTACCGTTCGTGTCAGCTAAATGGAACCTCCATGTTCAGTGGCAGTAAGGCTCTGAATCAGAGGCGCCCGCAAGCTCAGAGGCTTTCTTTGCGACTCAAGGTCCCCCCTTTGGGTCTGTGCATATCACAATTTCATGAAGGGGCTTTCATTTTTGCCCCCACTCCCCACTTCATCCTCCCTGCCGACGCTTCTGTTGGAAGAGAGTAGGGAGGGACAAAAAGAAAAAGATGCCATTTTGAAGGAGAATCTGTTCTGCCCAAGGCCTTGCAATGCTCAGGAGCTGATTTATGTTCTGTCTGCAAGGGCAGGATTTGGGGGAAGAAATTTTCTTCAAAGGATGAGAAATCCCAAAGGGCCGGATTATCACACATGGAATAAAGACACTTTGCCATTCGATCAGCTCTCTCCCCCTTCATCAGATCCTTTATCCGGAATCTAAAATGACTTAAGTGGGTAGGGAGTTGGACTAGATCGGTGTTTCTCAGACTTGGCAACTTTAAGACGTGTGGACTTCAACTCCCAGAATTCCCCAGCCAGCATGGGGAATTGAAGTCCACACGTCTTAAAGTTGCCAGTTTGAGAAACACTGGACTAGATTTTCTCCAAGATCACTTCCAACCTTTACATTCTGTTGTTGTTTATTCGTTCAGTCGCTTCCAACCCTTCGTGACATCATGGACCAGCCCAGGCCAGAGCTTCCTGTCAGTCGTCACCACCCACAGCTCTCCCAAGGTTGAGTCCGTCACCTCTAGAATATCATCCATCCATCTAGCCCTTGGTCGGCCTCTGCGATATCTTCCTCCAACATGTCCCCCCACAAAATGGGTTGGATTGCAGCTTCCAGAATTCCCAGGTTGAGGAACTGTAGGTAAAGGTAAAGGTTTCCCTTGACGTAAAGTCCAGTCGTGTCCGACTCTAGGGGGCAGTGCTCATCTCCGTTTCAAAGCCTTGGAGCCGGCGTTGTCCATAGGACACTTCCGGGTCATGTGGCCAGCATGACTCACGGAACGCTGTTACCTTCCCGCCAAAGCGGTACCAATTAATCTACTCACATTTGCATGTTTTCGAACTGCTTGGTGTGCAGAAGCTGGGACGAGCAATGGGAGCTCACCCCGCCGCGCGGTTTCGAACCGCCGACCTTCCGATTGACAGCTCAGCGGTTTAACCCGCAGCGCCACCGCGTCCAGGACAAATGGCAGGCACCAGTGTGGGAAAGGGTGGACATTAAAAATCATGCACCCTAGTTAAACAGGAGAGGCTAAATTAAACGAAAGTCTTCTGCCAGTGGAAGTGGGCCAGAATGTACCTCTTGAGCAAAGTCAGCCAACGTCCTCACACTGAAACCTTTGCCTTTGACCATCCACCCATTCACTGGCCCAGATGCTGCAGCTGGATTAAAATAACTGCTTGTCTGTTAACGTATAGCGGACATGGGCTGCAAGCATCTGAATCGTGCCTTGCAAATGAGGCTCTGCAAAATAGCTGGACTGTTTAATGGAAGGAGCTGGGGAGGTGTGGAAGCTGGCCATTCATGATTCTGGTGAGGTTTCTGTTGCAAAATTACATTCCCCTCCAGTCTTTATGTACCGCTGAAGAATAATTTTTGAAAGGTACGCTTTTTCAAACAGAATTCCTACCCTCCCAGTAAGCAAATACTCATATTTGGGAAATTATATATTTTCCTTCTTTAAAAAATGGATACCTAATATTTATCTCCTAAAAAAAGAGGGTGTTTTTTCAGAATGTTCCAAATTCTCTTGGTATACTGCACCAGTGTTTTGAGAACCAATTCAGAATTGATCAGTTATGATCTTATAACAACATAATTGCTAATGTGGATTACAGTACTCTCACTCCTGGGGTTAAGAATGATTAAGAATTAATAATTAAGCCAATTGTTAAAGTGATTTCACCTGCTTATTCACTTGTACTGTATATATAAGGGTGATCTTGTTACGGGGAGAAGCACATCTTCCAAACACATTTTTGGTCTCTAAGAGCTAAAAGGGCAGTTGCAATAAGCTGATGTCACTGGAGGAGTTGGGGTCAAAATTTAAGCCCCCTTTTTAACTTTTCAAATATTTTTTTAAAGCGTAATAATTCATTAATCCAAGGACTGGTTCAATGTGTCAATGTTCATTTTTTTAAAAAATCAGCAATCATGTCTGTTGTTGTTTATTCGTTTAGTCGCTTCCGACTCTTCGTGACTTCATGGACCAGCCCACCCAGAGCTTCCTGTCGGTCGTCGACACCCCCAGCTCCCCCAGGGACGAGTCCGTCACCTCTAGAATATCATCCATCCACCTTGCCCTTGGGCGGCCCCTCTTCCTTTTGCCCTCCACTCTCCCTAGCATCAACATCTTCTCCAGGCTGTCCTGTCTTCTCATTATGTGGCCAAAGTATTTCAGTTTTGCCTTTAGTATCATTCCCTCAAGTGAGCAGTCTGGCTTGATTTCCTGGAGGATGGACTGGTTTGATCTTCTTGCAGTCTCAGAATTTTCCTCCAACACCACAGTTCAAAAGCATCTATCTTCCTTCTCTCAGCCTTCCTTATGGTCCAGCTCTCACAGCCATATGTTACTACGAGGAACACCATTGCTTTAACAATGCGGACCTTTGTTGTCAGTGTGATGTCTACTGAATATTATGAATCATGTCTACTGAATATTAAACCTCAATACTGAATTTCAGCAAGACAACTGGAATAGTCTCTAGGGCCAGATGAATTACATCCTAGGGTACTAGAGGAACTGGTGCCATGACTGCAGAACCACTAACTGTAATTGTTGAGAATTCCTAGAAAACTGGGAAGAGCAAAAACAGCATGTTTGTGAGCAATTGGATAGGAATGCAAAAGTTAACAGGAGCCAGCATGGAGCTGTCATAAATTTGTCAGCCAGACTAACCTTCTCCTTTTCTTGACAGTCACTAGTTTAATAGATTGGGGGAATGCCATAGACATAATATATCTTGATCCCAGCAAAGCATTCAGCAATGTTATCCTATCAGTAATGGTAATAAAATGGAAACATGTGGGCTGGAAGACATTATTGTTAGATGGTTTCATAATGGCTAAGTGACACCCCCTAAGAGTACTCATAAATGGCTCCATATCAGAATGGAAAGTAGTATTGAATGGATCCTGCACTATTCAACATTTTCATTAATGTTTACCCCCTGGATAAAGGGGATAAGAGCTTATTATCAAATATGCAGATGACATAAGGGGAATGGGTAACACTGTAGCAAAGAGAAGCTTTTAAAAAATGGACAAGGCTTAAATTTTTCAGCCTTGGCAACTTTAAGATGTATGGAGTTCAACTCCCAGAATTCCCTGCATCATAAAGTTGTCAAGGTTGAAAAGTACTGGTTTAAACAGAGGGCCATAATTAACAGCATGATGCTTAGAGAAATATGAAATCCTGAATTTGTAGCATTTATTACTGATGAATAGTGGCCCATCTATCTTATAAAATGGAGCAGTACCAAAAATAGTTTAACAGCTGGATGGATGGTATGATTACATCTATCCTATAAAAACCATCTTAGCCAATGGCAAGCATGCAACCTGAATGTCACTAATGCAGTAGAGGAGAGGAGGACAGAGGTAGCCTTGGAGAAGATACGCAGCAACTGTTAAGAAAACATGAACTAGCTCGGAAAGACAGAAAGGAGTGGGGAAGAAACTCAAGACTGCCCTGCCTTGATTCTCTTTGGTATAAGAGGGAGGGAGGGAGGGAGGGAGACTCTGTCAGGCTGTATTTTTATAGGGTATAATAACAGAATTTGTTTCCTGATCTAGCCCACCTCAAAGGGTAACCTTATGCATAATTACCTGGGAATTTCTCCCACTACACACTTACAGATGGCATTTTTCAAGGGTATTAAAGGTGGAGGGATGTAATGGTATGTGGGTATGCCCTTGGGAGACAGGGCGAAGAGATGCAGCCAAGGGAATGGTCAGATAAAAGGCAACTTAGCCAGTGGGCGGGGCAAGCAGCTCAGAAGGGACCCTCCCTAATTTCTTGGGCTGTAAAGGAGAGGGTGGAAGAATTGTACTTTCAGATCTGCAGGATTCTGTTAATGTGACCTTACCATAAGGTAGAATTAGCTCATCTGGCCGTGTTTCCTGTCTGGTCTACCTCGCAAGGCTGACAAGGTAGCAGTGTTTCACTTCCCCTTCCTGCTTTTAAAACCCTGAAAAAGAGAGAGGGAGGGAGGGAGGGAAGTTCCCCATGTTGGCTTTGCCTTTCTGATGCATCAGGAAGACCATGAGTCTCTCCAGAGATTTTGGAAGCCCATCTCTCTGACCCTTCAAACATTCACACAGACCTGAGGTTTGGAGTTTCCTTTTCTCCCTCCTGAACTCCTGCCAATCTCACCCTTTTAAGGGTGAGCACTGACTGTTCCCTCACACTCTATAACCATCTTTCTTCCAAACAGCCTTATCTGTTCATTGCAAAGCTTGGACTGGCATTTCAAACCCAACCCGTTGCCCTCTACAGAAGTTGAATTGCAATCGCTGCCATCGGAGTACAGTTCCCATAATCAGCAGTTCTGAAGGTCAAGGATGATGTGAGTTGCAGTCTAACACAGTTGGAGGGCACCAGGTTGGGGAAGGCTGCCCATGATCATTTTAATTGCCCTTTCCTGCAGAAGTCCCTGCCTTTGCAGACGTGCACACGGTGGGGATTTAAAGCAAAGCTCAGAAAAGTTTATCTTTGGCAATATTTCAAATTAGACTGCAGGGGGAAAAAGCAGTGTTATTTTAGGAATATTTGTTGTGGTTACTTTTCAGGCATCAGAATAACTATAGCAATGTAAATAATATGAGCCAAACAGTCAACCCCTCCCCAGCCCAATAGGGACCTTCAGCAGCTTAAAGAATGCCCGTTTAATTCATTTATAATGATGCCTACTCAGACCAGATTAGAGGGGACAGAAGCAGCCTTCCCTTTTAATTCATGGCTTGGCACCGATCGTGTGTCAGACAAGAGGCAGAAGTCTGTTTCTTTAGTGGGTCTTGGTGAAGGGTGCTAAATTTCCCCTCTGCCTTGATGGCATGTCGAATCCCTGCAGGCGCTTTTTATCCATCCTGCGTCTGGGTGGACTGGGGGAGAACATGGCATGATGCAGATTTGGTATCTCTCCTTGGGGCCTTCAGCAGCGACTGGGATTGACATGCCCTGGCAGGCCCATTGGCCTAAGGAACTGCTGCCTTCTCCTCAAAAACTACCAGCAATTCCTCGCTGCTACTGAACCCACTGGTGCTGGAGATCACGCAATTTGACTGGGTTTATGCTACGGCAATAGACCAGACTAGGAAAATCTTGTAAATCAGGGACCATGTTTTACTCCAGGATGATATTGGGAAAGGAAATCAGAGTGGGGTCCATCCTCTGAAAGTCTGCTGTGACCCAAATTTGCTGTCAGCCCTACAAGGTAGGCCAGACTAAGAAACCCATGCCATGTAGGGCAGGACTACTTTTATTGTAACAACTATAGTAACAGAAACTTGCACGTCTGAATGTGTTTCCCCCCTCCCTTTATCTTTGTGTGAACTAGGAAAGGGCCTGTCTGAAATGTTTTCTCAAGTTACTTTCTTGGCCTGGGCTCAAGCCCCTCTTATCTGACCTTTGCCTTGGTACCAGGTCTTCCTCCTGTCCTTCAAAGCCATTCCCTCTTCCCTCTACATTTTCTGACCACTAGAATAAGAATTTAAAAAAAAGAAAGGAGAGCATAGTGGGTCCTCCCCCCGCTTAACTTGCTCCATCGCTTCAACAAATTGCTAAAGAGAATTGATGTTCATGAATCCTGGCCAAGATAAAGCTACTGGCATTTTTTTTAACCTCAAGTTATTTCCCTAAAGACAGTTCCTCTATAGAGGTGTGGAGTCCCCATCCCTGTCCCAGCACCTAGACAGGATACATTGGTAAAAAAGCAAGCTCCTGCCCCATGCCATTTGGAAAATAAATTGGACACCAGCCGTTTTTTAGAAGCCAAGTTTGTGTGTTCCTATGGGCCAGTTCTGGCCGTTATGGGGCTGGCCGAGTCTCTGCTTTCTGTAGGGCCAGGGTGAGGAGAAGAAAGGCCCAAGTGAGAAGGGAGAAATGGTTTCTCTGTCCCCAGCGGCAGCCTGGCAGGCTTTCCAAAAATTGCCCTTCACGGAATGTGACGTTTTCTTTGGCCAGAGAATGGGGTCAACACAGACATTTGGGGGCCTGTGAACCAGCAGTCTCCTAGACTCAGTCACCTTGTAAACTAGAGAAAAGGAAGGTACTATTAGTGGGCCAGTGATAATTATTAGGGAGCGGGGGGTGGTGCAAAAAGACCAGGGAACAAATTTGAAAAAGAAAATGCTGAAAGAATCCCGTATAATAACGTTCTTTCATTCTGTATTTCTCTCCCTCCTGAACGTTCTTAATTTTAAATCACCGACTTTGAGGGAACGCAAGTGTCCAGTTTCCCATTTCTCCCCTCTAAACCCTGAGGAGTTCCCAAAGATGCTGGTCCTATGGAGTCTCAGATCATATCTTAATCCCAGTCTTGGTGTGTTCTCCAGACTTCTCCCGTGCTCCCTGTCTCTTGATTCACTGACCTTCCCTCCCTTTCATCAGCGACACGGATCCAACTGGACTCCTGACAGTTGGACCCGGAATGCTTTCTCCTGCTCCAGATCCCAGGAATATACAACAGGAGCTGAGGTCATGGATAAAAATACGTCCACGAGTCCTCGGGGAAAAGGCAAGCAAGAAAACAAGTGTGAGAAAGGGAAAGTTCAGTTGCAGGCTGGAAATGGAAGTGGGGCATAAGAACTTGAAGAGGAGGAGTGGGGGTCTTGACCAAGCAGCAGAGAGCTGTGGTGAAGTTTAAGAAGGGACCAACGTTTCAGAATATGGTGGACTGTTTCTCTTCCTTGGAAACTCTGTCTCTAAACCTCAGATTTACAGTATCTCGATTAATTTTTGCAATAGGAAAAGTACTTTTCCTATTTTTTGTTCCTGATGCTGTAGACCTCTTTTTATTTATATTTTTAATGGAGAGAATTGTATGGTCACAGGGTGTAGAGGGCAAAGGGAATGGCCTTGAGCCCAGGCCAAGAAAGTAACTCGAAAAAAACCTCTCAGACAGGCCCCTCCCTAGTTCACACGAAAATAAAGGGAATGAGGGGAGAAGCACATTCAGACTTGTAGATTCTGTTACTAGAGCTTTACAACGAAAGTAGTGCTGACCTACATGACGCTGGTTTCGTAGTCTGGTCTAACTTGAAGAGCTGACACAGGGGAGCAGTTAGGTTGTTTTGCCTGTAGCCTCATCTTCTTATTTTCTGCTGGGCAGACAACTATTAAAGGAACAAGTTAGCTAATGTGAGGTGAGTTTTGGACAAGAAGCAGTGCCAGTCCTACCATTAGGCAGGCTGAGGTGGTGGTTAGTCTCAAGAAGATGATTCTTGGTGTCATTTAAGTGTAGAACATGGAAACTGAACTGTATCATTAATACCTGGAAGAGGGAATTATATTTAGGGGATTTTCTGCTTCAGGTGCCAAGATATCTTGGTTGGTTGTGGTTGGTTGGTGGGGAAGATGATGATTTGCAAACCCTTGGGTGCCAAACCCAACCAGGAATGAAGATCTTGCTTTCAACGTTTCCTTGAGTCATAAAGTTCTTCGGTGACCTTGGGCCAGTCATTGTCTCTCTCCTAGCCTACTTCACAGGACTATCGTGAGAAGAAAATGCTGTCCTTGAGGCTCCTTGAAGGAAAGACGGAAGAGATCCACCAAACAATGAAAATCAGAGGGGGATGTCCTCCCGAGGGTACCTCATATGCTAATAGGTTTTGAGGTGACCCTACAATCCCAGTTGTAGGATTTGCTCTTTATGCCATTATGGGTGGCACCAAGCTTTCTAAATCCCTAAAGTGATACCCCCAGGTTTAGGGCTAACCCTTTTCAGCTGTGCATTTCTGTCTGGATGATATTTTCCTTTGTTCATGGAGAACAGGATTATGGCAGTGGTTCTCAACCCTGGCCACTTTAAGATGGGTGGACGTCAACTCCCAGAATTCCCTAGCCAGCAAGGAGTTCTGGGAGTTGAAGTCCACACATCTTAAAGTGGCCAGAGTTGAGAAACACTGCATTACGATTTTGAATGTATGTTTTTACATACCTGTCATGCTCTTTGCTTTCGGGGTAGGCCACGTTTAGCAGAGTGTAAAAAAGGAGTAAGGAACAGCAAGCCAAAGAAAATAAAAGCAAGAGATAAGGAAAAGAAGCAGCAGCATAATTACAACCAGTTTATGCCAACTCCATTCACTATATCTTTCCTAATCTTTCTGTCTTTGCAAACCACTTTGACTTCAACCCCATCCATGCACTGCTTCATATGTTGCCTTAAAAAAACTTACCACCTTTCTCTCTCCTTAAGTATCTCATCAGCTTCATCTACTCAAGATGAAGTCCCTCTTTGGGGGGAGATGGGCGGCAGCAAAATTTGAATAATAAATAAGAATAAATAAATAAAGATGTGCTCAAGGTTGTCTCCATTCTCAGTGATCCTTCCACTGCTCCATCGTATACAGTATTTGTTTTGCAATTTGATCCTCATTCATTTTTTTAATATAACCAAACAGCCTCAACTCCTTTCTTTCATACTGGTCACTCAGTTTTGTATTCAGTCCACATTCATCTATCTTAGTGACCACGTAGATAGCTTTTCTCTCTCTGTCTATATGGTCTATCTAAGATCTATCTATCTATGTGGTTGCTAAGAGTCAGCAATGACTTGATGGCATGTCGTCGTCATCGTCATCATCATCCACATTCATTCATCGCCCATTCATTCTTGACACTATTTCTTCTTGTTTTACAATACATACTTCTTAAGAGACCCATTCTCACTTCATTCTGTTTATTTACGTTTCTCCTGCCATATCCAGTTCTCGTTTCCCAGAACAAACTGGGCAGAAGGATCTTCTTATATACAACCATTTTGGGCTGTTTGATGAACCACCAGTCTTCACAACAGACCACACATTTCCCACTACATTGCTACCAGCACTTGCACATGTCAACATTTCTCCATCCCGTTTCTCATCTTTAGTAAGCATTCCACCAAGGTATACAAATTCATCTAATTCCTCTATTTTATCTCCGTTTATGTATAACTCGCAATTGTTCTTCCCACTTCCCTTCTCAAATGCAACTAATGCGGTCTCTGATACGCTACTTTTCAGGTGCATATTCTTTGTTGCATTATACAGTCTGTCTAATATTTGCTGCAAATCATTCATGTTCTCAGCCAACAATGCACATTGTTTGCGGACAAATATGCGCATGTATTCACATATCTGTTCAAAAGGAGCACAGCTTGTGGTATCAGGGAGCAATGCTGCTTTTGCCAGGTTGATAACAGTGTTGGATCCTGCAGCCAGTTCTATGTTATACTGGATCTTTTTCTCCTTTTTCTTCTTTTTTTGCAGCAAACACACTTTTCATTCTTTTCATTTATCTTCTATCTTCTCTTTTTCATACTTCTCATTAATGTCACTCTACAAACTTCTTGGGATGTCATTAATTCTTTTAATTTATTTCTTGTATTCACAGACCCTCAGCAGTTTGCATTCTGCACCAAGCAGCTTTTGCATCCTCTCTCCTGCTTCTTCACTTCCCTGCAGATGGTCATGCATCAAAGATCAGACCAGCTTCCTCCAGATCTATTACCCCTTTCCCCTTTCTCCTTACATCTCAGGCCCACAAAGCATCCATGTTTCTTCCTGTCTTTTCATTCATTAATTTGTGCTGTTTACGCTTCTTACATTCCAACTTGCAGTCTTCCATAGAACTGAACTGAATTGAATTGAATTGAAACTTTAATTAATATTTAATTTGACTTGATTTGATTTAAATTTGATTTAATTCTGTAAGCTGCCCGGAGTCACCGTGTGTGAGTTGGGCGGCCATATACATTTGTCTAATAAATAAATGAATAGGCTGTGGTCATCACTAGCTGGGGCCATAGATACTCATGTTATTCTATGCAAGCTGAGACATCTGCACTACAGTCTACCAGGCAAGCCAACATCCTACTGCCTGCATGCCACCAACTAGGAGATATAGACAGTGTCCTGACACACTTGGTCCCAATATATCTTGTGGAGGTTTTTAAAATCGCATTAATTGTTTTCATGGTGATTTTTTAAAAACAATTGACCTGCATCTCTCCCCACCCCTTTGCGACTGTTAGTAAAGAATCAAAGGGTGGGATATCCAGTTTTTAAAGAAAGAGATATGATTAAATCCGTTCCAACCAGAAGGAGCAAAGACGGGGGAGGACCCTCATCAGAGCCAGCTTTGGGTCTAGGGGACCCCACTCTTCAAATGTCAGTAGCCAAAGCCCACAAGTTTCCAAGTTTGTTTCCATGGCAACAGAAAGGCCACCAGGTGGCATGGAAGCCGGCTGTTTTCTGTTCATCCAGACGGGTTGTTGCTGAGTGACCTTTTCCTTGCTCATCGTCAGCTTCTTGGAAGGCCCACGGTGTCCCCGTGGGAGCCTTGTCTGGGGAAAACATGAAGGGAAGGCTCATGTTTTATTGGTCTTGACTAGCCGTCTGACACTGTCTGAGGCCTCTCCTTTCAGAGGATACCTCCACAGTGGGGGGAATGGACTTTTAAGCCAGCATTCCTGGCTTGGATCTTTTGGGAGGTGTCCCAGCACGCATCTCGCCAGGAAGAGTCAAGAATTGGTGAAGCCAGCAGGATAATCCACCCAGGAGGCTGCAGAGTTGCCATTCATGCTGGCGGGGTCCCAAGGAAGGGAGAGAAGAAAAGTAGTCGAGCCACGGGAACTGGGAGAGTCTTCCAGCGCAGGAGGGGCTCCCTCTGGGGGTCACACTTGCAATCTGTTCAGCAAAGCTGCCTTCCAAGCTGCAAGGCAGCCGTTTCCCAAACATTTCGCCCTTCAGGGAATGTCTTTGGGGCTCCATTTGTCTTGGAAGTAGTTCTGGACAACTTCCTCACCGGAGAAAAAAGAAGCTATATATATACAGAAGGAGATCCCAACTGGAAATATTAAGAAATCTCTGGATCGGGAGAGCTCTTGAGCAACAGAACAGCTTGCCTCCCGAAGTCCATCCCTGGAAGTTTTCAGGGAAAGACTGGCCAGGCTGAGCCTGGAATGGTAGGAGGTTTCCTGCCCTGGCCAGCGGGTTGGACTAGATGACCTCTAAAATCCCCTAACCCTATCATTTCTGATGCTATGATTCGATAAGATTTACTGATTCTGTGATTCAGTCAGGTTTACTCATGAGCATGCATAGGATTGAATCTTAAAGTGGTTAGGTCCAAATGCTGTAACTGCTTGTAACCCTGGGGTTTTGTTGGCTTCACTAGAGAAGGCAGTCTAGTGCAAGGCACCTCTCTATACACCAGTGTTTCTCAACCTCAACCACCTTAAGATGTGTGGACTTCAACTCCCAGAATTCCCCAGCCAGCCATGCTGGCTGGGGAATTCTGGGAGTTGAAGTCCACACACCTTAAAGTGGTTGAGGTTGAGAAACACTGCTATACAGCCATAGGCCCTGCAGCTATAATGCCTTTTGAAATGGGCCCCATGTAGGCTAATAGCAGCTGGAAGAAGCCTTTTAAACAGGGAAGCAGCGGAGGAAATTATTTCTCCTTTCCGGCATATTAGTTGGATACTTTTTCGAAGACAAACTCCTTTTTGAAAGCATTCTCCATTTGAAAGACCACCCAGTCCAAGTGTAGTTTTGGTTTTTTTTAAAATCCCCACACCATTTTTTCTGGCTGGCTAGTGATGAAGGTGAACAAGCAATTCCTTGATTAAGGGTGAAGGTTCCTTTAAGGCCAACAGCTGAATGAATTTTTCTGGACATTTTCACAGGCGTTTGAAGGATCAACAGTTCTCTGTCTCTGCTGCCTTAATGGAATGTAGGGCTGCCTGCGTTTGAAAACAACACAAAGCAGGCTCATTTATCTCAACCTGCCTGCTTTTTAAATCACTTCTCATGTTGGGGAGAAATCTGTGGCTTTTCTGATTAAAATGAGGCCAAGGTGGAAGAGGCCAAATGCTGAAAATTGCCATGCCGAGGAACACAGAAAGGTCACCGAGAGTTGTATGAGTTTGTTGATTTAGGAAAAGGGAATGAAAACAACAAATCAGCTCAAATCAGAATGCTTGTGCAAAACTTTGGCCACATAATGAGAAGACAGGACACCCTGGAGAAGATGCTGATGCTGGGCAGAGTGGAGGGCAAAAGGAAGAGGGGCCGACCAAGGGCAAGGTGGATGGATGATATTCTAGAGGTGACGGACTCGTCCCTGGGGGAGCTGGGGGTGTTGACGACCGACAGGAAGCTCTGGCGTGGGCTGGTCCATGAAGTCACGAAGAGTCGGAAGCGACTGAACGAATAAACAACAACAACAGAATGCTTGCAGATTTTAGGCCTAAACAAGAATTGCACAGAGTTCTCTTGTGTGCTGGCCAGGCTGTTTTAGCTGCACCGGGCTCTGCCTTCTCATCAGGGGGAGGGTGAAAGACTGTTAAGGACCCTTTGACTGAACTATCTGCCATTAATTTATCTAATCCTTTAAAAAATCCATGTGGGATCACAGTGGCTTTACAGTGCATCCCTCCATGCTATATTATTTTTGAATAACGCCAGTATTTGCTGGAGTAATTTTTCTGTCATCCTGTTTATCCTGTAACATACAGAGATCATCGATCAAAATATCCCCAGAGTTGAACTATATCCTAAAAAGTCAAGAGTGGCAGGAAATTAAAACAAAAATCTTTACTTGTGTAATTTGTTCTGAGAACAACATTTGGCTCTTTGCAACTTCAGAAGAACCTGGCTGGATCCAAAGCTTGCCGTCAGTCATAAATTATGCAAGGAATATCATCCCCCCTCCCCAGAAGAAACAAAAAAGAAAAAAATATGTATACACATACATAATTTATTCTGACAACATTTGGCTGGAGATAGGCTGTGGGATTTGCTGCCAAAATTATAAAGGGCAACAAGGAAAAAATAAATGATTCAGAGAAAGGAGAGGGAAAAGAGGCTGCGGAGCAAAGATTGCAAAGACAAAACGGAGCTGCCCCTGTAGAACTAAGGGTGAAGAAGAACTCTAGAGAAGCTGCAGTCTGGGTTTCTGAATTTAATCCCTCTGCATTTCCCAGTATTGCTCCACAAACAATAAGTGGTAGAAATGTACCATCTGTTTGGAACCCAGCTTTATCTGCCTGTCTGTCTACTTGTCTGCCTGCCGGCCTGCCTGCCTGCCTCATCTCTCTCTCTCTCATCTATCTATCTATCTATCTATCTATCTATCTATCTATCTATCTATCTATCTATCTATCTATCTATCTATCTATCTATCTATCTATCTATCTCTCTATCATCTGCCTGCCTGCCTGCCTGCCTATCTTTATCAACAACTATCTATCATCTTTTAGCTTTACTTCCTCCTCCTGTCCAGTCTAAATCCTGACTGCAAGCATCTCATAGTTCGCGTTTTTTAGTCCGTGAAGTGCCATACACACATTCAGGGTGCAATATAAGCAACAGCAAAGTTTTCAGCATCTATGAATGAGGTTTCCACATTGTGAGGTGGGGGTGAGTTTCGCGAATGTTCAATCACCTTGGGAAGTGTTTGTTATCTTGCCAACTTGCAATCAGCTACACGCTCAACAGGCTCTGTCAGCCTGGATATCCATACTGCCCTTTCACCTCTCCTCCTGTGGTCAAAATTATTTCCTAAGGTTGTGGATTTTGGAACAGGCTTCTTCTGCTACCCCAAGAATACGAGTAAGATGATTGTGGATGCATAAATCAGCTTTATTATACCAAGTCAAGCCATGATCTAAAAGGCTAGAGAACATTTACTTTTACAAGAAGAGGAATTTCCTTTCTGTTTTGACTCCTAATCCCATCTTCACGGAGGCATCCCAAGGCACTCACAATAAAACAGCTCTATGGATTCATTTCTCCCTGTAAGGTCCCAGTTCAGGGGTCCCCACCCTCTTCAGCTCTTCTACCCCTTCATGAAGTTTCAGATTCTTCATCAACCCCCAAACATTTATTATATGAAAATAATTTAATAAGTACTACTTTAACTAATAGTACTATGAAGAAAAATAATAATAATAATAGCCACAACTGAAGGCCGCTCTCGCTGGTGGCTGACCATCCAACCCTGGGTCACACGCTGGCCACTAGCCACATCACCTTCAGGACTAAGGACAGGCATGGAGCTCTGCAGAGACCCCAAAGATGAATTGACCCCAATTGATCTTCCATCATCTATCAACTGCCTATTGACCCCAGACATTTACTGACCTCCTTTTGGCCCCCAGACATTTATCAACCCCTTGCCTAGTCCCATCAACCCTTGGTGGTCGATATTGACCATTTTGGGGGACCCTGGCCTAGTCTCAAGTTGGAGTTTGTCTATTATCAGGTCCTTTCAAACCCTTGACTATCTGCCCCAGTACCTACTATCTTAGAAGAGAAAACAGGTTTTCTTTTAGAAAACCGGTCCCTCACTGTGCCCATTCCAGCAAATCTTAGTTTTTTAATAAGAAAAAGGTAATTCTTCAGCCACATATCTCTGTGTTAGTGATAATAGTTGGTAACACAGAAATTGGCCCTCCCTGGATATCTGATGGGCCATCACCATATAGTGTTCTTCAGAAGGATCCTTGCTTCTTCATCCCAGACTTGGGGATCTAGATTTGAACTTCCAATTTATTTGCAGCAGTTGTGAACTGGATGACAGCAGCAATTCTCCCCTACTACAATTTCGACTTTGTGGGATCACTCCCTGAAACCCGCCACCTCACCAACAACCTTCTTGACAGAGTTCCCATTGCTAGATATTTTTTGAACAGCCACCCCATTTCAGCTTTCTGTGTTTGTCAGACATTATCGATTGGAACTTTAATCCTGGTCAGATGCCTTCTTTGGACAAGCCTTAATTCTACACCAGATCTAATCTGCTCATCTGCAGGTCAGAAGTGCTCATTAATCACATACAGGTGTCAATCAGACAGACCACAATGAAGAACTGGCTACCTACGCTTAACTGTGGTTCTTCAGATGGCCCACTCTGAATTTAAAAATCTGCGTGGATTTGAGGATAGAAACCTTGATGTTCAGGCTGTAGTAGTGGTCCCTGGAATTAAGGAAGCAACAGCTGGTTCCCAGACTGATAAAGATTCAGGAGACTGTTTTTTACACAACTGTCAACTGTCTCCTTGATGGATCATAGGCTGTTAGAGAGAATATCAAACACAGGGATTTATTGTTATTATTATTATTGTTATTATTATTTATTAAATTTATATCACCGCCAATCTCCCCCAGTGGGGGACTCTGGGCGGTTTACAATAAAATAGCACTAAAAACATAACCACATAAAAATTACCATTACATTATCAAAAAAAATTTACCAAAATTACCAAAAATTACCATATATTGACTCTAAAGGGGAAGTAGTTCACTTGCAGAAATCCTTGTGACCCCATCCCTTTCATCTCAGTAAATCTTGCCAAAGAGAATTCTAAGAATCTTACTTGGAAACAAATCACTTTTGATTTTAGGCAGCCACCACCAACAGAAGGATGTTGAGGGATCCCCAGCCTCATATAGGGTACTCTGAAGAAAGGCAGGTCTCCTGCCCAAAATCTAGACCTCTGCATAGACTCATAATCCATCTTTATAAATTCACCAGGAGTTCCATCATGATGCAGTCGGCAAGGAGGGGAGCCTCCCCCAACCTCAAGGCTCTCCAGAAATGTAGATTTCAGCAGACAGAATCCATCACAAAGACCACACTAGATGAGAAATGAGGGGAGCTGAAATCTTTACCTCTGAAGGCAGATGTGTTTTCTGGGAGCGGGATGAAAAAAATTAGCTGCCTGATCAAGGCCCTGCCCCTTTCATATGTACATCGACATTGCATTTATATAAAAAGAGACAGGGCTTGGCTTGCACCCTTATGACCATCATCTTGACATTTTTGACCATCATGGATATGTTGTCTGAAAAGTCCCAGGTTGGGGAAAATTGAAGTAGAGAATTCCTGATAGACAATTATCTAGTTTCCGCTTACAGTAAATGCCTCCACTCCCTGGAAACCGAGCAAGGCATCCGAGAACCCCTGGACCAAACTAACAAAATTTGCTTTCCCTTGAGAATTCCACCAGTGATTCTAAATGTCAGATCTGCAAAACTTTAAACAAAGCGGTCTGTCCTCCCCTGAAAACACAGTGTCCTGTGAGCTGGGCATCGGTCACACTAACTGAATGTAAATTCCTGGGAAATGAAAAACATCAGGGCAGAGGGTTGAATGATCTGCCTGGCCTCTTTTCTGAGATGAAGGTGATGGAATGGTTTCGGATGAAACAGGAGGGAGGTTTGCATGGGAATGACAGAGATACAGTATGTCGAAGGCTGGAATGTTGGCAGGGAAAACGGAGTGGAAAGTTGCAAGTTATGCATATGCGCAAAAAAAAAAAGAACCCACCAGGGCAACCAGATGAATTTGTGTATCTTGGCAGAAAGTTTACTAAGTATGAGGAAATGGAGGGAGAATTTTAAGACATGTAAGTGCTTGTCGAAAGGTATGTGGTAGCATTTGTTGAACGAAGCAAACTGGCTCCGTGTTACTGCCCACTTTGATCTATGGTGACCAAGAGTCGGGTATGTCAGAAACATGAGTGTAGGTAAGCAAGCGAGTTTGTTTGCTTGTTTATTTGTTGTTTGATTTTTTAACTTCTCAGCGGTTATGTCAGAGCAGAAACAACAACAGGATATAAACAAACGAAGGAGAGAAAAATAATTAGTTCAACAAGAGGTGTGGGTGATGTTATTCAAACGTTCTTTGGAAACACTCCATTTTTAATATCTTCCTAAAAGCTAGCAGGGAAGGGCCAGCCTGATCTCAGTGCAGAGCCCGCTCCGTAGTGTTGGTGCTGCCATGGAGAAGCAAAACCTTGCAGCTTCGGCTCCCTGACATCCAGGAGATGTGGCTCAGGGAGGGCCCCTGTAATGGCTGGCACACTCGACTTCCCATTTCATTACGACTCACAAGCTTTTGCTTAGAAATCTGTTTCAATGGTGCAAAGCATTCAGTACAGAGGAAGACAGTTGCACATGAAAATTCCCGCACACTTCTACAATTAAAATATCGCTGGAGTCAAATTCTCCCCCACTGCCCCCTTAGGTATGCGCCCCCTCCTTCTTGTGCCAGCAGATGGTTGTAACGGTTCTCCGTGATGCTGGAAGAGAGTCCAAACAAAATGCTTCCTACTCCAACCCAGCTCCCTCTCCCTGCTAATCGACACGCAGGTCGACACGCGTTGCACCAAAATGGATGCGAGTACAATAAGGTGTTCTGGGAACATTTGACTGGGGAGCATGACAGCCCCCTCCCTACATAACGTAACTCGCCAGACCAAATCCACTGGAGGAAACCATCCCATAAATATCTAGGTGCCAAGCCATGAACAACCTTATAGCACCAACTTTAAACTGTACTTGGTACTAACAGGGCCGCAACTAGGGTCTGTGTCACCCGGGGCAAACATGGATTCCGTGCCCGTTTTGGCACCCCACCAGCATGGCGCCTGGGGCACATGCCCCGGTTGCCCCCCAGTTGCGGCCCTGGGTACTAAACCAATAACCAGTGTAGCCCCACTAGGTAGACCAGACTAAGAAATCAATTCCACGGGAAGACTAAAAGTACTTTTGTTAAGATTGGCTAAAGTAACAGAATTTTACAAGTCTGATTGTGCTTTGCCTCCTCCCCCTCCTACACTCAAGTGAATTAGGGAGGTGTCTGTCTGAGATGTTTTTGCATATCTTCTGCATGTTTTGGGCTTAAGCCATGTTTTTCTCCTCATTGCAACGGATCTCACCTATCTCTGTCCAAGTCATGCTCCCAGATCAAATGTTCACAGAACATTCGATTGGACTCGCATGCATGTTTCAGTTAACACATGTATCATTCTTGCGAGTCAAAGGCACGGGAGGGGGAACATCGTTGGAGTGTGAAATCATCTTGTTTGGACTATCCCACAATACCAAGGTTGTTTGAGAGGAGCCGTTAGAGACAGCCGCAGATTCCTACAGTAACTGGCACGAGAGGGAGGGGCGCATACCTGAGATGGGGAGCGGGGGGGGGGGTTGAATTCACTGAAGATGCTTAATGGGGAAAAGCGCGGGATTTTTCCATTCACAATTTTTTCATCGTACTGAATGCTACACACCATTAAAAAGAATTCTAAGTAAATACTTATGAGTCGGATTTAATGGGAAGTTGAGTATTCCAGTCATCACAGTCCAGGTCATCCTTTTTACTCTCTACAGCCCACAACATAAACGAAAGAACCAGGTACAACACAAGCTGCTGCATTCTGCACCAATTTAGTTCCCAGATAGTCTTTAAAGGCAGCTACTGTCATGTTCATCATTTCAATGTTCGGTTAACATCGTAACGTTTCTCATGTCAAACCTGACAAACCTCTAATCCGTGTATTACATGCTTGCACGTTTGCGGGTATTTTCCATTTCTGCTGTGTTCTTTATCTTGCTACTTCGGAATGTATGTTTGGGTTAGTGACTCCTTTCAAGGTTATTTTCCCAGGCGCATGTAACGATTGCTAGCACCTGGGGGGGGGGTTGCTAACGAGCATTGGGGGCGGGACCGGTTCGGACGCAAGGCTTTTAAGTTTGTATTTGGTGGGCTTTTGCTCATTCTCAGCTTTCTCGGTATTTGCATACTATTCCTTTAATAAATCAGTTATCTTTAAGCCCGGGCTTGTGAGACTGAGTATTTGGGATTAGGCAACCATTACAGCTACTTAATTGTCTCTGCAAGTGGTGATGAGAGCATGCATTACTATTGCTAATTGAGGATGCAACTGGTGCACCAGCCAAAGCTGTGCAAAAGCCCCCTTAGCCATGACTTCTATCTGCTCTTCAAGCAGGGACCGCACATTCAGAAGCACCCCAAATCCTGAACCATCTCCTGGAGAGGTAGTGCCTGTCTGCCCAGGAATAACACTGGCCCTCTGTCCTTGCTAGGGACCAATCTGAATCTATTCTCTCCCGTCTAGACACTCATAGCCTCTAGGCACCAGGATAGAACATCAACAGCATCTCCCCCACAACCTGGGTTAGTGATGGGTTGTTAGCTGGGTTGTTAGCAATCATCAGCATACTGAAGACACTGCAACCCAGTCATCTGATGACCTCCCCCACAGGTTTTGTATACAGTTGCCCACCCTGCCCTCCCATGGACACCCACTTGTTTTGTTATATTGCCAGCAAATAGCTTATGATGTTGAGATGATTGGTTATTGGAACTGTCAATCAGAGCATGGTACACAGGGCACCTCCTACCAGTTTATATTCCAGAGGGAGGGAAGAACTGAGAGGGATTTGGGAGGTGAGGGGGGAAAGATGGGTCTCAGGGGAATTTTGGATTCCTAACCCAAGAAAATCTTCCATCAGTCACATGGAGGAGATTGACTGATTGATTGATTGATTGATTTGCCAGGAAAGGCTAGGATTGGCTGCCTAAGGATATGTTGTAATTTTAAGGAACAATATAATTTAACATAAAACATTCATTTGATTCCTGATTTGAAAGTTTAAAAAGTTGAAGCTGTTCTGTATCTTCTTTATGGTCAGTTAAGTCTTATTATGTCTGACATATATAAAGAAATTTGAGGAGAAAACCAAAGAATTTCCAAACCAGGTAAAAGTTCGGCAACAGTAGCAAAACCAATAGGAAAACCCTTCGAAATCTCCCAGGGTTAATGGGATTACATTTTGATTCAGCAGAAAGGAAGAAAAATAAGAAAACAACCCACACCACAGAGGGAGCATGTGACAGATGTTGACAGCTGGAGTCTGTTTCCTTGTCATTTGCCCTGTCCACATGCAACTTGGAAATAAGTCCCACCATACTCAGTGGGATTTTACTCCTTGCAGTCTGTAAAGGAGAGCAGCTTCAATCAAATTGTACGATTTAAGATTTCATTGGCTTCCCAAAGATCTCTGTTTGGCTTAATGTGCTAGAAAGTGCTGGATTGATCCAGAAGGAGTCTGTGAATTCTACAGTTCAGTTCATCTCCCCCGATCTGGAGCCCTCTAAGTATATTGGAAGAATAACAAGAATTCCGGCAGATCTGGAGGGAACCAGATCGTAGAGGGCTGCTAATGAAAGATGTTTGGGACTCAGATCAAAGTTACAGAGCTTATCTTATGCAATAAATCTAATGTAGAATCTAGAAAAAAAAATAGCGTGATTATTGAATTTCTTCCATCTGGCACCTATTCCACTTAACTGGAGGGTTGATGCTGCTTTATCAGTACCATTCATAAAGAATAAAAATGAATAAAGGCCTTAAAATATATGCCTTTTATTTGAACTTTGTTGCAGTGACACAATAAAGCAGTGTTTCTCAACCTCAGCAACTTGAAGATGCGTGGACTTCAACTCCCAGAGTTCCCCAGCTGGCTCGGGAATTCTGGGAGTTGAAGTCCATGCATCTTAAAGTTGTTAAAGTTGAGAAACGCTGCAAAAGAGAATATCTGTAAGAATGATAGGATCAGATCTGTGGCACCTGATGTAACCCGGTTCAATGGGAGGCGACTGAACAAAATTACCATCAAAACAATAATCCCCTAGTTTCCTTTTATTTCAGTTTTCCCACTTTACAACAAGAAAAATATTGACTAACAGTGTTGGTGTTCCTCCGTGATTGACCACATCTCCTTGTTTCTCCCCACTTAGAAACCAAATTGCTCTCCCAAACAGCTGAATTTGTATTTAAGAGAATTTGTATATTTGTATATAAGAGACAGTATGGATAAAAAAGAAGAATAGTAAATAGTGAAGGAAGAAAATAGAAAAAGAAATAGAAAAGGAAGGGAAGGGAAGGGAAGGGAAAAGAAAAGAAAGATTATGCAGAAGCGGCTTCCAATTTTCTTGATAGCAGTTATAGATACATTTATATTTTACCCTCTCTCTCTAAGGTTACATCATAGTTTCCTTCTTTCCATAAGCTACCCTTTCTAGTCGTCAAACCCATAAATCACAAGCTCACTTTTCTCCTCTTTAAGCAAAAAGTCCATAAGTTCTGGATGGGGTTGCACTGCCCCAGACAGACCCGGTGCGTAACTTGGGGGTCCTCTTGGACTCACAACACCTGCTCTTCGAGTAGTCGTGGCCAGAAGGGTCTTTGCGCAACTTCGTGTTGTGCACCAGTTACACCCCTTCCTGGAGCGAGAGGCCCTTCGGACAGTCACTCATGCCCTGGTCATCTCCCATATAGACTACTGTAATGCGCTCTACATGGGGCTACCCTTGAAGAGTATCCGGAAGCTACAGCTGGTCCAAAATGCGGCTGTGCTGATGATTTTAGGTGCTTCAAGATCAGCACATATAACTCCGCTGCTCTGAGAGCTGTATTGGGTGCCAGTTTGCTTCCGGGTCCAATTCAAGGTGTTGGTTACCACCTTTAAAGCCCTATATGGCACGGGTCCAGGCTACCTAAGGGACCATCTCATCCACACTACATCAACCCGTCCCACCCAGTCATGCAGAGAGGGCATGCTACGGACCCCGTCTGCAAGAGAACTCCACCTGGTGGGGTCCAGGAGGCGGGCCTTCTATGGAGCAGCTCCCGCCCTTTGGAATATCCTTCCCCAGGAGGTGAGGTTGGCCTCCTCCCTTCTGGACTTCAGAAAACAGTTGAAAACCTGGTTCTGTCATCATGCTTGGAGTAGGGAGAGGAAAAGCCATTCTTGGGGCTGGTTAGTTCCCTAGACCTGCAGGGACCAGCTTCATCCCTTTGTGGGCTGAATTTGATCTGCCCTTATTTGGATTTTATTGTATTTTATATTTATTGAAATATTGGTATGATTTATAATTTTATTGAATTTTAAATTGTTTTTACTGTGAACCGCCCAGGGTCCCCCATGTGGGGGAGATGGGCGGTGCTAAAAATACGATAGATAGATAGATAGATAGATAGATAGATAGATAGATAGATAGATAGATAGATAAAGGGCTCCCAGTCTTTCCATTCTTCTGCATACAATAGTCTTGCAGCAGTAATCATATATATAAAAAAATCATCTATAAAAATAATCTTCCATGGTTCTTTTCTAATTGGCCATCCATTAATCCCAGCAAGAAAAATTCTGGTTCTTTCTTATCTTTTTTCCAAAGGGATCTTTTTGACAAGATTGCTGGCTTTTGTATTCTCTGCGAATGTGCTTGATTCATTTTCAGATTGCAATTGAAATGGTCACTGTCAGCCTTGTCTCACATTTTCTCCCAGGTCAAAGTGCACCCAGTTCTCTCTCCCTTCCCATGTAAAAGCGATGTAGGTCATGTACACGGAGCATTGGGCAGACACAACAGTCCTGGGATCTAAAGCTGCGTCTGGTAGCAAAATAGGACCTGGGAATTGGCACAACCGACAGCCCTCGCAGGCGTGCCAACTCTTATGCACACGCCAGATGTGAGACTTGTACATCAGCATGTACAAAACAAAGGCTATGTTCAGGAATGATTGCCATAGCCAGTTCTTGCCTAATTTTAGATTGCACTTCTGGGTATACGTTGTAGGAAGAGCACTGTGGTAGCCAAAAATCAGAAGGAGCCTGGTAACATTTTCTCAGAGTAACACATTTTTATTAAAAGACCTAAGTTTTCTTGCAGCACAGCTCCCGTCATTAGAATCATGGACTATAATGAATGGTTGGTGTAAACTAGGTTTAATTAGATTTTTTTTTCTGTTTTCTCTCCCCTTGAATATTTTTGCCTAATGCTTCTCGCTCTTTATCTGTGCTTTGCATAATGTAGCTTACTCCAAAAGGAAAGATCATGATAAGTAGGCATGGATGTTGTGCTTCAAGTAGGCACGGATGCCATCCTTCTTCTAGTGCAGCCTTTCTCAACCTTTTGACCCTGGAGGAACCCTTGAAATATTTCCAGGCCTCAGGGAACCCCTGCACATTCAGGCTCAAATATAGGCCAAAAGTTACAAAATTATATTTGTTTCATGCGTAGGGCTGTATATATGCGTTAACAGTGTTCTTAAACTGAAAATAAAGCATGAAACTGACCTCTTTAATGTGAAGTTGCCTGAATTGGAAATCATTTTTTAAATAAATTGTGATCTCCCAAGAAACCCCTAGTGACCTCTTGCAGAATCCGAGGGTGCCACGGGACCCTGGTTGAGAAACCCTGGTCTAGTGTGTCTACAGTGGAGATCAAAAAAGTCAAGATGGTGTTTGCAAGCATACCATTGAAGATCCAGCCTTGTAAACTGTGCATTGGGTAAAGGGAGGGCTTCAACAGTCACAGCTATCGTCTTGACTTTTTTTAGTTTGTATTAGCTTTTATCTTGTTAATTGTAACATTTAATAAAATTATTATTTAAAAAAACAGCTGCCACCTTGACTTTTTCACACACACACACACACAGAGTCACCACTGCTCTTTTCTCAAAATGTTTTGGAAGTTATCAGATATCCCTCCTTTTTACTTATTTTAATTTTAATTGAGTTCTATAATCAGGTTTTCAAGAAAAGATTGGACAACCATTTGTCCAAGATAGTATGGGACTCCTGGCCTTGGGCAGGCGGTTGGACTGGAAGACCTCCGAGGTCCCTTCCAACCCTATGATTCTAAATAATCGTAACTGAAAGCAACATGTATTATTTTCATTCCAAACTGTTCAACAGCTATATATTGAAAAAAGAAAATGAAATAATACAAACCAAAAAGAAGAGGGGGGAAAAAGGAACAAAACATAGGAACAGTAAAAAGAAAAAGAACAATGCATTAGTATAATAAAATATTTCTACATTTCTACGGCAGTAAAAACAGTAATGTCATGATGATTGAAATCACGGCAATTCAGTTTGTAAGCCACAGAGTTAAACCTGGATATTCACCCAGTCCGATCCTCTACGGCAGGGTTCCTCAACCTTGGCAACTCTAAGCTGTGCAGACTTCAACTCCCAAAGCTGGCTGGGGAATTCTGGGAGTTGAAGTCCGCACAGCTTAGAGTCGCCAAGGTTGAGGAACCCTGCTCTATGGAAAAAGAGCCACTTCAAAGGCTCAGAGCTGACAAATAATGAAATTTGTCAGCCTAGCAGTCTTCTAGTAGCCTAGACAGGAAACAGTAGACTCTAGGAACAAGAATCTAAAAGCTCTGATAATTATTATTATTCCAAGGGTTACGCCCCTTCGTTTGTGAGCATTGCTGGGTTTTTCCTTTTATCTGTTATGACAACTAGTCTTGGCTGGCTCCCTGAACAGCAACTTAATAATAGCAATGGCAATTTAGCCGTCTTTTGTACAAATAGGGGACCTCTCCCGTCCCGCATTATGCCAAATAAGGACTGCTATGTGTGGGTAATTATGCATGGCTGCCTTAGCTCATCTTCAGTCTTTAGGGAGGTTTTAGTCTTTGGCCACCCAGAATGGTAGAAAACTTTTTAGCCAATGACAAACAGTTCTCATAGTTTCCTGGCCACGGAAGGGCAACAACGAAACATCATGGAAGAACTGGATTTCTTGCCACTTCTGCCCCAGGGAGTTCTGATGAAAACACAACAGAATTAGATCACAAGACAAGAATCTCCCCAGCTGGACAACAGTGAAACCCGCAACCTGGCAGGCGTGACTTGATGACAAGGTAGACCTGTATGGACAGAACGTGCCTTTCATTCTTCAGCCCCTGGGAACATCCAGCTCGCCAGGCTATCTGAGACAGCTTTGCAGGCAATCAAACTACTGGTCCGCCTAGCTCGGGACCAGCTGCCAGAACTGAGTTATCTCCCAGGAGAAGTTGGTTGGCTCTTTGGTGCAAAATTCAGACAGTAAATAAAGCACGTCTGTTTGTGTGGGTGTTGGGAATAATAGTTCTGCAGGAATCAAAATAAATGGCTGCCCGTTGTGAATGCAGCTCTAGGGGTAAGAGCTTCTGTTTGGACTGGGTGCTTTGAGGGTTACTTACTTCAACTTCGCAGATTTGTGCACCGCTCCGGACTCTTTCAGTAGGAAAGGTTGGATATAGAGAGGAGGAGGAGGATTGGGGAGGAGGAAGAGGATGGATAAGGATAGATAAGGAGGAGGAGGACGACACTCTGGCTGAGAGCACCTCTCCAGATTCTCTAGCAGAGACTCCTTCCCGTCACCCACCACCGGCCCATTTCAACTGGAGATAACAGGGATCAAATCAGGGACCTTCTGTGAGTAAACCACTGTGCTCTACCACTAAGCTGACAGACCCTTTTGAAAAACCCTGAAAGGATCAACCAGTCTTGCCCTGATCCAGGCATCCCAAATAGCTTTGTTTCGGGTTCTCAAGCCAGGACCTGTTAAATCCTAGAAGAAAAAGACATGTTAGATTGTCTCCTAATGTCACTTGCCTCTACTTGAGGTTGAAGTTCTTTTCTCTTTAGCTTTACCCATGTCCCTAGAAATTAGGCAGGCCATCTAGTATCACCTGGAGGTCTTAGACTAGCTTTCACAACCCTTTGTCTCTGGCCAGGCTGGCTGAAGCTGATGCGACATAAGCCCGAACCTTCTAGACCCCAAAACATGGGATTTTGTAACATTTTCCAGTCTGAAAGCTGAATTTGGCCTTTGAGTAGCCTGTTGGGGGCTGAACTCCAGACAGTAGTTCATGGAGCCAGGACAAAAATGATTGTGGCTTCATTAAATATGGTTATTCACTATCACATACTTAATTCATTCCCCATGCTGGCTGGGGAATTCTGGGAGTTGAAGTCCACACATCTTCAAGCTGCCAAGGTTGATAAACACTGCTCTAGAGAGAGAGGTTAATATATAATTGTACTAATACTGCTGAGAAGATTGGAAGCCACTTCTTTATACTTATTTTTTCCTTACTTTCTTTTGTTTTCCTTCTGCTTTGTCTTTTTTTTGTTTTTGTTTTCTTTTCCTGCACTTTTTAATCCTTATTTCTCTCTATCATTTGCTTTATTTCCCTTTTTTACTTTTTAATGTTGGTATTAGTTCTTATCGTACTTGTTAAGTTCTTAATAAATTTACTATTAAAAAAAGATAAATAAATAATCTCACAAGCTTCTTGTCCAGTTCATCAAGCTGGGGAATAATTTCAATAATCCGATCCCACCCCATCTGGCTAGATGGTGCCTTTAAGCAGTACGCTCAAAAGGAGTAACAAGAATTATGACACCGAATCTAGATCAAATGTGAGCAACTTTACCTTCAAAATGTACCACAAATTTATAGAAGCTGTTGCAATGGAGAGTGGAAGGCAAAAGGAAGAGGGGCCGACCAAGGGCAAGGTGGATGGATGATATTCCAGAGGTGACGGACTTGTCCCTGGGGGAGCTGGGGGTGTTGACAACCGACAGGAAGCTCTGGCGTGGGCTGGTCCATGAAGTTACGAAGAGTCGGAAGTGACTGAAGGAATAAACAACAGCAACAACAAGACTACTGAATGTTCAGCTGAGCCTGCTATAACACTAGCCCTGAGCAGCCTAGGCATCATCACAGAAAGCTCTGTTTGTTTGGGCAACCAAACATCTGCATTGTGCCTCCAGCTGTTGCAACATCCAGATCCCATAGCAATGGGATGAGGCAATGCGCACTGAGGTTACAATCATGGGGGAGAGGTAAGTCCTCTTCACTAGAACATCTTACACATGGGAGGCACGATTGAGGACTCTACCCTACGCTTGGTCAAACTCATGCTGAGATTTCTACTGTATGTGATCAAGTCACATTGTGGCCCACTTCACTGTCAAGGGTTGCTTGATACACCAAGGGCATTCTAAGCAACCTCCAACCAGACAATGCTCAAAGGGGTGGGGGTAATATCAGTGGCCTTTCCCAGGTCACTTTTCCAGACTGAGACTAAGACCTCCATAAAATTACCAATCATTACACTGGAATACCCTGCTGAGCATTTAGGAATCCCTTCAATTCCATTTATCTCTGTGGACAGACCATCCAAATTTTTACTGTAAACCACCCAGAGTCCCCCTTTTGGGGGGAGATGGGTGGTAATAGAAATTTGATAGATAGATGATAGATAGATAGATAGATAGATAGATAGATAGATAGATAGATAGATAGATAGATACCTGTAGATACCTTGCAGGGGAGATCATCTAAAGCCAGCTCCCAACTTCCCAAGAAGCGATTGGACCATGGCAATGGAATACCCCAACTCACGAATTTACAGATTCTCTGCCAACCCAACCTGTCCTATTGATTGAAACTGGCCAGATTTCCTTGCAATTTGTATTGGTGTGGAGCGTAAGGAAGATGGCTTTGATGGAGATCTGCAGGTGCTATTACCTAGGCAAAAGGGGCTGAACCATTTTTTAAGTCCAGAGCAACAAGATAACATTCGGTAGTAGCTCAGGCAGACGCTTCCCTGATTCACTGGAGAATAAGAAGGAGGAGGTACAGCTCAGTCAGACGTGTAAGATTCTGTTCTTATAGCCAATCTCAATAAAAAAAATAGTTTTAACCTTCCTGGGGAGTTTATTTCTTAGTCTGGTCTACCTTGTGGGGCTGACAGCTAGCTTCTTAACTGCTGGCATGCACTGAGCAAAGAGCTCAGAAGCTCTGCCTTCCAAAGGCTCCTTCTGGGTTGATTTTCAGTCCATCAGATCAAGAGTATTATTTATTGGTTTCTTTGTCTGTTTGTCATATTTGTCTACCGCCCATCTTGTATGCTCTGGGCAGCTTGTGAAGGTGTGAAAGGTCCCCTGTGCAAGCACCGAGTCGTGTCTGACCCTTTGGGGGGACGCCGCCTTCATGACGTTTTCTTGGCAGACTACAGTGGGGTGGTTTGCCATTGCCTTCCCCGGTTGTCACCTTCCCCAGCAAGCTGGGTGCTCATTTTACCGACCTCAGAAGGACAGTGTCCTGAGTGAGGATGGCGAGCAGGAGGCTCCCATCCAGGCTGTAAAGCGCATGCGTAGTACTGAGGAATTAGGTGGCCATTCAAAGAGACACAGATCGGGCCCGCCTTAGTCTTTGGGGTTTATATGTCTGGGTTTTCCCACGCTTCTTCAGTTTGTTAGGATTCTCTGTTATGTAGCAGCAATAAAACACTAGAGACCTACTCCTTGTCTCAGCGTGGTTCCTGGCTGTTAGGACATCAATCCTAACAAACTCCTACTCCCATCGAAAGAGGGAGGAACAAAGAATTTGAAGGGGAGACATTTGGAAATGTCTTCAGAAAACCAAGAAATTCGGCTCACCGTCCTCACTCATGACAGACGGAAGGCTGAGTCGTCCTGCGCCGGCTACCCGAGAGAGAATCCAGATTCCGCTGGGATTGAACCCGGGTCATGGGAAGAGTTTCGGTTGCAATACTGCCGCCTGCCACTCTGCGCCACACGAAGCTGGGCAGTTTACAGATAATAAAATGACAAATCACTAAAAACACTACAATATAAATATAAATACAGATAAATACAGATAAAAATATAATTTTTATAAAATAAAATATATTTTATATTTTTATATAATAAAAATATATTGGCTTTTACCTATATATTTTTTCAGCAGGCTCTCCCACCACTTGACAGCCAAGAGCCGTGCCGGGAAACAAGTTGGAGTTTGTTTTGCTCCAAAAGGACGGAAAGATGGTTAGGAAGGAAGGAAAAGTTTTCCCTGACGGTATTTATCAACGAGCAAGCCGGTTGCTGGGGCAACCAAACATCTGCATTGTGCCTCCAGCTGTTGCAACATCCAGATCCCATAGCAATGGGATGAGGCAATGCGCAGCAGAGTCCCGGAGTTCATTGTGATTTAATGAGCAGCACATGAAAAGCATGGGACAGGCAAGGGGGCAAAAGATAAAGTGGGGAGGTTGAGTGACCCATAACCATGCCTGGATCATTCTTCCTAATAGCAGAATCAGATTTTCCACCAGCCTCCAGCCTGCACCATGTGCATTATTTCTGAAATCTCCTCCCTGAGATTTCTCTAGGCTTAGGGCATATCATAAATAATGCTAACTGAATAGTGTATAAACATGCAAAGCACTGTTGGAGGAGAAGAACAGAGAAGGAAGGCCAGTTCTAAATGAAAAAAAAAAATGCTAGTAAACGTGTTGGTCCGCCAAGGGAGATATGTCCAAAAGTATCAACGGGCTACTTCAATTCTGTAAGATCATCTTAATGGCTAACCTTATTAACATGCTGGGGGCTGGTGGGGGAGGTGGGGACAGAGAGCTGCATTTTTATGTGGGGTATAAACGAGATGGCTTCCTTTTTCTAGTGTGATGCTGGACACAGTTTCCTGCCTGTGTCACCACCTCCTATAGGGAAGTCCCCTGCAAGCAGTTTCGAGGCCCACTAGGTGACCACTAAAGGTCCTCGACCTTATGAATCAGATGGTGATGGTGGTGATGGTGATGCTGTCCATTCAATAGAGTCTGATTCTTGGTGATTCTATACACCAGCTCTCTTCCACATTTTCTGATCTTGTACGGCTTCTTTTAGTTGTTTTATGCCCTGGCTGGTGTAGGCTTTGACGGTGTCTAGCCACCGTGTCTTTCAGCGGCCTTGTTTCCTTCTACCACTAACCGTTCCAAGCATAACTGCCTTTTCCAGCAAGTTTGATTGGATGACGTGGCCCAAATAAGTAAGGCAGAATTTTGTGATTTTGCCCTCCAGCAATACGTCTGGTTTTATACGCTCCAGTACTTAGTCCTCATGAATTTATTTAATTATTTATTTATTTGCTCTCTAGCCTTCCTTTGCTGATGCCTACGCTGAGCAACCCTGGGTGTGGAAGGGGCTATAAAGCTTGCCCAATGAAAGCAACCCCTTTGTGAGTTGAATCCCAGAGACCGTCCTTGCCGTTTGAGCTCACCCGGCAGATTAAGAAGGGACCCGCTAGCCCTGTGAGTATATTCAGGGACAATTTCTTAATAAATGTTCTTTGAAGTTTGTTGCCATCCTGGCATCTCCCTTGGTGCTCTCGTTCTTTGGTATCCGTCCTGCAAATCCTAAATTAAGCATTGATGCCCAAAATAGTGGCAAACAGCAGTGAATAAACTTCCTCTAAATAAGCAGTATTTAGCCAAGACATCACACTGACAACAAAGGTCCGCATAGTTAAAGCAATGGTGTTCCCCGTGGTAACATATGGCTGCGAGAGCTGGACCATAAGGAGGGCTGAGAGAAGGAAGATGGGCTGGTCCATGAAGTCACGAAGAGTTGGAAGCGACTGAATGAATAAACAAGCCAAGCTTCCAGGAATTCCCTTGCATTTTTATCTTTAGCTGGGTCTAGGATGCTCAGTTTCCCAGTTGAAACTATGGTTGAGTCTGTCAATCAAGGAACTACCTATTCAATCTAATTAAGGAACTACCCACTCAAGGAACTACCTACTACCTGTCCAATCATGGAACTACCAAATGCCAAGCTTTCAGACAAATCAGCCATCAATAGAGACATGGAAATAAACCACATTTAAACACTATTCAAAAAAGACAATAAAAAAAAGCTAAGAAGGAAACGAAAGCACCAGAACACATCTTCACCAGCAGCCAACACCCGGATAAGCAGGGATTAACACCAGACAAACAATCAAGCAGAAAACAGTGCCCCAATCCAGGCTCTGCCAAGGGGACAAACAACCAAACAGACAAACAATCAAGCGGAAAACAATACCTTGAATCAAGGCTCTACCGGGGGCAAACAATCAAGCAGACAAACAATCAAGTGGAAAACAGCGCCCCAACCAAGGCTCTACCAAGGGGGCAAACAATCAAACAGACAAACAAGCAAACGGAAAACAATACCTCGAGGCAAGGCTCTACCAAGCAGACAAACAATCAAACAGACAGTCAAGCAGAAAACAGCACCCCAGTCAAGGCTCTACCAAGGAGACAAACAATCAGACAAACAAGCGGAAAGCGGTATCCCAATCCAGGCTCTACCAAGGGGACAAACAATCAAACAGACAAACAATCAAGTGTAAAACAGCACGCCGGTCTGGGCTCTGCCAATGAGACAAACAATCAGACAAACAATCAAGTGGAAAGCGGCACCCCGGTCTAGGCTCTACCAAGGAGACAAACAATCAAACAGACAAAAAATCAAGTGGGAAAGAATACCCCAGTCAAGGCTCTTTTCTTTCTGATCTTCACCAGGACTTCAAAAAGATTTCTTCTGGCTTTTATCAAACTTTTATGCAAGATATCCAGGACATTGTGGAAAATATGGGAGCTAAAATGTGCCATCAGGTTGAGGATGTAGTGAATGAAACTGAGGAACCTAAGAGCAATAGAAAGGTTTCATTTAAGACTGAGATTGGGATTTCTATCGAGATGCTGGATGAAGATTGGATAATGGAGTTGGAGAAATCTAAGGGAGAGATTGATCTGCAAGCCATAAATAAAACCAATCTCCTGGTGGAATGCCATGTCAATGCCTAGGGTGCCATGGAACCCTGGTTGAGAAACCCTGTTCTAGGCAATGTGCAATACATTAAAACAATAAAGCAAGTAGAAACTGATCAACATTATCAACAACAACAACAGCAAAACCAAAGACACATTGGTTTCCATCAGGGAAGGAAACACCAAGTACCAAGGAATAAAATCCAAATATCAGTGTGGGTCACAAGTCAACAGCTTCAAGGCCTGCTAAAAGGGACATGTTTAAAGGGATTTCTTAAATGATAA
Organism: Candoia aspera; assembly: GCF_035149785.1. Taxonomy (NCBI): domain Eukaryota; kingdom Metazoa; phylum Chordata; class Lepidosauria; order Squamata; family Candoiidae; genus Candoia; species Candoia aspera. The sequence continues at coordinate 10,452,291 of NC_086154.1, read as the reverse complement.
CAGAGTTGGGGCCCTGTGGACTTCGGGAAGGATCTATCTCACAGGCAGAGGTTGCCACCAAAATGGAACATTTTAGAGATCCCACAAGATGACAGTAGACCTAACTAGAGAGAGGCAGTCCTGCAGGTGGTGGTGGTGATGACGATGACGATGAAGATGGTGATGTGACGATCTATGTGAAGACTACATTGCAGGAAAATGGTTATGAAATCCCAATCTCAGTCTTAAATGAAACCTTTTAATACGTACCACCTGCATTTGGGGCCACATCAAATCACAACATGAGCGCTGCTGAAGGAGACAAAGGCCTACTTAAGCCAGCATCTTGCTCCTCATCTCATGATACCTCTGAATGAAGCCAAGAAAGAGGGAATGTAGCATGAGGAAGGAATATGATAGCCCTCTTCCAAAGCTTACAAGTCAAGACCTGTTTTTCATCATTCTGGAGAATAGGACAGAGAATAACGGATTAAATTTCAGGAAGGCAGGTCCTGATTGAATGTTAGGAAGAAAACAAGATGCCTAACGCTAAGGGAAGTTTGACAGAGGAAACACTGACTCAGATGTGTTCAAGTAGAGACTAAACAGTCATCTCTCAGGGATGCTTTAATGCAAATTCCTGCACAGAGCAGGAATTGAAAGATAGGCACTCTCTTCCAGCTCTGTGATTCCATGGTTCTGTGGATATAGTCTGCTTTTTAATGCAAATTATAGGAATTATTTTGTTCTTATATTCCTATAGTCATGTAATCCTCTTTCATTTTTTCCCCCTTCCAGCATAACATGGTATAAATGGCCATCGTGGTGAAACTGGATTTACTTATTTATATAGTTCAGATCATGCTACCACCATCTCAGCATAATCAATTTAATAATTTCGTTATCTCCTCTCTTACTGTACTGATTCTTCTCCTGGTAATGCAGTATCTTAGGCATGGGCAATGGGAGGGATATTAGATTCTCTCTCATTTACTCAGACAGCCTGTTGATTATTAGAATCAAAAATTTATTGTAAAAGAACATATATCAACAGAGAGTGTAAAATAATATTTTTGTTTGAAAGTCCATCAGCAAAACTCTGTTATATTTACTTAATTATTTCTTTTCCCTTTTCTTCCTTCCACTCCATTCCACTCAACTTCAACGATCCTCTTTTAACTTCTCCTTTCCTCTCAATTTCACTGTTCTTCTTTTCTCAGCTTCAATGACCTTCTCTTCTCTTTTCTTGTCTTCTCTTCTCTTCTGTCCTCTCCTCTCCTCTTCCTCTTCCTCTTCCTCTTTGGAAGTCCTGGCAAATCCAGCATGCCTCATTAGCATGTGAATTAGCATGTAAATTGAGTTGTCCCACAATGCAACTCTGAGGAAGCTGTTTGTTGCCACTCCCACTTCCTCTCTCTCTCTTCCTCCTCCTTCCACCCAGGGAGAAGCAAGCATGCTGCTCTGCTCTCCATTCATCAGGGCCATGTGCTCGGGCCTTGATGAAGGATTCTGCCCCTTTCTTCCACGCAGCTCTTGGCAGCTGTAGGGCTGAGAGTTTAGGGCAAACTAAGTATTTAGAAAGAAAAGAAGAACAAAGGAATTTCATCCTTTCCACCAAGATGGATGTAACAGAAGCAACAATAATGTCAGTGAGACATTCTTTTACTTATCTTAACCTAATCTGTCTAAGTGTGTGATTCTTTATGCGTGGGAGGGCTGAGAGTGTAAGACCAATAACCTGTATTTCTCTGGTATGCTCATTAAAGCTATCTAAGATAATATTCTTTTTCTGTGGAAAGCTTCGCAGCTGTGTTAAGCTCTGCTCCATTTTAGTGATTCTAGCAGGCCACTAAATTGGCTTCATTCCTCTTCCTTTCTCTTTCCTTGTTACATTCTCTCTCCATCTTTCCTTTCTCTTCATACTTTAGCTTTCTGTCCACCTTCCTTATAAAAAGTGCCCAGTTAAGCCTTCACTGGCTTTCTGCTAAACCAACACTCTATCATTTCATCCCAAGGACCATACAAGAAACACTCTTAAAATGTAAAACCACAGCCTATTAGCCTGGAAACTCATCATAGCTGGATTCTTAAAACATGTTTCTTATGTAGAATGCATTTGTGGATCTCATGTGATGTCTCCTCTGACTTGGCACCTTAACCTCATTTTTCCTTTTTTCTTCCTTCTGAAAGGTGTGGCATTCCACCTTCAGGATTTTTATCAGAGATTCCTATCTCCCATCCAAATGTCTGGAGGGTTATTCAACCAATACCATTGCCTATTTTCTTTCTTCAGGGCATGCTTATCTATATGGTTTGGAACATGTGGACTGTCAGTGATGGGCAGGATTGGGCACATGCCCATTCCGTTCTTCGGGTAGGAGAAAAATGCTGCCAATGCCAGGAGCCTCCTTCAGGAGTACAGCTCATTCAGTTCCTGTCTACTGTTTCAGAAAGAGCACAGACATAGAGCTTTAATTTCTGCCTTTGTCATCTCTTTCTCCCCCCCACCCCCAGTAGTAATGAGGATTTGGCCCAAAAGCAAGCAAAATAATAGCAACAACAGGAAGAAATGAGAAGCTGATATGCCCAGAGAGTAGAGCCATCAAGATTGTCTTGCCAAAGTCCCCTTCCAATGTGTACAACTGCAAATGGAATTTCAAGAAAGCTTTTGACAAGATGGAATGGGTCCAAAGGAGAGCAAACAAGATGGGGCTTAGAGGTTGTCCTTGGAAAAATGAAAAGTTCAGATCATTGCATCTCAATGAGGATGTGAATGATCTGGAAAAGAAGTAGAAAAGGACAACCAAAATTATTAAGGGGCTAGCACCTCTCCCTTCTGTATAAAGATTGGGCTGTGGTATGAAGATGGTCAAGGATACCCTGCAAATCAAATCAAATCTTTATTATGGTCATAGAGCAGCATAAGGATACTGTCATGAGTGAGGATGGCGAGCAGGGGGCTCCCATCCAGGCTGTAAAGTGCATGCGTAGTACTGAGGAATTAGGTGGCCATTCAAAGAGACACAGATCGGGCCCGCCTTAGTCTTTGGGGTTTATATGTCTGGGTTTTCTCACGCTTCTTCAGTTTGTTAGGATTCTCTGTTATGTAGCAGTAAATAAACACTAGAGACCTATTCCTTGTCTCAGCATGATTCCTGGCTGTTAGGACAGATACTCTGCAAGGATTTCATCTATGAGAAAGATAGATGAAATCACAGAGGGTATGGGAAATATGGACTAAGACTCAACACATTAGAATCTAGGTCATCTATTAAAATGAAATACTGAGAGTTTTACAGCAGATCAAAGGAAATAGTTAAGTTGGGATTCACAGCTACTACTGTAGATGTGATGGTATCTATTATAGAAGGGAGAAGCCACCAAATTAGATGGCTTTAAAAGGGGATTAGTCAAATTTATGGACAATAAAGCTAAAGTGGCTAGAGGTTTTGATGGCTGTATGTTATCTCAAGCCCTGGTCTGACCCTATCTGGATTACTATGTCCAGTTCTGGACACCTCTGGCCAAAAGGAATATTGAAAAATCAGAGCAAGGGCAAACGAAGGTGTAATGACTGTGTTACTCAATCTACCATTAAGTCTGATTCATACATGATTTTAGTAGAAATGTCTAATGGAAAGTAGCACACAGAATAGTGAAAAAAGTTGTGAATGAAAGTTCCCGTGTTTTCCCCAAGTTAAACAACCCAATGGGTACAAGCCCCCTCCCTCTCTCAGGCATGCAGTCCCCCTCTTCATGCTAGTCAGCTCAACTCCATGCAGATATCTCCAATGGCTTGGTAGCTTGACCTTGGATACCAGAGATAGTCCAAACAAGATGTTTTCACACTCCTTGCATGTTCCCCCTCCCAACTCTACTGACCCGTAAGTCCCAACACGTGTTAAGTCCATTCATGCATGCAAGTCCAATCAGATGTTCTGGGAACGTTTGATCAGGGAGCATGACAAAAGGCTATCAAGACAGTGAATGAAGGGTCTGAAGACCAAGCCCTGTGAGGAAACACTCAAGGATCTGGATATGTTAACCTGTAGAAAAGACAACTGAAGGAAGCCATGAAAGCAGTCTTCAACTATCTGAAGGGTTGTCACACAGAAGAGATAGTGGACTGATTCTCTGTTGACCCAGAAAGCAGAACCAAAACGAGTGGGTTAGAACCACAAAAGGAGGTTCAGGCTAGACATGAGGAAGAATTTTCTCAGTGATGAGTTGTCATCCAGACTGCCACATGAAGCAGTGAGTTCTTCACTGAAGATATTCAAACAGAGGTATGGTCCTCTGTAAGAGATCTTAGAACCACAGAGTTTGAGGAAACCTTTGGTGCTATGAACCATAGGCAGTATATCTTATATACCAGCTGCTGGGGGCGACGGTAGAAAAGGACGGTTGCATTGCGTTCATGCTTCTGAAATCCCTGGTTCAAACTCATTTGTTCTTGTGTTGCGCAGTGCCAAGACAGAGCCCGGCCTGACCCAGCAAGGTTCTTCAGATGTTCTTAAGAAAGGATGAAGGAACTGGGCATGTTTAGCCCATGACAGCCATCTTCAAATAATATTTGAAGGACTATGACATAGTTGTTGGGTTGTGGGGGGGCATTGTATGTATGCCTTTGAGTCACTGTTGACTCCTGGTGACTGTGTGGAGAAGTCCATGCAGTTTTCTTGACAAGATTTTCAGAAGTGGCTTGCCTTCCTCTTCTTAGGGCTGAGGGAGAGGGACTGGCCCAAAGTTTAGCACTATTTTCTCTTTTTAAAGGGTGATTAAACTGGAGCTCAACACAAAGTTGATTCTAAAGGAGTATTAAGCTTTTAAGGTAAAGGTAAAGGTTTCCCTTGACATTAAGTCCAGTAGTGTCCGACTCTAGGGGGCAGTGCTCATCTCTGTTTCAAAGCCGAAGAGCCGGCGTTTGCCCATAGACACTTCCTCCGTGGTCATGTGGCCAGCATGACTACACGGAATGCCGTTACCTGCCCGCCAAAGGGGTACCTATTAATCTACTCACATTTGCATGTTTTCGAACTGCTAGGTAGGCAGAAGCTGGGAGTAGCAACGGGAGATCACCCCATCATGCAGTTTCGAACCGCAGACCTTCCGATCGGCAACCTCAGCAGCTCAGCAGTTTAACCCTCAGCGCCACCGTGTCCACTGAAACTAAGAGAAAACAAGAACTAAGATCCCACCTCTGTCAAATCTGTGTTCTCTCATCTTTTAAAATGTAGAAATGTCACTGGGAAAATACAGAAAGATTGACAGTGGCCATTGACATTATAGGGCAGTGTTTTTCAACAGTGGCAACTTTAAGATGTGTGGACTTCAATTCCCAGAATTCCCCAGCCAGCATGGGATTCTGGGAGTTGAAGTCCACACATCTTAAAGTTGCCACTGTTGAGAAATACTGTTATAGGGACAGAACGGGAGTGACAGAGCCATGGTGATTCCAGAAGAAATTACCATCTGCAAGCAGCCAAAGTTTATGGATTTCTAAATATAATTGTTTTGCTACTTGGAGGAACTCAGGCCAACCAAGGAGGGCTTTCATACAGACATGTTCTGGATCTGGAGTCTGATTATTTTCAACAGTTCTGTGCTGTGCGATCCCATAAATTATAAACATGTGCCTGCTCCAGCTTTGTATCTCAACTGAATATTTTATTTCGGTTGGTTTCCAGTGTTTGTCTATCACCACCACCACATTTTGGAGTTTACACAAAAAGATATCTTTTTTTTTTACTTGGATTGCCAATTTGGTTCTCCCTCACCTTGTAGTGGCAGATTAGAACAACTGTAGTTCATTTTAGAGATATCAACACCAAATCCGTTCGGAACATGCTTGGAGTGAGCCAGGGACTTGCTCAATTCTCATCTCCTTCCCACCATCAGACCTTTCTGATGCTTTTATTCCCCCTTTCTGGTCTGTGGTAGACCATCTGTTATCATCTCCATGTAATGGCAAACTCTGATTTGCAACAAGCCAGAAATAGAAGGGGGAATTACAACCCCTTCTTGGGGACAGGAGGAAGAAGAGAGAGGGAAGAACTGCTAGACGTGTGTGAATGGATTTCCTAACCTGCATCTTTGGACTGGGAGACCCAACTTTTCACTGGAAATCCTTAGGTCCTGGGCTGGCTTTTGGGTCTTCTGGCTACTGGGTCCACAAGGAGTGGAAGGGACTTCCTGTTCCACCAAGCTGTGTCTTCCTGGGTGTTTCCCAGTTGTGCTAGATCACATCCCCAAGATCCCTCAAACACAGTTGCTCTGTGGCCATGTCTGTTTCCCTTCCAGGGAGAGGGGTGGGTGAAAAAGGTGGAATAATGAACAGTAGATGGGAAAAATGAGCCGTGGGTCAGTAGAGGAAGGAGGCCTCCAGAGAACTTGCGCGATGCCTTTCCAGTCTTGACATTGTTTCTGATCTTTTTTGTAGGGATAGACTAATCCCTACATTTCACTTTTGCCATTTCTCTCCCCCCTGCTTCTTTAGGTCTGATTGGACCCATTTCTGCCTATGAAATACATTCTCTCAAGCGTTCACTCTATTTTTGTGGACAGACACATTTCGGAGTTGCCCTTTTGTCTAAGCTAACTCTCCCCTCCTTGTTTTGCAAACAGTGTGCTGAAATGGAATGCATTTCTCGGTGTTGTTTCCAATAATGTACATTCTTGCTTTATTTATGCATTTTGGTATGCGAGTCTTGATGATGGAGAAGGCGAACAGCATTGCAATGGTTGGAGAAATATGCAGAAGCCAAAGTATGATTGGGTTTAGTTTTAGGTTAAATTATTGATCAACTTCTTCTACACTTTTTATATTGATTTTGCTCCTGTGTGTATTTCTTGTCATCCTTTCCTTCTGGACCCTGACTTGCTGCATGATCAGCACTCCTGGCTCTCAGCATCTGGTTTAACAAACATGTTGAACCGCACAATAGCCGTGGGTGAGCTTGTGATTTGTGACAAGTTCATTTGCCCAATCTGGTACTCTGTGTGTGAACTGAGCTACAGGTAGTCCTCACTTAACTACCACAACTGGGACCAGAATTTCGGTTGCTAACCGAAGTGGTCATTAAGTGAATCCAACCCGATTTTATGACCTTTTTTGCGGTGGCTGTTAAGCGAATCACCATGGCCATTAAGCGAACCACATGGTCATTAAGCAAATCATGCAGATCCCCATTGATTTTGCTTGCCGGAAGGCAGCCAGGAAGGTTGAAAATGGCAATCACGTGACCACTGGACACTGCGACAGTCATAAATGCAAACCGATTACCAAGCTCCGGAATCATGATCACGTGACTGCGGGAACGCTGCAACGGTCGCAAATGTGAGGACCAGTCATAAAGTCCATTTATCCAGCTGTCATGAGTCCAAACCATCACTAAACAAATGGTTGTTAAGTGAGGACTACCTGTATTGATAAACTCTTGGATAAAGCCACTTGGATTTTATTCATATTCTTATTTTTACTCTTATTTAAACCGCTGAGCTGCCGATCGGAAGGTCGGCGGTTCGAAACCGCGCGGCGGGGTGAGCTCCCGTTGCTCGTCCCAGCTCCTGCTCACCTAGCAGTTCGAAAACATGCAAATGTGAGTAGATCAATAGGTACCGCTTCGGCGGGAAGGTAACGGTGTTCCGAGTCGTCATGCTGGCCACATGACCCAGAAGTGTCTATGACAACGCCGGCTCCAAGGCTTAGAAACGGAGATGAGCACCGCCCCCTGGAGTCGGACACGACTGGACTTTACGTCAAGGGAAACCTTTACCTTTACCTTTATATTTATATATTGTATTTATATTGTATGTTCACTGTTTTAATGTACTATTTTACTGAGAACCGCCCAGAGTCCCTCGATGGGAGGAGATGGGTGGGGGCAAATTTAATTAAGAAATAAACAAACAAACTTACTAACTAACTCAAGGTCATCCTTGTGAATCTTTATGGTACACATTGCAGGAGGAGAGCTGTGGTCTATGGCTCAGAACAACAAGTCAGGTAGCACCTTTCCTGACTTGCAAATCTTATCAAAAGACAGAAATCTTCGTGAGTTGCAGCTCACTTTATTAGATGCAGAGAGTGGCTAAATCCTGGCTGGGGAATTCTGGGAGTTGAAGTCCACACATCTTAAAGTTGCCAAGTTTGAAAAACACCGGGCTAGACTGAGGCAGGATTTAAATTGGGGGGAGTTGGGTGGGGAAGGTGGGAAGAAGGTAGAGGGAGGCAGGGGAAGAGAGGCCGGATGTGCAGACGCAGGTTACATGCGAGGCAGATTGCCAGTGCCTTATCAATTAACGACCGCAACGTGTTGAACACCCATTGCGTTTGTTGAGACCCTCTGAGATGGCCTCTTTTGATTTCTGACATCTGGTTTTGAAAACTAACAGGCTTCCAATTTTGCCAGGGTCGTGGAGTCAACCCTGACTTGAAGGCACACACGTGAGCCCCGCTTAGCCTGGACGCGTGACCGCTCTGTTACGAAGGACAGGCCACCCCCACCGATAGGCCACCCCGGTTCCCCCCAGACAAGATCCACAGGCTGGTTCTCGAAGACCGTTCCGTCAGCTTCCATTTGCCCCCACCCCCTCCCAGATGGGTGTGGGATATTACTGCAGTCAAAACAAAAAAATCATGTCCTGCTAGATAGGCACATAAAGGGAGGCGGAGGCTCACAGAGATTTCCTGAGTAATTGTCTAGAGAGAGCTCTGTGAGATCACTTCCTCCTTCTTCACCAGGCATCCGATCTGAAAGCTCAGACTCCATTTTAGGCCTAGATATTCTACTATAGTAACTTAGTTAGTAAGGGTCGTGGTGGTGCTGCGGGTTAAACCGCTGAGCTTGCCAATCGGAAGGTTGGCAGTTCGAATCCGCGTGATGGGGTGAGCTCCCGTTGCTAGTCCCAGCTCCTGCCAACCTAGCAGTTTGAAAACATGCAAATGTGAGTCGATTCATAGGTACCGCTTCGGCGGGCAGGTAACGGCATTCCATGTAGTCATGCCGGCCACATGACCACGGAGGAAGTGTCTTCGGACAAACGCTGGCTCTTCGGCTTTGAAACGGAGATGAGCACCGCCCCCTAGAGTCGGACACGACTGGACATAATGTCAAGGGAAACCTTTACCTTTACTAACTTAGTTAGCACTTTAAATCTGCCTTGACTTTACTAGTGCAACTGCTGTTTTGAAACCTAGATTATGTGAGTAAATATTACTTTTCTTCACAGAACTGTGTGATTGTTATTTTAAGAGGGATAAAAGCGGCTATACCAGGAAAATCCAGTTTGCCTAAAAGCATCCTGGATTTTTGTTTTCTAGAAGGTTAAACCAACCTTGTCTTATGCTTCCAAGTCTATGCTGCAAAGGATGGTACTCTGCTAAGCTCACTCACGTGACCAAGAGAGGACGATGACTAAATAATATATCCTCTCTTAGTATCAAAATCCATTCCTTCAATGGGGGCTTACGTTGCCCTCCAAGGAAGAAAAATGGGTCTGGGGCAAACGGCTTGTACTGCCCGCTCTTTCTACAGTGACCCTCATGAAGAGATGCAGAGAGGGAGAGGAGTAGACTGGAATGGAATGGAGGGGCTGACTCATGAGTCAGTTCTTGGCAGGTTCCTCGCATGGTTCTCGCTTGCTTGTGTTTCCTCTAAGAACACAGACAAATTCCATGTGCCTTGAAGTTGCACTCTCGTTGCTGCCCCCCAAAATTAAGCCAGAATTCAAAAGAGGATTCCCAAGTCCTTTGCTAATGAGGGAACAGAGAGGGTGAGGCCAAAGCTGAGGAATGAAGGGTGACTGTGAAGGGAATCAAATCTCAGCATGTATGAGCTGTTGCGACAAGACCGCCTGCCAAGGCTCCTAGGCCAGTTTCAGAGGCACGCCGGGCCAACTTCCAACAGGTGTAGCTTGGCAGGTGTGCGCGCACACGCACACACACACACACACACCATGCCTTTGTTCTGACAGACATTTTCCTTGCTGAACTTCTGCCTGCAGAAGGCACACCATCTCCCACATGTTAGTTTTGAAAGGAAACATTTGTGTTAGGAAAGCAGCGCGGAGGACAAAGAAGAAAATAATCAAAAGGGGAAAAAAGGGGGGAAAAGGAAAGAGAGCAGCATGCCGAGAGGAAACAAGATTGATGGTTGCACGACAGCTTTAAAAAATCCAAACCGACATGAGTCGTCAGTTAATAAATTTAGTCTGCAGATTGGACTATGTTCTCCTGTCATCTGAGGAATTAGAATTTGGCAGAACGGCCCTCCGAAACAGCTGCTCTTCAACAAACCTGATTATCTCACTACACTGAAGTTAATTGCTAACATTCCCATCCCACGCTCCCCACGTTTTGTCACACTTTGGTGTAAGCTATAAGTAAAATGCAAAACGGTGCGTGTTCGATTCTTGACAGCTGTTCCCAGAATGAGAAGAGGTTCAGCTACTCTACTGATAGGTTAATACAACATCCTCTTATTTTCTGCTGTGTTAGCGAAGAGTTGTCATTCATTCCTTTGGGAAAATAAAATACCTGAATTCCAAATAAATGTGTTTGCTCTCCACCTTGGGAAGAAAGCGTGGGATGGAATTAGAACTTCCCGCCCCTGCCAGGACCACCATTTTGAAGACATGGGGGCTCTGTGGCTTCATTTGCCATCTGGAGAAGAGGGAAAACGGGATACCCAATTCTGGAGGTTGCGCTGCCATCTCTAGTTTGGTCACCCAAAAAATGTGACAGAAAGTTGGGAGGTGGGGTGGAATGTCAGGAATTTTTCTTTAATATGCTGGGAGTTAATGAGGTCCGTTGCTCTCAGCGATCCAAAAGCAAAGTTATACCAAAGTTTGCTTCTTGGAGAAAATAATGCGATCTGTATACTAAACATATTAACTGGCAGCCCACGCCCATTTCTCCTCTTGGCCGTACGTATGTTCTACTAATTGCAAGGCTGAGTTCATACTGTGGGTAAATATTCCTTTATGACAACCAGAAAAACAACCCACATCTGTCTAAAACTAAGGCAACAGATCAAAAGCTCCGTGGATTTGATCTTCAGTGGACTCATTTTCACTTTCCACTAATGTGCCTGGGAACCATCTGAAAAACAACTGGTGTGCAGTGGGAGAGGCATGGTGAAAGCAGCAAGGAAAATCCTGCTTTATCGCATGGCCCACCTCAGGGTCTGTCAACATGGGTTTAACACTCATTTAGAAAAGGGCTAAACCCATGTTTTAAAATAGTTCAAAAGACAGATGACAGCTGGAGGCCCGTTGTGAGATAAAATGGGAAGGAGCTCTCCCTTTCCACCAAGCAACTACCCTCTGTCAATTGTTAGGCTATTTTGAAACATGGGTTCAGGACGGTTTATACATTTTAAAAAGCTTCTCCCATTTTACTAGGTAGCCTCCACCACCCTGTGGATCAGCCGTAGGCCCAGCTGAAAGAAATTTAACTCTCTCTCTGCTCCCCCTGTCCAAAGCAGAATAGTCAGAGAGGGCATGCCCAGAATCAGAAGAGAGATGGCATGTGTGCAGCAGCCTAAGATGGCCAATAGAAGCTGGATGTTGTGGTATCAAAATGCCTGTTTGTGATGACTGCAACGCTCTACAACCATTAAATCCAATTCGTACATAAATACAGTAGAAATCTTTTAATGGAAGAAGTGTACAGAATGGCGAAAAAAGTTGCGAATGAATATTCCTGCGCTTTGTCTAACTTAAACAGCCTAATGAGTACAAGATTCCCCTCCCTCGCTCCGGTATGCAGCCCTACTTTCCCTCAGTTCGTGCCAGTCTCCTGCAGGTGTCTGCAACCGTTCAGCCAGATGACCTTGGGCATGAGAGATAGTCCAAACACGATGTCTTCTCACTCCTGACTGTTCCCCCTCCCCTCTACTGACTCGCAAGGTCTGACATGTGTTGACTTCATTCATGCGTGCGAGTCCAATCAGATGTTCTGGGAACGTTTGAACAGGGAGCATGACACTTTTGGGGATCTAGTCAGCCAGATCTATCTTTTTCCAAGTTTGTTTATGTATTTTTATTTATTTATTAAATTTTGCCATCTCCCCGCAAAGGGGGACTCTGGGGGGTTTACAACAAAGACAGAAGCATTGAAATACCATAAATAAATATAAATACAAATATAATATTGAGCATAAACAAAGTATAAAATCCAGATGATAATGATAGTTGGAATGTCACTCATGTATATCTAAAGGGCCGTTTTAGGGCACTAACCATCTCCAAGGGGGATTACTTCCCTTCCCGCCCCAAGTGAGGTGGTAAAACCAGGTCTTCAGTTGTTTTTGGAAGGCCACAAGAGACGGAATCTGTCGTATCTCTGGGGGGAGGATATTCCAGGTGGTGGGAGCTGCTGCAGAGAAGGCCCACTTCCTGGACCCCGCCAGATGGAATTCTCTTACAGATGTGGTCCATAACATGCCCGCTCTGCATGATCAGGTGGGACAGGTTGATGCAATGGGGTTACTTTTTTTCCCTTCTTTCTCCATGTTTTCTTTTACCCATGTTGCATTCTGTGAGCACTGAGGTAGATTGGTAGCAGCAGAGATGCTGTTTAAGTACTTGTCTCTCAGTTGCTGAGGATTTTATACACAAGTAATACCTTGAAATTGGGCTCAATAGCTTACAGACCGCAAAGCTTTAAGAATTCCATTGAGCTCCCTGGCTAAACAGTCCAGGAACTGCATCCTTTTACACCAGCTGCAACTTCTAAACTGTTTGCGTGCTTTCTGAAATAATCCACTTCAACGCTGTTTTCAGGATATAGAACATTATGGTAATACAGTTCTGAGATAATTAGGCTGTGGATAACTGAAGCCAAGTTATCGTAAGTCCAGAAAAGGTCATAGCTGAAGGACCAGCCAAAGCTTGGCACAAGTTACCTTCACTTTAATGACAGTTTTCAATGAAGGAAAATACTCAGACTATGTTTCCTCATCTTCAGCAAAGAATCATTACCTTGTCATGGTGCTGGAGCTTGAGCACCTCAATGATGCCATGAGCTAAACCATGAAGGGCCACCCAAGACGGGAAGGTCATGACAGAGAGGTCAGACTAAACACGATCCCTGGGGAAGGTCATGGCAACCCACCCCAGTATTCTTGCCGTGAAAACTAAATGGATCAGTACAACCAGAGATATGTCGGTATACCATCGGAAGATGAGACCCCCAGGTCGGAAGATGGTCAAAATGCTACTGGGGAGGAACAGAGTATGAGTTCAACTAGCCCCAGACGTGATGACGCAGCTAGCTCAAAGCCGAAAGGACGGCTAGCGGCCAACGGTGCTGGTGGTGAACGGCGAATCCGATGTTCTAAGGACCAACACACCACTGGAACCTGGAATGTAAGATCTATGAGCCAGGGCAAATTGGATGTGGTTACTGGTGAGATGTCAAGATTAAAGACAGACATTTTGGGCGTCAGTGAACTGAAATGGACTGGAATGGGCCACTTCACATCAAATGACCACTACTGGGGACAAGAGGACCACAGAAGAAATGGAGTAGCCTTCATAATTAATAGTAAAGTGGCTAAAGCAGTGCTTGGAAACAACCCAAAAAATGATAGAATGATCTCAATTTGAATTCAGGGCAAGCCATCTAACATCACAGTGATCCAAATATACACCCCAACCACAGATGCTGAAGAAGCTGAAGTAGAGCAGTTCTATGAGGATCTCCAGCACCTACCGGACAACACGCCTAAAAGAGATGTTATTTTCATCACGGGAGACTGGAATGCTAAGGTGGGCAGTCAAATGACACCTGGAATTACAGGTAAGCATGGCCTGGGAGAACAAAATGAAGCAGGACATAGGCTGATAGAATTTTGCCAAGACAACTCACTCTGCATAACAAACACTCTCTTCCAACAACCTAAGAGATGGCTTTATACGTGGACTTCACCAGATGGACAAAATCAAAATCACATTGACTACATCCTTTGCAGCCAAAGGTGGCGGACATCTATACAGTCGGTAAAAACAAGGCCTGGAGCTGACTGTAGTTCCGATCACAAACTTCTTCTTGCACAATTTAGGATCAGACTAAAGAGATTAGGGAAGACCCACAGATCAGCTAGATATGAGCTCACTAATATTCCTAAGGAATATGCAGTGGAGGTGAAGAATCGATTTAAGGGACTGGACTTAGTAGATAGGTCCCGGAAGGACTATGGACAGAGGTTCGCAACATTGTTTAGGAGGCGGCAACAAAATACATCCCAAAGAAAGAGAAAACCAAGAAGGCAAAATGGCTGTCTGCTGAGACACTAGAAGTAGCCCAAGAAAGAAGGAAAGCAAAAGGCAACAGTGATAGGGGGAGATATGCCCAATTAAATGCAAAATTCCAGAGGTTAGCCAGAAGAGGCAAGGAATTATTTTTAAACAAGCAATGCGCGGAAGTGAAGAAGACAATAAAATAGGAAGGACAAGAGACCTCTTCCAGGAAATTAGAAACATCGGAGGTAAATTCCAGGCAAAAATGGGTATGATCAAAAACAAAGATGGCAAGGACCTAACAGAAGAAGAAGAGATCAAGAAAAGGTGGCAAGAATATACAGAAGACCTGTATAGGAAGGATAACAATATCGGGGATAGCTTTGATGGTGTGGTCAGTGAGCTAGAGCCAGACATCCTGAAGAGTGAGGTTGAATGGGCTTTAAGAAGCATTGCTAATAACAAGGCAGCAAGAGACAATGGCATCCCAGCTGAACTGTTCAAAATCTTGCAAGATGATGCTGTCAAGGTAATGCATGCTATATGCCAGCAAATTTGGAAAACACAAGAATGGCCATCAGATTGGAAAAAATCAACTTATATCCCCATACCAAAAAAGGGAAGCACTAAAGAATGTTCAAACTATCGAACAGTGGCACTCATTTCACATGCCAGTAAGGTAATGCTCAAGATCCTGCAAGGTAGACTTCAGCAATTCATGGAGCGAGAATTGCCAGATGTACAAGCTGGGTTTAGAAAAGGCAGAGGAACTAGGGACCAAATTGCCAATAACCGCTGGATAATGGAAAAAGCCAGGGAGTTTCAGAAAAACATCTATTTCTGTTTTATTGACTATTCTAAAGCCTTTGACTGTGTGGGCCATAACAAACTGTGGCAAGTTCATAGTGGTATGGGGATACCAAGTCATCTTGTATGCCTCCTGAAGAATCTGTATAACAACCAAGTAGCAACAGTAAGAACAGACCATGGAACAATGGACTGGTTTAAGATTGGGAAAGGAGTACGGCAGGGCTGTATACTCTCACCCTACCTATTCAACTTGTACACAGAACACATCATGCGACATGCTGGGCTTGAGGAATCCAAGGCTGGAGTTAAAATCGCTGGAAGAAACATTAACAATCTCAGATATGCAGATGATACCACTTTGATGGCTGAAAGCGAAGAGGAACTGAGGAGCCTTATGATCAAGGTGAAAGAAGAAAGTGCAAAAGCTGGCTTGCAGCTAAACCTCAAAAAAACCAAGATTATGGCAACCAGCCTGATTGATAACTGGCAAATAGAGGGAGAAAATGTAGAAGCAGTGAAAGACTTTGTATTTCTAGGTGGGAAGATTACTGCAGATGCTGACTGCAGTCAGGAAATCAGAAGACGCTTAATCCTTGGGAGAAGAGCAATGACAAATCTCGATAAAATAGTTAAGAGCAGAGACATCACGCTGACAACAAAGGTCCGCATAGTTAAAGCAATGGTGTTCCTCGTAGTAACATATGGCTGCGAGAGCTGGACCATAAGGAAGGCTGAGCGAAGGAAGATCGATGCTTTGGAACTGTGGTGCTGGAGGAAAATTCTGAGAGTGCCTTGGACTGCCAGAAGATCAAACCAGTCCATCCTCCAGGAAATTAAGCCAAACTGCTCACTTGAGGGAATGATACTAAAAGCAAAACTGAAATACTTTGGCCACATCATGAGAAGACAGGACACCCTGGAGAAGATGCTGATGCTAGGGAGAGTGGAGGGCAAAAGGAAGAGGGGCCGACCAAGGGCAAGGTGGATGGATGATATTCTAGAGGTGACGGACTCGTCCCTGGGGGAGCTGGGGGTGTTGACAACCGACAGGAAGCTCTGGCGTGGGCTGGTCCATGAAGTCACAGAGAGTCGGAAGCGACTGAACGAATAAACAACAATGTTTCCTCATAGTTTTCTGCAATGTCAGCCAAAAAAGCCATTTATTTAATTTCTGATGATTTATTTATTATATTTCTATACCACCCTACTTTTCACAATTCATGGCATGTATACATGGCAATTATCCATGCTCCATCAGGTTATCTTGATAATATACAGTACATCGACATCACAAATGGCTTTATCGAGGTTTGCAAGCCGGTTACAACAATCGTACATTATTAACCCTGTAAGTTTCAGTTTATCAGTTAATTCATCTATGGATTAAGTTTGCTTATGAAGAATGTTTTTAAAAGAAGGGAGGTACTTTCCTTGTTTTTCAAAATAGTAGAAATCAAGGAGAACCTGTAGCTCTCCACATTTTGTTGGAAAAGAATTCCCATCAGCCTTCACATTTGGTTACATTGGTTGTGATCAATGGAGTTGACATCCTACATGATTACGAAGGGCCACATGTTCCCTATCACTGAATCAAATGTTACCACTCTAGTTTCAACAGCAGTTTAATTGACAACTGATACCCTATAATATCACTAATCCACACAATCCTGTATAATATTAATATCTGAACTTTAAAAAAAAGACTTAGCATATAAAGGAAGCCATAAACTAACAAAAGAATTCTCAGCTGATCAGCAATAGAGAAAAGACAAATCCTTCTCCCATTTGATTAAATTAGCTGATAACTTGGAAAGCTTTGCTGCATTTTCTTACAAGCATGTCTCATGGGTCATTGGCTCTGAAAGCATCTGGTTTTAAGGAGGAATTGCTGGATTATTAGGAGCCATATGGTTCATCTCTAGGTCAACAATGGCGTCTCAAGTCTTGTCTCCTGGTGGTTGAGCTGTTAAGGTAAGATTGAAAAGTGCCTGTCAGGGATGCAGAAGCATAGATCATCCTTTGCCAGGTGACCAGACTTCATACCGCATGCCAATTCCCTCTGGGGATCATAGAATTCTTAACTGGAAGGATCTTCTTGCTCAATGCAGGGAACTTAGAGCTGGCACACCTCCAAGAAATGGCTCTTCAACCTGTGCTTGAATGATCACCCCACAAAGTTAATTGGTTCTGCTATGAAACTGCTGTCAACATCAAGATACTTCTCTTAAAACTGAAATGTCCCCTCCTGTAATTGAAGTCTATGACGTATTGTTCCCTCTTATGTGGCAGCAGGGAACACATTTGTTTCTATATAATAATTGTGATTGAGGTATTGGACTGTACCAGAGAGACCCAGGGTGAAGTCCATCCACATCCCCATTTGGTGGCTTTGAGCCAGTTGTTCTCTCTCTCAGCCCAACCTACCTCCGTCTTGACAGGGAAGGGAGCACTATGGATGTTGCCTCAAAACTCCTGAGGGAAAAGTGGGTTACAAAACTAATAACTAAATAGATATGAAGCATGCAATAGAAGCATATTACAGGAAGGAACATTCCCATTCTTCTATGCTGGTCAGACTGCAGCCTGAATATTGTGCTCCATTCTAGACACCATATCTTAACTAGGATTCAGACAAATTGGAATAGGTTCAGAGAAAGGCAGTGAAGATGGTTGGAGACTGGTGCAGGGAACCGGATATGGTTAACCATGACAAGTCTGTGACATTATTCTTCAAATACCAGAAGGGGTATCACACAGAAGAAAGCCATGCCTTTTTATCTATTGTCTGAAAGGTCAAGAGACAGAACAATTATCTAAATTACAGGAAGGCAGATTCCAAGTGAATGCTAGGAAACTTTAACCATGCAGCCAATTTTCCAGAGAGATGGCAGCCTCTTCAATAGATGCATTCAAGCGGTGGCTGGACAACCATCTGTCTGGGATGCTTTCATTTGGGTTTCTGGACTGAAAGTTGGGTTGGACTGGATGGTCTCAACTGCCTTTCCAACTCTATGATGCTCACTTCAGTTTTCCCTCTGTTGAATGTAATGATTTATTCTACCTCCCCCCCCCTTTTTAACAAGAGTTGTTTTTTCCATTTTCACTGTTTCTCCTCTGAATCTGTTCCAGCTTGTCCATCATTCATGAGGTAGACCCAGTCTTCTGCACAGTACTCGCTGTCCTCTGCTTGTTTTCATAACAATCAAGTCAAATTGACACCCACCCAAAAAACAGCTAGCTTGTTTTTTTTATACTTCTTTCGGGGGGTGGAGTTGACAAAACTCCTTTGCTGGAAAAGGCTACTGATTCTGTTTAGGTTTTTTGCAGCAAGCACTAGCCTGAGGTGATTTTTTTTTCCAAGGTGGGGAGAACTTCAAAATGGCTGCCAACATAAATGGCTACTTCTTTGGCCACACTCTTGTTTACAATGATAGGGAACATAGTTTTTTACACAGTCAGCAACTAATTCTTTCCAACAGATTCTTTTATTGAGGAGGGGCAGTGGAAAATATCCCTGCCAATCATTCTCCTGCCTCAAGTGCCCCCGTTTCCAGTCACTGCATTCACTTGGGTTTCCATCATGGCAGAAGCAAGGGAGACAAAATGGCAGGTACAGCCACAGAACAAAGCTCCGCCCTCTTGTATGTGTATTGACATTGAATGTGGGTACAAAGAAGTGGGACTTCGATCCATGCTTATGCTTACTATTCCCGCCCCCCCAATGAACGAATGGGTGACAAAGCCTAAAAGATTTTGCATACTTGGACCTGCCCTAATACAGTGTCAGAAAAAAGGGGAACCATTACTTTCACATCAGGCCGGCTAAGGAGAACTTAAGCCTGTCTTCCTGATGGGCTGAGAGGGTCAGATGAAGGCAACATCATAGGGATATGACCAGGGGAGTTGCACACAGAAAAGGGCAAGGCTTTGATTGCATGGTGGCGACCTCCGTCTTGACTTGACATACACACCCCTGCAGCTGCCCCTGAGAAGATGACAAATGATCCATATTCCTATATAACCTGAAGAGTCTCAAAATCCTTCTCTGGGCCATAGACCTGATCCAAGGGCTATGGCCAGGAGAAGGATTTTGAAACTCTTCAGGTTATATAGAAATATCCTTCCTTCTGCAGATATACTCATACACACTACTGCAGGAAGGAACATCTCTCAGGTCCACATAAATCCTCTTGCATCAGTGTTAAAATGAAACTCAACATCTTGGGGAAATGCTCCACTTCTCTTTCACAGCATCATGTCTAAATTAATTCTAAAGCTAGTAGTCAACAGCTGACTTCAGGACAATTTGCTACCATGAAGAATTATCTTATGGTTAAAGATTAAGAGAGAAAGAGGGTTTTAATCACTAAACTGAGCCTTTTTGAAATAACTGCCTTCCCATCTTGCACTGGCTTATTTATTTATTGGCATATTTTTCTCATTTCTTTCCAGCACTGTTTTAATATCATATCCAGCCTGCTTCCCTTCCTTTCTTCTCCACCATCCAAGGACCCAAACTGGTGACGGACAAGCAAAATGAAAACATTTCAGTTTAAAAACCACTGGCCAACATGTGATTTTTAATTTTTTTTAATAATATACTTCCAACACACTTCTAAAAACTGGCTTTGAAATTTGGCTTTGACAGATCATCATAAAATGCTACTGTTTTTCCCAAGTCAGTGAATTTTAGTCCTGTTTACTTAAAATGCACCCTGCAAAAGTAATGGGACAACAATTCCCATAATGTCTACACAGAGGGACCAATGCTGGCTGAGGATTCTGGGAGTCGGAATCCCAATCTGCCTGGAGGGCTCTGCTCTGGAGAAGATTGTGTGAGGGGGTGTGAGGAACTTGATCTTTGCCAGAAGCTGAAGCTTACCTGCATTACGGAGAATAATGGTGCCTCCCTTGTGAGAAGTTACGCATCTTTTTTATTCCAGGTCTCAGAGTTGAGTTTAACCGGATCGTATTAAGCAGAGTCAATTCACCTCTTGCATCATGGTCTCTCCACAAAGGAACAGTCCAAGGAGGTTCACCCAGAGGTTGGGAGAGCCATGTGCCCTGGCATTACTGAATGAGATCCCCTGAGCTGGGTGATCTCCAAAGCTGATTCCAACTCCAGGTTTCTTCAGTCTGTTCTTCCTATAATGGTGGGATCTGATTTTTTTTCTTCAATGATACATGTAAAACTTGTTGGAATTATCAGGGGTCAACTCAACATTGTCTCATAAGCATAAGGGGGGGGGTCTTTCTCGTAAACACATCTCTATTGTACATCTGGGATGTCATGTGGGTCACCCGATTTCCACTCACTCTTTCATCTTGGGCTTGGGGATTAACAATCTCCATTACCTCGTGGGCAGACATGTAAGCAGGGGGGCTGAAGAATGCAGCTCC
Source organism: Candoia aspera (assembly GCF_035149785.1). Taxonomy (NCBI): domain Eukaryota; kingdom Metazoa; phylum Chordata; class Lepidosauria; order Squamata; family Candoiidae; genus Candoia; species Candoia aspera. The sequence continues at coordinate 10,431,858 of NC_086154.1, read as the reverse complement.
TCACCCTTTCTATTACACATAGAAAGTGTCTACAAAGAACCAGTGATGATTAAATGCTTTCTACTATGAACCTACCTGTGTCCAGACCTACTGAATAAAAGTAAGCTATCTCTATTTTTCTTCATCTAACTACTGTGTGAAGACTGAATTTCTTTTCTGAATGCAGTTAAGCTTAATGTGCAAGTTTTGGTTCACGCTTCTACTCTGCAAGATTGTTGTTAGCTGCTTGGAGTTCTTTTACTAACCTTTAAAAAGTCCATCAAAACTGATGGTGAAAAAAATAGCAGCTTTGAGGGTGTGAGTAGCTGAGCAAAGTGACACGGGAGGGAAAGGGTTAGCTTCTCCTTCACACCCTTGCCTCCCTCACATATACAAACACACACACACACACACACACACTGCAATCCCAATCCACAGCAGCTCTCTCTCCTGGTGACTCCTATTCACTTTTTTCAAATGTTTATCTTCTGCATCATCCTTGTTTGGTCCACAGAGGCCGAATGCCCTTTAGGAAGCTGTTGATCAAAGGAACCACCCCATCCTGAATGGAGTTGACTCATGCATTCTTTTAAGAAATCAGCTCAGCTCATAGTCATTGTCAGTCACCCCTGCAGTAATTAATTCCAACAGTTAATTGTGCATTACAGGACCAAGTATTTTCTTCACCTCCCTCCCTCCCTCCGCCGATGAGGGTCACCTTGACTGGTGACACCAGGTTCCAACGTTATGAGACAAGGAGAAAAACAACCCTCCTCCTCGTTCATAATTTTGGAAACCTCTGTCATGCTCCTTACTCCATTAGCTGTCTTCATTTACACATAAAAAAGTCACACTGAGCTAAAGAAGCTACAACTCCTTGACTCATCAAGAGGCTCTCCCATTTCTGTGATCGCACCACTCCTGCTCTGTTTTGACCTCTCTGGGGTGTATGAGGTCATTCTGGAGATGGGAAAACCAGAACTGCACATGATGTTCTAAAAGCGGCCACACAATAGCTTTATGCAACAGCACATTCCACCTGTTCTCCAGATGTGTGGGGCTTTACCTCCCATAATTCCCAGCCAGCAGCACAATGCTCTGTCCTCCTCTACCATCCCATTGTACAGTGGCGTTCTCAGAGTTGAGAAGGCCATGCACGCACGCACACACACACACACACAATCTGCCCACGACGGTCCCATTTCTTTCTCCCTTTCCAAACTTGCCATAGAGGAGTACAGAGGTGGCCTTGAAGAAGGTACTCAACAGCCCTTCAGCAAGCCCCAGCTTAGCTCTGGAAGGAAGAAGGAAGGAGTGAGAGCTCACGACTGCCCCACCTTGATGCTCTTGGGTATAAGGATGGGAGAGACAATCTGTCCGGCTTTCCAGATTCTGTTATAATACCCTATAACAATAAAATAGAGTTCCAGAGTGGATGCTTACACAAAGGTTGTTGAATTTCTTCTTCAAGGCCATCTCCATACTGCTCTACAACATCTCAATTGAAGAGAATATTTGTAGCTCAGGGGTGAACTGTGGACCCAGGACTCCAAGTTCTACAACATCTCATCCAATCCAGAGGTATCAGCTCAGGAGGTTGGGAGAAGTTGCTAGGAGTTGAGCTCCTACTCTGTGCATTGTTTGAGGAGATTGTCATTTTATCTACAGGTAGTCCCCGGTGGCGCTGCGGGTTAAACCGCTGAGCTGTCGATCGGAAGGTCGGCGGTTCGAAACCGCGCGGCGGGGTGAGCTCCCGTTGCTCGTCCCAGCTTCTGCACACCAAGCAGTTCGAAAACATGCAAATGTGAGTAGATTAATTGGTACCGCTTCGGCGGGAAGGTAACGGCGTTCCGTGAGTCATGCTGGCCACATGACCCGGAAGTGTCCTATGGACAACGCCGGCTCCAAGGCTTTGAAACGGAGATGAGCACCGCCCCCTAGAGTCGGACACGACTGGACTTTATGTCAAGGGAAACCTTTACCTTTACCTAGTCCTTGCTTAACGACCACAACTGGGACTGGAATTTCAGTTGCTAAGTGGTCATTAAGCAAATCTGACCCGATTTTACGACCTTTTTTCTGGTGGTCATTAAGCGAATCACCGCAATCATTAAGCGAGCCATGTAGTCATTAAGCAAATCATGTGGTTCTCCATTGATTTTGCTTGCCAGAAGCTGGCTGGGAAGAACGAAAATGGTGATCACACGACCACAGGACCCTGCAATGGTCGTAAACGCAAACCGGTTGCCAAGCGCCCAAATCATGATCACGTGACTGTGTGGACACTGCAATGGTCATAAGTACAAGGACCAGTTATAAGTTGGTTTTTCCAGCATTGTCCTAAGTCTGAACTGTCACTAAAGGAATGGCCATTAAGCAAGGACTACTTGTAATGGAGAGGGGAAGCTGGCGGTGAAATTAGTGAAAGGGAAATTAGTGAAAGTGAGCCAACCTGGGGAATGCACTTCAAAGGAGTGGGGGAGTGTGTAGGAAAAAGTCAAGATGGGGGCATTGTTCATGCCGTCATGGCTGCCATCTCAATGTTTTTGACCCTCTCTCTCCCATGGATGACTTGTTACTAAGGAAGGAGAAGGAACCATTTTCTGGCCCCAACACTTGTCTATATTGTTTCATTAAGCAGTTAACACACACTTCAGAGGCCAACTGCAGAGCGCCAGTTAGCTGGCATTCAGGTGTTCTCCTTGACTTTACCTTTTCACAGTGGGATTCTTGTCCCCTTTTCTAAATATTAAGGAACAGGGCTTTTAGCTTGCTTTTCAGCACCACAAAGGGAATTACCAGTTGTTGTTTTCTTCTGACACCCTCAGAGGACTGCAACATTTGGTGGGGGAAACCTCATTCCCTGAAAATAATGCAAAGAAAGAGGATCGGGTGCCTATCCGTCCATTCTTATTTGACAAGGATGAGGTCAGTGACTAGAAACATCGCTTTTTTTTCCCATTCAAATCCTGGGAGCTTTCTCTCACCCGCTGACTTACTTGCCCACCCTCTTCCATAATGGAACTCTTTGTATTTATTAAAAATCATAAATCCAAGAGTGTTCTGACCCTTTTGGGGCGGGGGGGATAACCGATGACCGTCACAGACAAGAATAAACAAGTCAGACACACAAGTATTCTCTCCCTTTACAATTTGCCCATTCCTCCTATTAATCAATCCATTAAACATTTCTTCACAGACACCAGCTGCATTTTGTAACAATCTGGGCTGGACAAAAACTGGACACGGGGGTCTGGAAAATGAGAAACCGTCTTCTACAGCCTCAGAGTTCTGGTTTATCTGTCTCAGGAGGGGCGACCTGACTCAACCCCCAGGGCCAAGGCCGTTCCAATGATTGACAATCAGCCACTTGGTTTTCTGCCGTTTCGAACTGGGAGTCGCACAAACCTGGGCAGTGAAAGGCCTTTAAAAAGAGCCCTTCCTCATATCGATTTCACCCATGGCCAAGGATGCCCACAGAGAGGGGCGGGGTCAAAAAGTCAAAATGGTGGCCACAACTGCATGATCAAAGCCCCACCACTTTCCTATACAGGTCATGTGCTCTGCTCTGGACCCATTCTAGCTTGTTTATGTCCTTCCTAAAACACAGTAGCTAAAACTGGATGCAATATTCCAGCTATGGGCGACCAACCTGGAATAGAGACTTTTGATCTTGATGCTGCACGTCTGTTGATAAACCTCCATATGAAGAGAAGGACTTAAGCAGTGCCCTGCTGGTCAGACCCCTGGCCCACCTAGCCAGCAGTCTTTTCTCCCAGTGGCCCACCGACCACCCAAGGAGCCCACTGCCATCCAGGCTAAAAGCCAGGGATCCCCACAACGTCCATGAATTGATTCAGCCTTCTTTTGAAGCCAGCCAAGCTGGTAGCCAGCCGGCACCGCATCTCACGGGAGCCAATTCCAAAGTTGACTTACTCCCTGTGTAAAAATATATTTGTATTCCTTTTGCCTGCCCTGATCGTTCCAGGACTCAATTTCATTGGGTTCTAGTATTCTGGGAAGGGGAAAATAACTTCTCCTTGTCCTAAAACTGCATTTGCTGTTTCTGCCGCTGCATCACGCTGCTGGCTGTGGTTCTGTTGAAAGAACCGTGTCCTCCATACCTCCACCAGCCCCAGGAGCTCTCTGTACTTCAGAGGTCATTCATAGCCTTGTCATTACAGGGGATAAGGAGTTGCAGGCAGGTGAATGAGAGGGCCGGCAGAAAAGAGTTGGGGTTCTTTCCGCCCTGAGGCCCAGCCTGGATACCAAGAGGGTGGGCTCCCATCCCCCAGACCCCAAGAGGGGAATTTAGGAGGCTGCCGCATGGGAGCGGACTAGAAACTGATTGACAAGGAGGAAATGCCAATCCCTTCAGGCTAGCACAGCCTTCTCCCAAAAGGGGTTCTCCAACTGTGTTGAACATCAACATCCATAATTCCCATCGTTAACCTGGAAAGCTCTGCTGACCTGGGGAAAACCCTCAGTATTGTCCACTGAGCTTTCGGGAAACCCCAGCAGGTATAGTCATTCTCTCCCACTGCAGCCTAACAGCCTTTTCAACTGAATCCAGGGCTTTCTGCTCTGGGCCAAGCAGGGGGCTGGTCCTGAGCAACGAGGCCGGTGCTTAGAAGGAGCTTTGCCCCCCCGCTCTGCACTCCAACCAACAGCAGTTGTTCCAGCTCTCCAGAAAAGAGGCTCTTCCATTATTTGTCCTCGATCCTTTTAGCTGCAGATGCTAGGATCTAGAACGGAGACCTTCTGCAGAGAGCAGAGGGGCCACATGATTGACTTCAGCCTCTTCTCAATGATGTCCAGCCCACAGGGGGCAAATGGCACACTGGCACAGTTGGCATGGCTCACTGAAGACTGATGGCATCTTCAGGCAGCTGTTGATCCTGCCCCTTGTTTTCCCCTTGACCTCCCTCATCAGATAAGGCATTGGGTTGTGGGGAGGAAAGGAAGAGGTGGACTAATGGACATTAGAGCCGCCATAATGGGAAGGTGAAGAAGGTGACTGGGGATCTAGGGACAAATCTCTGTTCAAGCATGGGATCGCTGGCTGATATTTGATTGATGTATTGACTGATTATGTGTCACCACGTCAGCATAGACCCTTAGCAACCAAACAGATTATCTCCATGAGGTTCTGTCTCCAACCTGGTCTTCCAGGTCTTCCAATTGTAATGGAGTCCGCCATCTTGCTGCTGGTCCTCCTCTTCTTCCCTTTCCTTCCACCTTTCCCAGCATCAGAGCCTCCTCCAGAGAGCGGGGTCTTCACATTGTGTGTCCGAAGTAGGATAATCTGAGCCTGGCCCTTTGTGCCTCAAGTGAGAACTCTGGGTTGATTTGTTCTGTGATCCATCGGTTTGTTTTCTTGGCTGTCCACGGTATCCTCAGGAGTCTTCTCCAACCCCAAAGTTCAAAGGCATCAAGACTCTTCCTATCCTGCTTCTTCCTGGCTGACATTAGATCAGTCATGATTTCTCAGCCTGATCTACCTTGCAGGGTTGTTGTTTGGGAGGTGAAATATAAGGACAGATACCCACGTCCCTTGCCGTAAAGCAGTCTTTCTCAGCCTTGGCAACTTTAAGATGTGTGGACTTCAACTCCCAGAATTCCCCAGCCAGCATGCTGGGAATTGAAGTCCACATTTATTTATTTGTTTGTTTGTTTGTTGGATTTCTCTGCCACCCATCTCGTACACAACAACTCTGGGCGGCTTAAAGTTGCCAAGGTTGAGAAACACTGCGCTAAGTAAAGCTGGGGCATACAATAGAAGGGAATGACAGCAAATAATAGTGAATAATCAATCATATCAGTAACCCTTTGGGTTTTTCCCTTGAATACAGCCTCCGGTACAACAGAGCGCAAGAGGATGGATGAGCATACAAAAACTAGTGTTTGATACTGAGAAAACTGCAGGGAAAAGAGAGAGAGAACTGGAGAACGGAAAAAGAATCCGCCCTCCGTTCTTTCAATTTACCCTCAGATTAGATTACAGGCAGAGTTGCGGCCCTCGGTCAGGGAGGTGCACAATTTTTGCAGGCTGAGCGCTGTGCACAGCCGCGAGCGATGCAACCCCCCAGCGAACGAAGCCTGCTTGGGATCACCACCTACCTGCACAAACCAAAAAGAGTGCCAGAATCAGCCTGACAGCCATAGCAGTACTGGCCCCTTGTTGGTAACGTCGCATTTAAACTGGAAAAGGAGAAAAGGGATCGAGCAGAATCGGAAGGAATCAAACGTGGCTCGCGCAATGCCTCTTTATGGACTGCAGGGCCAATGGCCCTCGGCCCCACTCAGCATTTCCATCTGGAACCCACTTTTGCAACGTCTCCAGAAAGCAGAAAGGCTGTGGGGTCTCAGACCGTGTGGCCCTTTCACAGGTGATCCCTTCATCCATTGGCCACACCAGCTCTTGACTGCCGCTCCTGTAACCACTAGGCTCCTCTCCCTATGCAGTCACAGAGCGGAGACTCCCAAACCTCATCCTGTGTTCAGCCTGGCAGTACGAGAGGGGAGGGAGGCCCCCGTTCATTGGGTTAGTCTGGCTGCAGGATCACTCTAGGAGTCAAGGGGCAAGAGGGAGAGAGCATTTCCGCCCTCCGGCCCCCGGGTCTCTGCCTCCTCCGTCCATCCGTCTCCATCCCCTGTCCATTCCGGGCGCCACATCTGGTTTGCATCGCAGGCTGCACAGCTGCAGGAATTCACAGCTCGCATCTGCTTCCAATCCTGACATTACATGACTTCACCCGATCTGGAGCCCAAGATCTTCCCGCTTGCTGAGTCACCACCGATGGCCGTCCCACCTGAATCCCTGCTGCTTTTATGGCATCTGAGTCTGGACACGGGGTCTGCCAAGGTCTGCCTCTCTGACTTGTATCGCGATGGGCTGGTGAAGGATGAGTTTCATGGAAGGACACGCTTGGCTGGCCTGTGCTGTGTGCCTCTTCCACATTGCTTACTTTTTTGAGAAAGCATTTCCTGACATAATGCATCGAGAGGGAACTTTGCCCAGCGGAGTCTATAACAAAGCATGACGGAATTTCTAAAACATGGGGGAATTAAAACCCCATCTCCCACCCCGAGACCCTGGCCTGTGTGAGGTTGAAATCCTGCCTTTTTGCTGAGTGGCTCTGACCAAATAAACAAGATTAAGATGCTGCACATAAAACACAATTAAAACATAACCTGAGAGGAACAGAAAGCAAAAATAGCAGAACGTTTTGATGGCCACCCGAAGTCAGAAGGGGTATCCACAGGATAGGTTCAAAAAGGCCAAGATGGTAGCCCCGCTGTGACCACCATCTTGATTTTTTTGACCTTACTTTGAAAACACCCCTGTAACAAACTAGAGTTTATACATGGGTGGCCTGATTTGAAGAAATGTATTTGAAGAAAGTCACTCCAAGGCAATGGCTCAAAATGGATTCTGTACAGCAGTTTTTAAAACAGAGCTAAACTCTTCCTGGATATGAGGCAGGGCTATGCTGTGCTTCCATCTTCATTTCCATATTTTCTTTCTTCAAGTTAATTAATGCCCACCTTTTCATGCAAAGCATCCTAACAGAAGTTTTATTTGAATATTCCTCTGCTCCTTGTTTCAAATGTTTAGCAATTTAGAATTGTTTCTGCTTGTTCTTTTTCCCTAATTTGATTTAGTTTCCTTCAGAATGGAAACAAATTTAAATTAAAAACCATTAAAGCACCAAGGATTAATCAGGTATCTTTTCTGAGAACCAAACTTCGCAATTTTGGCCTGACTGAAAGGAAAATACGAAGTTTAGGCCAGTTTTGAGCACCAAGTAATATATCTGTTTGTAGATCAGTAACGGATGTGTTATTCTCAGTTGTAACACTTGTAACTTCCCTTTAAAAAGGAAGAAAGGGAATAATAATAATAATAATAATAATAATAATAATAATACTTTGCTCCAACATTTAACTTAGGCTGATGAAAATGAGCCTGTGTTGGGATGGGAGATGGAAAACTAGGAACAGAATTTTATGAGTAATCAATTCTGAGAGCCATTTCATTTTTGTTCTGAAAGCAAATCCCTCAGCTCCAAATGCGATCCAAGACACCCTCTTTGCCAATTCTGAGTGAACCTCTTTTGCATGATGGACTCAGGGCCCAGAAGTGTTGATTATTTTCAGAAGATCTGGCAAGACTGACATGGCCTTAGAAAATTACAGGCAATGGATTTCACTCTCCTGACCAAGCAAAAAACACAAGGGAAAAAATCCGTGAAACATATATAGGATTTTGCCAATCCAGAGTCTTCCAAACAGTTAAGTCTTGGCCAATTAGAGATTTCTAATAGCCTGCATATAAATTAAGCAGGTACTCACAACCATCTTTGGACATGTCATCATAGGGCCCTTTGCACAATTAGATCTTGTGGATCAGTTGTGCCCATTCCTGGATCATGAGCCACTGCTCATGGTCGCTCATGTCTTAAGTCACTTCTTGACTGGACTACTGCGATGTGCTCTACCTGGGGCTGCCCTTGAAGAGCATCCAGAAGCTTCAGCTGGTCCAGAATGAGGCAGCACGGACAGTATTGGGTACCCAACAGCATGCCCATGTAACACTGCCCACGTAACACCACCAGTAGGGCTCCAGGTGCAATTCAAGGTGCTGTTGTCACCTTTAAAGCCCTACATGGCACAGGGCAAGGTTACCTGTGTGACTGCCTCTCCCCGAAGGTTTCTGCTCGTCCCACCAAATTGGGCAGAGCGGGCATGCTCCGGGTCCCCTTGGTGAAGCAGTGTCACTTGATGGGCCCTAAGAAGTATGCGTCATGGTGCCTGCTGTATGGAACGTCCTCTCCCGAGATACAGATGGCCCTGATTCTATTGGAGAGAGAGAGAGAGAGAGAGAATATTTTAAAAAATATATAAAAATATAAATATATAAGGCCATAAAGATTTGGCTCTTCCCTAGGCAATGGGGCCAGGGGGCTAATGGAGCTCCAACAGAGGTGCAGTCTATTTGTCATCTGTGGGATTTTTTAGGGGCCTGCATGTCTATTTCTTTTTATGTTTTGTTTTTTAGAGTTACAGAGTCTGATAGTGGCTTTTCTCCGTTGATCGCCCAGACTGCCTTGGTAGATGGGCAGCCATACAAATAGGTTACCTAAATAAATAAATCTCCCCCGGCACAGGAAAGAGACAGGCTTGATTTTTCTGTAGCTGCTTCCCCTCTTATTTTGGCACTGTCCCCCGGCAGTCTCAGAGTGTATAAAATCTGCACTCTCCCATTATCTCGGAGGGAAATCAGGTGGCTGCCGTGGCTGAGAACAGGCGGAAAAGAGGAATACAGTGAATTTCCTGCCTGTATACTTTTCTGCTGATTCAAGACTGAGTGGAGAACTCTTCAAGGGGGAAAGGGCCTTTCTTTTTCTTTTTTTAGCCTAAGGTTTGACCACATTTCACTCATCAAATTAGGGGTTTCACCCTGTGGTTTTTGTGGCTCCAGTCTAGCCCTGTATCCTCTGATGGTTGAATCTGCCACTATTAACCTTTCCAGTTTCACAAGCTGCGGAATTCTGGGAGTTGAACTCCACACATCTTAAAATTGCGGAGAAGCAATTGGGAAGCACTGTATTAAACTATTCTATACGTTTGTGTTTCAGAGAAATAAAAGAGGGAAATGGGACCAAGGATGTTGGCCTCCTCCTGCTTCTTAAAAATTACTACTACTAGTAGTATTAGTAGTGGTACACTGGGTGCCATACCCAAAAACCTTGGACGCCACTTAGAAATCTGCACATTGACAAAATTTCCATCTGTTAATTACAAAAGGCCACGCTGCTTGGATCCGTACATATACTACGCCTTCTTTATGACATCCGAGGTTCTTGGGAAGAACTTGATGTGAATGAAGGCCAACATCAGCTAAAGAACTGGCAGCTGTGATTTCACTTTTTTGTGTGTGATGGTGGTGATGATGATGTTGATGATGATAATAATAACAATAATATGCCTACTGGGAAAATGGTCTCCCATTCCAACTGGTTGACCATGTTTCTAATATAACACGATGCATGAACCCAGCCAATTGTGCTTACTAAACACCAACACCATGTTAAAGCAAGCCATGATTTAGGACCGTGTGTGTGAACCAGATCAAAATCTGTTTCCCACAGTGGCCAACTGGGGATCCCAGAAACAGGACAGGAGGATAGTCAGTCTGTCTGTCTGCCTCTCTCCAGCCAGTGGGCCTGAGAGGTTGAATTTCTTGAGGGACCTTTGTCCTTCGCTCCTAAGCCTCTAAAAGCAGGTCAGTGTTCTCACCTTATTCTTATTCAGCTTTCAGCTCATTCTGGTAAGGCTTTGGATACCTGCCCAGCTGCACAGCGTCATCTGGCTTGGCCCATAGGGGTGTCCAGCGAATAAGGTTTTCTGGCCATCTCCCACCATCAGCCGAAATCAAAGCATGGGAGTCACTTGCTGCCACCTGGTGGCTAGAATCCACATTGCATCCCGCCTGGTTTCAAAAGACTTGGAGGACCACCTCCTTCAAAGGCTCTTGAGGCAAGTCAACCATTGCCAGATAAGGAGGTTGGTCCCCTTGTAGATTGGTAACAGGTTCAGAATTAATGGGTGGAATTAATAAACCAACCTCACAAAGGAGGGGTATAAAACTGGAGGGGATCCCCTGAAAATCTATATTGGGAACTGTGCTGTTCAGGTGGGTGTTTTTTTCCCTATAAAGTGCCCTGTGACAGAGTATAAACTTAATTAATTATCCTCATCATCATCCAATCTATTTCCATGCATTTTCCAAGGCTTAGTCTCTTTGTCTACTTCCAAAGGCCTTGGATATGTATTGGACAATGGTAATAAATCTTTATCAAGGCAATTTTGAAGACCAATTGTTTTGATTTGTTTGCCGAATCCTTCCTTCCTTCCTTCCTTCCTTCCTTCCTTCCTTCCTTCCTTCCTTCCTTCCCCATAGCAATACTTCTGTGTCTAACTTAGACACAAGCATCAGAGGGAAGAGAGTATCCACCTTATTAGGATTCAGGTACCTTCAACTAAAGTTGCAACTCCATCAGCAGAAGAGAAAATATTAGGGCTACCTGTACACTTTTATTTCCTTCTCTCTGTTCAAGTAACATGCTAAGCCATTGTGCACAGGGCCGCAGCTAGGGGGGGCAAACAGGGCATATGCCCCAGGCACCACGCTGGGGGGGCACCAAGAGCACTGGTGGGGCGCCAAAATGGGCGTGGAATCCATGTTTGCCCTGGGTGACACAGAACCTAGTTGTGGGCCTGATTATGCAACTTGTCTGGTTTTGTTCTCACATGTTCTGTGAACCAGCCAGAACTGGATTAGGCGTAAGACAACCTACTATGGAACTGTTTCTGTGAGACACAGAAACTCATACATGATGCAAAGCCATGGTTGATTAAGCCATAGTTGGCTTGGTGCACACTGCACACTACGCCACAAACAAAGCTTACAAGATGGCAGTATTTGGTTCATGCTATACACGAACCCAGAAACAAAATAGTTGCAGTAGCTTAGCCTGAGGTATGAGCATAGTATAACGCTATCATGTTTAGTCGTGATTCAGCACGCACTATGCACTGTGGTTTATCTAGCAAACCGTGGTTTGAATGCAATGGACAGAGTTAAGCTTTCATAAAGGGCAGGCTTTTTCAAGAATTTCCTTGGGCAAGGGAACATAAAAACCAGGTCCCCTTCTTTATATGCTGGATTTCCATGATTGTACGTCCCATTCAATATATTCTTTGGTAGCTGTGAATTATGGGAATGGAAGGACATTAGATTTGGAATGCAACAGGTGGAGAAGGCTGACACATTCAGAAAAAGCAGGGTTCATTCAGGGCATCTAAAGGCCATATACAGAAATAACAAGGGTTCACATGGATCTGAGCTCACTATATTAATACAGACAGTCCTTCCTGTAAGGTTGGTGCAACCGGCAGGTTTCCACTCTATTCAATCTGATGCTCTCCCCGGGAACCATTTCTAGGGAAATAAGGTCACAAAGTCAGCGTGCCCTGGTTATCTCCCATATAGACTACTGCAGTGCGCTCTACATGGGGCTACCCTTGAAGAGTATCCGGAAGCTTCAGCTGGTCCAGAATGCGGCTGCGCGGGCTATTTTTGGCACCCCTAGAAGGGCGCACATAACACCTTTGCTACACAAGCTGCATTGGATCCAATGCTTCCGGGTCCAATTCAAGGTGTTGGTTATCGCCTTTAAAGCCGTACATGGCATGGGGCCAGGCTACCTAAGGGACCATCTCATTCCCGTAACATCAACCCGCCCCACCCAGTCAAGCAGGGAGGGCATGCTACGGACCCCGTCGATAAGAGAATTCCATCTGGCGGGGTCCAGGAGGCGGGCCTTCTCGGCAGTGGCGCCCGCCCTTTGGAACATCCTGCCCCCAGAGGTGAGGTTAGCCCCATCGCTCCTAGCCTTCCGGAGGAAGTTGAAGACCTGGCTCTGCCATCGGGCCTGGGGCAGGGAGGAGAATAGTCATACTTGGGGTTGGCTAGTGCCTTGAAGTGCCCCTCTTATGCAATGACTGAATAAAAGCCATCTGGATTTTATTATATTTGGTAGCTTTGTGAAATTGTTTTATAGTGGATTTTATATTGGAATTTTATTATATATTTATTGTTTTATATTGTAAACTGCCCAGAGTCCCTCTGGTCGGAGATGGGCGGTGACAGGTTTGACAGATAGATAGATAGATAGATAGATAGATAGATAGATAGATAGATAGATAGATAGATAGATAGATAGATAGATAGATAGATAAATGATTGGTGATGTACAGATGTATCTACGCACATGAGCAATCTATCCTTCCATGCGTGGAACCCAGCTTAGAAAGCAAGATGTGATTTCCCAGCTGTTGAGAGGGCAATTCCAAAATTAAGTAGCGATGTTTGTTTCATGGCCCAGGAGACTGCATATGTGGAATGGCATCATGGAATATTTGTGTGGTCTGCCCAGAATAAGCACCTGGGCCTGCTCTTTAATAGCTGAGTGGGAGATATGGAAATGTGGCCCCGTCGAAACGCCCAACTCAACATCCATACCATAATCAAATCCATCTGCAAGTCACTTAATGGATGTCTGAATAGAAACGGTAGAACCATTCTCTTTTTTGATTCAGATCCTGTCCAATCAGCTGGGCTTTAAGGAAATCAAAATGATGTCAGGAGGCAAGATAAAAGTCAAAGATTAGATACTAGAGCAGATTGAGTTCTTGTCTGAGAAAAAATAAATTCTTACCTGGACAAGAAAATCCTGGGCTGGGTGGGAGGCAGGAGGTTAATTCAGGCCTAATTCTCTGCTCATTGAAGAAAATCTTGGATTAGAGCAGCCTGGCCCAACTAAATGCCCTCCAAATGTGTGCACTTGAACCCAAAATTCCCCAGCCAACCTAACCATTTGCTGAGAATTCCAGAAATGGTATCTCCTCTTCTTAGCCTGTGCAGGAAGCCTCCCCTTGAAGATCCCCAGGGCTTGAAATCCCACCATTTGTTGGGGCTGAGAAGAAGTCAGATCTCTAGCTGCTTTGCAGTAGATTGGCACAGGTTTCTTATCCTGCACCCCCCACAACTGCAGCAACAAAGTGCTCCCATCCCTGGCGCAGAAATGGCAAGAGTCATCACTTCCTTCTTCCCACTGTTTGAGAAAGGAGATTCCTTTCTCCACCCAGAAGGAGCAAAGGAACACTTGCTCCTTCCTACTAAGCCAGACTTCCCTGGCCTGGATGCCCTCCAAGATCGCAACTCCAAGAATGTTCAACAATGGGTCAGGCTAGCTGAGGGACCACCTTGCCCAATCACTTCTACCCATCCCATTAGGTCCAACAGGAAGAGCATGCTCCAGGTCCCATCTATTAGGGAATGTCATCTGGTGGGACCCAGGAAGGCAACCTCTTCTGTTATGGCACCTGCCCTTTCAAACATCATTTCCCCTGAAATTAGATTGGCCCCAACTCTGTCGGCCTTTCACAAGGCCTTAAAGACATGGGTCTATCACAAGGTCTGGGATCCAGATATCTATCTGAACCCGTGCAATGGTTGAGCTGACTTGTGTTGTGCTTTTTATCTTGGCTGTATTTTTAATGTGTATGTTGTTGTGTTGTTTTATATTTTTATGGTTTTTTTAAAAAAAATATTGTTAGCTGGCCAGTCATGAATTTGAGATGGGCACCAGATAGACAGGCAGGCAGGCAGGCAGACACAGGCAACTGGGTGGCCATATAAATCAGATAGGATGGATGGATGGATGGATGGATGGATGGATGGACTGAAGTCCACACATCTGGAGCATTCCTATGTTGGAGAGCAGCTCTGAGCAAAGACAGGACAGCTGGAAAGAATGGGAAGGTTTGACCAAGGGGCAAGACTTCCTGAAGTCTTGCACACTGGCATCACCCAGCTCCCAGGTGCACACATGTAGTGAAGGGTCTGATCCCTGGGCCAGATGGAGCCTCCCATACTAAAGGCTTCAAAGCTTACAAACAATTCTACCCCAAACTCCAGAAACCAGAAAGGAAAATAGAGCAGGATAGAAAACAGCTGCTTAAAATTCCAGCACCAAGCACAGCTCTTAGTCACCTATGGAATCTGTTATATAAGCAAGGAAACATACCCTGGCTTGCTTCGTTGGAAATGTTGATACAGGCAGTGGCCCAAGTCCAGCTTAATGCTGGTTTTTGTTTTTTTTTAAAGTAGTTAACACATGAAGGTATGGATAATCCCAGTCTCCGTCCACAACAGAATAAAGTTGCTCACTTGTACTTTGCAGGTGTGCGCAGTGAGTCACCTGTGACCTTCTCCAGTTGGGGAAACAAGGCTCTGCTGCTGATCCTTGAAAATGACTTCTCACAGGAGCTGCCCTCAGATAAAACTGTGCTCTGTGGTCCTCATCTGGTCAATTCATTGACCCCCATACCCCAACAACCAACATTATTCTGAATGTTGTGAGCAAGTGCGGGTTTCGCAGGCTGGAACTTTCCCCCCATTAAGAGAGATTT
Source organism: Candoia aspera (assembly GCF_035149785.1). NCBI lineage: Eukaryota > Metazoa > Chordata > Lepidosauria > Squamata > Candoiidae > Candoia > Candoia aspera. The sequence continues at coordinate 10,416,837 of NC_086154.1, read as the reverse complement.
TCAGCTGGCAGCCTTGGTGAAGTCAAAATTATGGGCCTAAGCATCTATTCCAGCAAGAGGGAAGAAAACAATACAGGTTAACAGGAAGTAATTTCCCAAAGATGGCTGGTTGTAGTTGGGCACATGAGCAGAGGAAATACAAAATCAGAACACACCACTATTGGGTCTTGGGAGGAAGCATAAGAGAATAATTTTGTTGCTTATTCGTTCAGTCGCTTCCAACTCTTTGTAGACTTCATGGACCAGCCCACACCAGAGCTTCCCGTCGGTCAACACCCCCAGCTCCCCCAGGGATGAGTCCATCACCTCTAGAATACCATCCATCCATCTTGCCCTTGGTCGGCCCCTCTTCCTTTTGCCCTCCACTCTCCCCAGCATCAGCATCTTCTCCAGGGTGTCCTGTCTTCTCATTATGTGGCCAAAGGATTTCAGTTTTGCCTTTAATATCATTCCCTCCAGTGAGCAGTCTGGCTTAATTTCCTGGAGGATGGACTGGTTTGATCTTCTTGCAGTCCAAGGCACTCTCAGAATTTTCCTCCAACACCACAGTTCAAAAGCATCTGTCTTCCTTCTCTCAGCCTTCCTTATGGTCCAGCTCTTGCAGCCAGATGTTACTCTGGGGAACACCATTGCTTTCACTATGCGGACCTTTGTTGTCAGTGTGATTAATACACTTGGTATATTTGGAAGGGAGATTGGAATTAGGCACAACATTCAAATTATTTTACCAGAGTCAATCAATATTCACAAAGAACATGAGTGTTCAAAAGCTACTGCCAGAAATGTCACGGCACAAGAAGTGGCTGACATAGGTCAGAGAAGGCAATAGGCCAGAAACAGTGAATGTTTTTGTCCAAAGGAGAAATGGACTAGAAAACTCCAAATTACTTCTGCAGGCTTTCACTGTGGGGGCATAATAAAAGAATGCAACCAAAGTACATACACCAGAATTTAAAAAATGAAATAAACAGGTAGCAACCTCAGAAATGCAACAGGTGGGCCTGGATATTGTGTCAAATGGAAGATATTGCAACAGGACTGCCCAAACATTTTTCAAGCCAAGAATCATAACTCGCCTTTTAGTGGCTCAGGAGGTCTGGACTTCCCCCAACACAGATAAAAGAAGCAGACAAGGCCAGGACAGAAACTAAATGTATTTTAATTTAAATGTAATCAAACTTAATTAAATACACATGGTAAGAGTACTTTGCCCCCTTCTGTTACACTAAAAAAATTACAATTCCATAATCATATCTGAGACTTTAGAGAGGCTGGGTTTGGCCCAGGGACTGCAGACTGTACCCCCCAGTGTAACACAAAAAGGGGGGGAGAGTGTGGAGGTGTCTGTGATAACTCTCTCTCCATCCCCAGTTCCAAAAGCCTTCCCCAATCTGAGGAAGCATCCCATAGATCAGTGTTTCTCAAACTTAGCACCTTTAAGACATGTAGACTTCAACTCCCAGAATTCCCCAGCCAGCATGCTGGCAGGGGAATTCTGGGAGTTGAAGTCACATGTCTTAAAGTTGACACGTTTGAGAAACGTTGCCATAAATGATTTGGAATGAGAATTCCTAGGATTCTCAGCCAGCAGGTCCAGGACCCTGTCAATGAATTCTGGAATTTATAGTCCAATATATCTGGAGGGAAACAGATTAAAGACAACAATCCTGTGAGATACAACATAAATTGTGTCTGGAGATTAGATGCATACATCCTGGAAAGAGTGGGGTAGGGATGGCTGCAAAGAACAGGTTGAACATTCCCAAGGGAAGCTGCCTCACTCTCAGAAGTGGAGAGAACCGGAGAAAATCAGTCACAAAGAAAACTGGTATTTAGAAATAAACTTTTCAACTTGGGGGCTCTGCAGATTTATCTTGACTAATTATCACTGCAGCTTTAGTCTTCAAAAACTTTTTTTCTATTCCCTATTTAATGACAAAAGCTAAGCCGGCATTTCTGGGTTTTGCTGCTCTATCGTGGGATATGGGCTTCTAACATTTCAGAACATTCAGAGTCCGGGACGAATTCTCGGTAACTCTTACAAAAATGTCCCTCTTAAGTAGAAATATGGAGGAGGAAAGGCTGAAGTTGAGAGAACAGTTTTTTGTTGGCTGGAAGATGCCGGCTGAATTTATGACCAAGTTGCAATCTGAACAGGGATTCCCCCATCCACCACTTATGCCCTAAATCAGTGTTTCTCAACCTCAGCAGCTTTAAGATGTGTGGACTTCAACTCCCAGAATTCCCCAGCCAGCCTTGCTGGCTGGGGAATTCTGGGAGTTGAAGTCCACACATCTTAAAGCTGCTGTGGTTGAGAAACACTGCTCTAAACTAGTAAGGGAATGACAAAAATGTAGAAGTGAAAGCAAAGAAACTGGGCATAGAATTGTGGGTATCAAAGATTGGGGGAGACTGGGAAAATCCCAGGAGGAAAGTGAGACATAAATAACCAACAGATAGGGGAGGGGTTTGTTGTTAGCTTATCTCATAAGTGGAAGTTCAATTCCAGCTGCAAAAAGCTCAGGAAGATAAGATTCAAAACCTTCAAAGAACCTCTGCCTAACTGTTAATAAAAGAGGAGTGGAGAATTCTTGTTTTTAGTTTTCAAGATTCTGTACCTTTAACCTTAGTCCTTGCATTCAAGTATCTTACTGAGGTCTGTGTAATTCTCACTTCCTGGATCATGGCCTGCTGTGAGGGGTGGGCAGTAGGCTGGGTTCACTTAACCCAGTTAGCCACTAACCCTGGCTTAGCTGCTTGACCTGTCCATACAAATCACACCAACCTGGTCATAAACTGTCTCCATCCACAAATCCTGGTTTTATGCCAAGCAAGCCGCTTGGGTGCTACCACCAACATTTGGGAGATCCTTTCATGCTGCCACATCTTGGCACGGAGGCTCATAAGGGAGTGCCTAACCCTGTCAGCCACTCTGCAGCTCTGGAGGATGGGTGGGCAAAGGTTGGCGAACCAATTAGCCACCTTTAGATGCCCACAATGTGGCCGACTGGGAGAAGACAGGTGGGTTCACAATGACCCCAGTGATTTGGGATTAAAACTCTTCCTCTTTTCTTCCCAAATCAACCTATTCCAACAGACCTTATCCCACAGATAAATTTTCCCAATACTTAGCCGACATCTACCTCCCAAGCATTTCCACTCCTCCATTCTAAATCCAGCTCCGTCTTCCACACAAAATCTTGCAGAGCAAAGCCAGTCTGGATGACCAAATTCCCTCGCATCCCGCAATATCCAAGGACACCACAATTTTTCTTTGGTTTTGAACTTAATTTGGACCTCAGGCCTGAATGTGTGTGAATGAAGCTGGGTTCACATACGGCTAAGCCTTAACACAGGTTGCCCAGCTTCAGCCTAGTGTGTTGTGTCAGCCTTCCCACTGCAGTTCATCACATGAACCATGGTTAAGGGAACTAACTCTAAGGGATACACTACTGGCTAAAATGTCAGACTAAAAGTGGGAAGACCCAGGGTTAAATCCCTAGTCAACAACAACACACAAAGTTGTCTGCCTATCATTTTCTCTCCTACTAGCCTACCTGACCATCTTGCCTTCAGGATAAAACCTGTGATGGGTGTCACGTCGGGAAAAGGATGCACCCGCAATGGTCGGTGGGAATATCCTTGAGAGGCCCAGCCAGGGCAACAGTCGGGTAAGAGAGACCTCAGCCCACAGAAGGAATGGGGTGTGGGAAGCGTCTCAGAAGGGACCCTGCCTAGTTCCCTGGAAAGTAAAGGCAAGGGGGAGAGACGTGCTTCAGACTTGCAAGATGCTGTTAGTGTAACCTTACAGAAAAGGTAGTGTTAGTACTCATAACTAACCAAACTCATTGGTTTCTTTTCTGGACTACTTTTGAATTTACTGCACTGAACTGAGAGGGCATTTCATACCCTCTCCATTTCGAAGTAGAAAGCACAGGAAAAAAAAATCTGTAAAACGGTATAACTGATAAGACAAAGTCCTCAACATTTCCCTTAACACTGTGGGGAGGGGGGTTGTTTTAAAATAAGCCTTGCCTTATTTTGAACGCTTACCCTGCTTACAGTGGCCCTCATTTTGCCCCCCTCCCCAACTTCTAAGCACAGGCCTGGCCACCAAGATTATCCACTGCTGTAGAAGAAGTCAGTGGAAAATCTTCCAACCTAAGATCTTCTCCATTACAGCAGAATCATAGTACAGGTAGTCCTCACCTTACAACCATTCATTTAGCAACTGTTCAAAGTTACAGCAGCACTGAAAAAAGTTACCTGCAACCGGTCCTCGCATTTATGACCCTCATAGCATCCCTGCGGTCGTGTGATCAAAATTCAGGGGTTTGGCAACCAATGTGTATTTACAACAGCTGCAGCATCCCAGGGTTACATGATCGCCATTTGCGACCTTCCCAGCTGGCTTCCAACAAGCAAAGTCATTGGGGGATGCTGGATTCACTTAATGACCACATGATTCACTTAGTGACTGCAGTGATTCACTTAATGACCATAGCAAAAAATGTAGCGACTCGCTTAACAATGACCTCACTTAGCGATGGAAATTCCAGTCCCAATTGTGGTCGTAAGGACTACCTGTAAACACCCTGAAACTTTTGCTTGTAGAGCTGTGCATAATGAGAATTCTTGGACTCCTGGGTCCTTCCTCTAGGATGGTGCTCTTTTACCTTAGTCAGAAACCCATCCCTCTGCCTGGTGAGAACAACACTCTACAGTTGCTGCTTCTAACCCTGTCTGCTGCCAAGTTCCCTATCCTAATTTTCTGCCTGCTCATTTCTTTCTACAGCATTTCGTAAGAACATGAGCGCGCCTGCTGGATCAGGCCACAGGCTCACCTAGTCCACGATCATGCATCCAGATGTGGCCAACTGGATCCCCTTGGAAAAAGTCCACCAGCAGCAGCTGAAAGCAGGAGCACACTCACCCTATTCTGCACCATCTGGAAGCCAGAAGCTTCCGTTCCCTATCTTTGCGACAAAACAGAGCCATGACAGCTGACCACGATCAATAGCTCAGCTCCATGAATTTAAAATCCCTCTAAGGTGGTGGCCGTGGCTCTATCACTGAGCTCCAAAACCTCCAGTTAGCTGTACACGATACCAACCAGCGCTTTTTTTGTCTGCTTTGAAGCTCTCCTCCTTCAACTCCTCCAGAGGAGCCCAGCTTATTCCACTTAGGGCAGGGGGCAAACCTGCCCCCTTCATCATTTTCTCTACTCTATGCATACATTTTATACAAACCTATCAAGTCTCTTTTCCCCTTGTGTGTTTTCTTAAACACACATGCATCTTAACCACTAGATGCCTAGCAACCAGGAAGCCTGTAATCCAAACCAATTTTCTCCTTTATTTTTTTAATCCGTTCAATCGTGTCCGATTCTCAGAGACTGCCTGAACAAGTCCCTGAAGTTTTCTTGGCAAGATTTCAAAAGTGATTTGCCCTTGCCTTCTTCCTGGGGCTGAGAGGGAGGGACTGGCCCAAGGTCACCCAGCTGGCTTTGTGCCCAAGGCGGGACTAGAACTCACCGTCTCCTGGTTTCTAGCCTGATGCCTTAACCACGACACCAAACTGGTTCTACTCTTTATTATTACTATTAATTAATTGACTAAATGATACAGTTTTCTGTCAAAAATCACACTCCTTTGAAAATAATTTGTCAGGGGCACCTGCTAACAGGGACTAGACCTATTAGAATGGGAAGAGAGCAGATCTCCCCCTCCTCCTCCTTTGCCACCCCTTCCTTCTCTTAGCACAGTGGGGACACGCAGGCCCTGCCATAATGATTTACCTTCAGATTTACCTTCTCAGACTGTGTGAATCAGTATGCCATGGTTCGCAAACCATGCTTTATGCCTTAGCACACTTTTGCAAATCCTGCCACTTAACTGTTGCTAGGCAAACCATGGTTTAGCAAAATGTGGCTCATTCACGCGGCTTCCCACCAAACAATGGCAGAATTGGCTAACTTTGGGCAAACTTGCAATCAGCGTGAGCTTTTGTGAATCACCCTGTGCATCAGATGAAGCCAGCCGCAGCTTACAAAAGCGTACGCTTTTATAAAATGTGCCAGTTGGAAAAGGCGCTACCAGATTCCTTCTGATTTTTTGCTACCGCTTCATAAGAACACCACCTTCTTGCCAGCAATCTTGTGAAGTTCTGCGTCATGTGAATGTGCATGCTTGCAAGGGCAGGTTGTTAAAGGTCGATTAAACCCATTCTCCGCGGGGACACCTTTGGGTCAGTCAAAACGGCATCCACCTAAAAGGGAGGTAGCAACGTGCTTGGGACGCCCAAAGCTTTAGAGAACAGTAAAACGTGCTCTCACAAAAAAGACCCCTAAATGGAAGGGGGAGGCCTAAAACAGCTCATAACTGAGCCAGTTATTCAGGTATGCCTGTTGGATGCAAATGTCTTTGGAAAAATGAAGGGCATGAAGCTAGAAGAAACAGAATGGAGTATGCTGGAAGAGGGCAAGGCTGGCTGGAATAACTTGCGATATTCTGTTCCAGACCCTTCTCTCTTTTGTAATCTACCATATATACTTGCAAATAAGCTGAGAATTTTAGGCTCGAAAACATGCCCCTCAAATCAAATTTGGCTTCTCAGTGAGTATATACAGTAATATTTTTTAAAGTGCCCATATATCCCGTATAAGCCCATCTGCGGCCAAGCAGACCCTTGAATTTTTAACCCAAATGCCATGAAAAATGTGGGTCAGCTTACCTGCAAGTGGCGCATTTTTCACAGTATTTTGGAAAAAAAATTGAGGGTCGGATGGGCTTACACACAAGTCTATACGGTGCTTCTACGTTCTCAAAACTCTAGAAGAGGCAGGCAACAGGCATCCCATCCAGAACACATTCCGGTCGCCTGAACCAGGTGCACCAGCATTCTAAACCGGGGATTACTGGACACAGTGCATAACCTGCAGTGACCACTAAGTGGCACATGGCTGCTGACCGGGCGGGCACCAGGCACGGTGCCCCACCAAAATGGAGAGCTACTTTAGGGTGTCACTCCAAACGTCACAAAACAACAGGCAAGTTTTTGACACTGTCTTCAAGTTGGATTTTAGCAATGCTGAGAATGGAGGGGAGGAGGGGAATTAAAGCCTACAAAATAGATTTTGCCCAATTCTGCATTTGGGGGGGTTGGTTTTCACAGACTAAGAAGGGTCCCTTTGCTTCTCAGCTGCTAAATCAGAGCCACCAATAACTCAGCCTTCCTCTTTCACAGAGCACAGAGACGCTTTTTCACCGATTACTTACAAGTGCCCAACACTCACAGATGTCCTGCTTCTGAACTGGGGGAGATCTACAGAGTTATCAGATAGCTAAATTACAGCAGGGGGGTGCACTAATAAGGGAAGGCTCAAAATTGGCTGGCTTGGGGTCTCGTGAGCAGCCAGCTTCGCAGCTCTCTCTTCTGCACCAGGCCCTGCTCTCTTCCTAAGACTAACTGACCATCTAAGCTTTCCTCCTTTGCACTACCCTATTTTTTTTTCAGCCTACCTCTACCTTCCAAAACCACCACACTAATTCTATAGCCTGGCATTCTCGATTCTCACATCCTGCCTGCACGACGCAGGCTGCCAAATTCCAATACCCTAGGGACGAGCACCCTTGCTAGCAGGATCACGAGGACAGGCTAAATCGTAAGGAAGAGACTCAGCGACGGTCACAGAGGGGACATTCTGCCCACAAAGTCGCTCGGACCCTGCTCAGCCCCCTCCCACAAGCCGCCCACGCCGTAACTCTTGGTAGAGTGGTTCTTCTGATGGGTGGTCAGGGCCGAGTGGGAACTGAAACTCCTCCCGCACTCGTTGCAGATGTAAGGCGTGTATATGGAATGTGTCCTCATGTGCCGGGTGAGTTTGGAACTCGAAATGAACCGCTTCCCGCACTCGGCACAGCCGTAGGGCCTCTCCCCCGTGTGGACCCGCTGGTGCGTGTTCCGGGTCGACAGATGGCTGAAGCTCTTCCCGCACACGTTGCAGCGGTACGGCTTCTCGCCCGTGTGGATCCGCTGGTGCTTGCTGAGGTTGGAACTGTAGCTGAAGCTCTTCCCGCACTCGGGGCAGCTGTACGGCTTCTCGCCCGTGTGGACCCGCAGGTGCTTCGTGAGGTCTGAATTCTGCTGGAAGCACTTCCCACAGTCCGGGCAGCCGTAGCCGTAGGGCATCTCTTCCATGTGGATCCTCTGGTGCGTGACGAGGCCCCGGTGCTGGCTGAAGCAGGCCCCGCACTCGGGACACACGTAGGGCATCTCCCCCGTGTGGGTCCGCTGGTGGATCAGGAGGTTCGAGCGCTGGGCAAAGCATTTGCTGCACTCTGGGCACTGGTGGGGCTTCTCGCCCGAGTGGATCCGCTGGTGTTTCAAGAGGTTGGAGCTCTGCCGGAAGCACTTCCCGCACTCGGGGCAGGGGTACGGCTTCTCCCCCGTGTGGATCCGCCGGTGGATCGTAAGGCTTGAGCGCTGCGTGAAGTGCTTCCCACAATCGGGGCACTGGTGCGGGCTCTCCGCTGCATGGACCCGCGGGTGCTTGAAGAAGGCCGGGCTGGGGCAGAAGGCGGTGCGGCTGTCGGGGCCCGGGAAGTTCCTCTGGCCCATCTGGGCTCTGCCGGGACTCTTCGATCCGTTTTTGGTACTTCGGTCCGCCGCCTTCTCAGCACGCTCCCCGTTGGGGCTCCCCAAGTCTGAAATGGAAGGGAGCAAGAGGCCTTACTCGGCCCAACAACATCTGTCGTCCCTCCACCTGCCCTCTGCGGTAGTTTCCTGGCTGGACTACTGCAGTGAGCTCTACCTGGGGCTGCCCTTGAAGAGCATTTGCAAGCTGCAGCTGGTCCAGAATGCAGTGGGGTGGGCAGTCTTGGGGGCTTCACAAAAAGCCCACGTGCCACCTCTCTTCTGCAAGCTGCACTAGGGGCAGGGATTCAAGGGGCTGGTTGCCACTTATAAAGCCCTACATGGCATGAGCTCAGGACACTTGCAGGAAATCCAGTCATTCCTGCTTGCCCGTCAGAACTCGCAGGGTTGGCATACTTCAGGTCCCTTCTGTTATAAATATCATCATCCTGCAGGACCTAGGAGTCACACCTTCTCTGTTATGGCAGCAGCCGCCCTATGGAACAGCCCGCCCACCAGATGTCCCCAGCCCTTGTGGCTTTTCCCAAGGCATTAAAGGTCTGGATATTAACCCAGGTCCTGGAGCCAAGAGGTTCAACCAGCCCTGTTGGTGGATTGTTGTTGGTCTGTAGGAATTCATGTTGGATTTTTAGGCCCCGTCATGTTAAGTATTATCAGATTTCTATTGGAGTATGTTTAAGTGGGTTTTAAGCCTCCATATGCTGCCCAGAGTCAATGCCATGAGGCTGGTGGCTATATAAATGCTTTAAATAAGTAAATACACTGGATAATTAAATGCTTTCACAGACAGAAATACAGGCAGCCCTCGATTTACGACCATTCATTTAGCGACCGTTCAAAGTTACAACGGCAGTGGGAGAAATGACTTACGACCTGTCCTCACACTTACATGCGTTCAATAAATAAAACGATTTACCATGTAGTTAGCAATTTGCCTTTTAAAATTGGTGTTTTAAAGTATTTAAAATGGCATTTTAATGGTATTTAAAATGGCAATCTGACACTAATTGTTGGAGGGGCTTGTGGATTTTTTTAAAAAAAATTAAATATATTTTGTTTTATTGTAGTGCAAGCCTCATGGTTTCTGGGGCAGTATCGTTGTCTGATTACGTCATTTGAGGTCCAACCTTGTGGATACTTGCCAAGCGGGTTTTACTTATTAAAGAAAAGCCAAGATTCGAAGCCAAGCGGGACCACAGAACCACCTTCCCCAATCAGGTGCCTGTTAGATATGTTGAGAATGCAGCTCCCAGAGTTATCAGCCCTCCCGCCCTTTGCTGGGAATTCCGGGTCTTGAAGTCCCCACAACCGTGGTGAGCAGCTGACCGATTGGGACAGGTGATCTTACAGCTTCCTAAGTACCAGGGGCACTAAATTCTTACCCAGGACTCTGGCGTGTTGCTTCATCTCTCTGTGGATCCGTTTCAGCCCAACACCCCCAGGAGGCGGCTTCATCTCAGCCCAGTTCCTCAATTGAGTTCCCCGAGTCTGAAAGAAGAGCAGAATGCAGGACCTTGAAAAGCCATCTTACACCTGGTCAGATCTTTCCAAGGTCTGTTGCTGAGCCTCCATCCGTCACCCGCCCCAGTGAAGGCCAGCGGATGTCCCACCAGAACAGCTAGCATCCATTGCATCCACTCCCCTCCACCTTCCCAGAATCCAACTGGCATCGTCACAGTTTCTTCACATGTATCTTCACAACCAGGTTGCATAACAGGAGAAGCAGGCTGGTTCCACTGCCTCCCCCAGCTGGCAGCCTTTCCATCATTTTGTAGGAATACCTTTCACCCACGCAGTCATGATGAAAAACTTTAAGAGGTGGGGGCTACGACTGGTTTTCCCACCTCTTTCTCCATTCTTTCATCCTTAATAACATGTTATGTGGTATAGGACAAGATCATAGGCCAGTTTGGTCTTGTGGTTAAGGCACCGGGCTAGAAACCAGGAGTCTGTGAGTTCTAGTTCCGCCATAGGTATGAAAGCCATCTGGGTGACCCCAAGCCAGTCACTCTCTCTCAGCCCAACCCACCTCACAGAGTGGTTGTTGTGGGGAAAATAGGAGGAGGAAGGAGTAATAGGTATGTTCGTCGCCTTGAGTTATTTATAAAAATAATAAAGCTGGGATAATAAATAAATTAAATAAAGAAATAAAAATTTTGCAGGACTACCTGCTCCCAAGGGTATCTGCCCATCTCCCAAGTTCCAACATGAAGGGCACACTCCAGATCCCCTTATGGGACCTAGCAGGCGTCCTTCTTGGTGATGGCCCCTACTTTCTGGAATGATCTGCCCCCGGTGTATGGTTGCCCCTGACCCTGCCAGCCTGTGGGGGTTCTTTGTTCTCCAAGGACTGGACACACCGCAGCAGATCTGGGCACAATGCTTTATTGCAGCACACACCTTCCCCAACTATAGGCCATTGCTCTGGGTTAACTCCACCCTTCTAGGCCTTGCAAGGTGATGTTGCCACGTCAATACATCTTTAATACCCAGCCTTTAGTCCTTTAATACTTGGTCCAAGCAGAAGTCTCAAAGTCTGTAAAGTGGCATGCAACCTTTGCCTCCTTCCAAAAGTTCTTACACTAGGTGGGATGAGGTGCTGCCTCAGCGTGGTCACTCCTTTTCTGGTGGCTGCTGAGCCCCAGGCCAAGCTCTGCTCTTAAGCAGTGGGGCTTTTGGGCACTCCAGCTGAGCTCCCAAGCCAAGCTCCAGGCAGGAACCCCACCAGGATAAGCTGCTTACCATAGCTTGCGGTCCTAGCAGTTGACGGATAGTCCTTTTGCCTGCGTGTAACAGCTGCCAGTCTCCAGACGTCCCCGTCTGCTTGCCGTTTTATCGTCTCCTTTTTTCCTACACACCTACCCACGCTCTTAGCATTTGTTTTTATAGGCTAAGGGCCTGGGTGGGATGAGGCTGCCTCTGGACATGGGCATGCCCTTGAAAATGCCAGGGTGTGGCTCAACGAGGCAGCAGAACGCCGGCGTGGACGCTTGTGAGTAAAGGAACGAATGAGGGAAATGGGGTGAGAAGCATTTCGGCCTGGCGGCTGCTGCTTTTCCCAAGTGCAGACAGCAACCCCAACTTCATTCCCTCACAAGGCCTTTAGAAAACCAAGACCTGGCTTTTTCCCCAAGCCTTGGGTCAGGATAAGTAGACTTCCCATAGTTTGAATTACAGTATATGTTACTTCTGGGTTCCGCGTTATAGTTTGAGTTGGTTTTTAATGCTAGGTGTTTGTTCGTTTGTTTGTTTATTTTTTATCCCGCCTTTATTATTTTTATAAATAACTCAAGGCGGCGAACATACCTAATACTCCTTCCTCCTCCTGTTTTCCCCACAACAACAACCCCGTGAGGTGAGTTGGGCTGAGAGAGAGGGACTGGCCCAAGGTCACCCAGCCGGCTTTCATGCCCAAGGCGGGACTAGAACTCACAGCCTCCTGGTTTCTAGCCCAGCACCTTAACCACTAAGCCAAATTGGCTCCTTTGTGATTTGTATCTCTTGATGATTTTTGTACGCTGCCCAGAGTCATGTTGCTTGAGTTGGGCAGCACTATCAATGCTCTAAATCAGGGTTTCTCAACCTTGGCAACTTGAAGATGGGTGGACTTCAACTCCCAGAATTCCCTAGCCAGCCATGCTGAATGAATTCTGGGAGTTGAAATCCACCCATCTTAAAGTTGCTATGGTTGAGAAACACTGTGTTAGAGGCTAGCACTCTCCTTTCTCAGCAAAACCCCTATCCCATTGATGGTCATTTTTAATTTAAATAATCTTCACAAAACTAAGCCATCTAGGACAGAGTGCCTCGTGGGGAACAAGGGAAGCTTCTGTAGGCCTGGAGGGGTCCACAGGCATCAATTTGCCTGGCCTTGGTGTGAAAAACCTCCTACTCCACAGAGTAGCACGGAAGCTCTTAAACAAGGCACAAAATTAATATTTCAAGGCTGAGAAACACTGCTCTAAATATATATAAATAAACAAAGAAGCAAATGTTGTGTAGATTCTTAACATGAAGGCAGGGATCCTCTTATTCATACGACATCTTGTGGGGAGGAGCTAAAAATGCTTTGGAAAAAGAACTCTTATGGGCTAGAAACCTGATCTTTAAAAGAAGAGGAAGGTGATCCTCAAGAATCAGATAATCTTTCTGATCCGTAACCCTGGCTAAAAGAGGAAGAACAAACCCAGCCCAAATGCTTACATAAACAGGTTAAACAACACACCAGAGTGAAAAAAAACCCATAGAACTGAAGGGGACGCCTCCTCTATTCAGGATTCTAAAATATTTTATTATTTAGAAAATCTGAGTGGCGCCCCCATCTTATATACATAACCCTAAATAGCTAATAACAACCCACCCCAAAATATAGTAAGACCTCTGTCAGCAAAATACAAAAAAGAAAATTAAAATCATCATCATAAAATCATCATGTGTAGTCCTCACCTAACAACCACAATTGAGACAAGAATTTCGGTTGCTAAGCAAAGTGGTCATTAAGTGAATCCGACCTTTTTTTGGCAGTCATTAAGCGAATTACTGCGATTGTTAAGTGAACCACATGGTCATTAAGCAAATTGCGCAGTTCCCCATTGATTTTGCTTGCCAGAAGCCGGCTGGGAAGGTCAAAAATGGCGATCATGTGACCACAGGATTCTGCGACAGTCATAAATGCGAACTGGTTACCAATAGCCCAAATCATGACCACATGACTGCAGGGATGCTGCAATGGTCATAAGGGTGAGCACCAGTTGTAAGTCAGTTTTTTTCAGCACCGTTGTAAGTCTGGACCGTCACTAAACGAACGGTTCTTAAGTGAGGACTACCTGTACAATCATTTGGTGCCAAGGACGAGGAAGCTCAGCGCTATTGAACATACCTGTCTTCCCTTTCTTTCAGCCTCTTGCTGCCTCAGCAGGAAGGCCTCTGCCAGGGGCACAGCTTGGGCACACGACTCGGGGCCACGTTCTCTGACCCAGCTCTGGATCTCCTGGGGCAGGAGTGTGAGGAACTGCTCCAGGACCAGGAGGTCTAAGATCTGCTCCTTGGTGTGCTTCTCCGGCTTCAGCCACCCCCGGCACAGCTCCCGAAGCTGGCTGCACACCTCCCGGGGGCCCCGGGCCTCGTGGTAGCGGAACTGCCGGAAGCGCTGGCGCTGGGCCTCCATCCGGAGGGCGTCCACTTTCAAGATGGCCGCCTTGACTTTGGCGTATTCACCTCGGTCTTGGAGGCTGAGGTTGCAGTAGGCCTCCTTGGCTTCCCCACCCAGGACGGGCAAGAGGCGGGCCAGCCACTCACGGCGGGGCAACTGGCAGGTTCCGGCCAGACGTTCAAAGGAGGCGAAGAAGGCCTTGTTGTCCCCCCAAGGGGCGGGTTCCTCGGCCAGCAGCTGGTGTCCCCTGTCCAGAGGAGAGGACCTGAGGGCAGTGAGGAACTCCTGCCATTGGGCTTCCCAGAGTTCGGGCAAGTCCTCCTCGGGCTCCTGCTTCACTTGCCGTGGGGCAGCCCAGTTCAGAAACTCTCGGATGGTCCCCACTTGGAGGACGCGAGGCAGTTTCCCTGCTCTGTCCCCTCCCTCCGCCCCTCTGGGGCCGGTGGTCTCACAGGCTTCCACTTTGACCCCCATGTGCCTGGGGAAGCCGCCGGCTGTTCTGGCCCTCTGCTCGGCTGCCATGGCCTCTCAGAAAGCAGAAGCAGGCCTTTCAGTCAACCTCGGGCTGGAAGCTTGCAGCACTATCTTCCAGAATTTGTCTTTGCTTCCCTCTCTCTCTAATATAGTCAGCAGATGAGACAGATTCCCCTTGGATCTTTGCCCAGGATGGGAAGGATTTTAAAGAAGCGACTGGCCATGCAATGTAATTCGGCAGCCAAGTAGCACTCTCTGAGGAGAAACACAGAAAACATGAGAAACTGTCAGCCCCACCAGGTAGACCAGACCAAGAATCAACTCCACAGGAAGGCTAAGACTGCTTTTATTGGGAGTGGCTGTGGGACCAGAACCTCGCAAGTCGGATTGGGCTGTGCCCCCTCCTCTTCTTATACCCATGTGAATTAGGGAGGTGTCTATCTGAGCCTCTTCCGCATATTTTCTGCTGGTTTTGGACTTAAGCAATGCTTTCCTCCTTGTTGTTTTGGTAACCTATCTGGCTTATCTCTGTCAAGATCAACTTCCTTACTCTCTACAGAACCCTTGTATAGATTATCTCAGACAGTTTTTCAGCCCAAGCATAGTCAGTTAGTTGACTGTTGAAAAAGCTAAGCAAGTGTAATGGAATTGTCAGGGCATGGGAAAGGGAATTCGAATTTGCAAAATACTGCAGGCCAGGAAGACGTGTGCCTTCCTTCCTTATGAGCAGGCAAGTGGGGAGCGCATCCCCAATGAACCAAGTGACAGTGAGAAAGGACACTTTAACTTACTTACTCGTAAATGGACTGCTAAAGAACACACATCCGGTTTCCAAGATACCATCACCTAATTCTTTTGATTCACTGATTATATGCCATCAAGTCAGTGTCGACTCTTAGCAACCACACAGACATTTTCTCCATGACAATCTATCCCCAGCCTTTCAGGTCTTCCAATGGTCCTAACTCCTTTATCTTTCCATAAAACTGACTAGTGAGACACTGTGAGAATTTAGCTTTCATGGGTGCAAGCAGTTATTAGGGTTAGACATGGTTATTTATTTTTCTATCCCGCTTTTATTATTTTTACAAATAACTCAAGGCGGCCAACATAGCTCATACTCCTTCCTCCTCCTATTTTCCCCACAACAACCACCCTGTGAGGTGGGTTGGGCTGAGAGCGCGGGACTGGCCCAAGGTCACCCAGCTGGCTTTCATGCTTAAGGCGGGACTAGAACTCACCATCTCCTGGTTTCTAGCCCAGTGCCATAACCACTAGACAAAACTGGTTACTACTCTGGGGGAGTGAAGAAAATCACAGGGCTGTAAGCTCGATTGGAAACTTGGCAAACTACTTCACTACTGTTGGTCAGCCGAAGCCATGCTCAGTCTGGAAGAGGCCAGATCCAGAGGCTCGTAATATTTGGCAACCTGCAGCATTTATGCACTGGTTTAACTAGTGAAGGTGTCACTAGTTCACAACCATATTAACAACTGTAAGCTGCTTATAAGCACGAGGCCGCACAGAAGTGCAGAAACAGCAAGATGACACTCCTGAAATATGGTACTGAAAACTGATGCCAAGCAAAAATAAGCACAAGAGGATACAGCTACAGAATAAAACACTCAGTGACAGGACAGAAGTTATAATTGCCACAAAGCACTTCGGGGAGATTTAAAGCACGTTCCTTATAATGAACCCATTGCACACTTTACAAAAATTGTGCAAGAGCAGTCTATATTATCACGATAGACCTGGCACAGGGTGGGAAAACAGGAGGGAAGAAGCAGCTGAGATTGATAGTTACCGATAAATAAAAGCTTATGTAGCTATATAGATGTGCATCTACATTAGCAACGGCCCTGCAACTTTAATAGTTTCATAATAAACAAAACTTCAAGGAATGCACTTTCCTCTCCCAGATGCTGCACCCTGCGATGCGATGTGGAAGGAAGGCGATGATAATCTGGCCTACCACTAAAGAGCTGTGGCTTTTACAGGACCTTTGATATGCAAATATTAAGCAGACAATAAACATAGAAAGTGTGCCAGCAAGGCCTGCTCCACCTGATTATCCCGGCAGATCAAAGCCACCCTCACAGACATAGCTGCAGGAGCCCATTCAAAGAGCTGGCAACCTGAACGCCCGGCATCTGCCTTTTCCAACCTGAAAAGAGGCACTGGGCTATAAACCCCATCCGTTATAATCCCCTGTCTGCAAGATGTTCCCCGCACGCTCCTTCTTACGCATACGCATTCCGACGGGGCAGGGAATGCGACTGCACAACCCGCCCTCCCTGGCCGGGCGGGCTTTTGCACGGATTGTGCACGGCGCAGGATTACGCTGCCCCGCGCTCGCTCCCCGGCCAGCAAGCGAGAAGATGGGAGCTGTAGTCCACCTTAGCCGCAAGCAGGGGCAGCCAACAGGCCCGGACTTCAAAGGCGTTGCAGCTACGCGGTTCTTGCCCGGGATTCCCCTCCTCTCAAGACGGGGCGGGGGGCGCCGCCGCCGCCGCCCCCCCCCCGCTTTCCCCCCTCGCAGCTGCCCGCGCCGGGCGCCCCCCGCTTTTGCAAACGCCGCTCACCTGCTGGCGCGTGCGCCTCGCCCCGGCCGCGCGCCGCCCACTCGCCCTGCTGCTCCGGAGGAGCCCCGACGCCACTTTCCCCACCCCCCCCAGGGCAGATAAACCAGCACAGGAAGGTGCATCGAGTATTTAAATCCCCCCAAACCCCTCTCCGCGCCTCTCTAGCAAGCGGCCGCTCTCGCTCTCTTTAACCCACTGAGTACCTCGCTCCGGAGAGGCTCTGCGGGAGCCCTTTCCTGCAAGCCCGAAATCGAGGCGCCAAGTTTCTCTCTTGCAAGGCGACCGCTCGGCTCCAGGAGGTTTCCTTGTTTTATTTTTGACTTATTCCCCTGTTGATCCTGCGACTGCCTTTCAGGGTGGTCGCGCTGAAGGCTGTGCGGGATGGCAGAGAAGAGCGTTGCGGGGCCGCGCGTGCCCATAGGCAGGTGGAGGAGGCAGAGGTGAAGTTCTTGCTCCTTGCGGTTCACAAATTCTGGGAGATATTTACGCGTTTCTCAACCTTGGCCACTTTAAGATGTGCGGACTTCAACTCCCAGAATTCCCCAGCCAGCTATGCTAGCTGGGGAATTCTGGGAGTTGAAGTCCGCACATCTTAAAGTGGCCAAGGTTGAGAAACGCTGATTAGACTTTAGGCAGGAGCCCCAAATCAGCAGATACTAGCAGATGTAGCTGAAACACAGCACACCCCAAGGAGCTTTCCACTGAGAGTTTGCTAAAAGCCACTGAGAAGGTCACTCAGGTGCACCAGCGAAGTCTTGGGAGAAAAGGTATCTGAACTGAGCACTCCCCACATGATTCCTCACACCTGCGTCTGATTCACGGGTGAATTTATAAACCCAAAAACCAAACGTGTATTCGCTAATCAGCCTGTTACCGCTTGCTCCAAATAAGAGAACACAGGACTCTGCGGATGATGTGCTTGCAAGCATCTTTGTTCTCCTGAGAAAAGCACGTGCAACCAACTTAATAAAAGGGCTTATTTGCTTGCAAACTTTTTGTCCTCTCTTGTGAATATCCTGTGATCATGGTAAAACAACTTTGGCCTGTGTTAATTAAAGGATTTCTTTAAAGGTGACCTTTCCATGCTTCCAAAGGTGCCCTAACCTATGTAGGTGAGGAGAAAGGGGAAAAACAAATTCCTTGTCTAGCCTTTTCCAGAGGAGTTATTTAAAGTTTAGGGGAAAAGTCATATAAATGGTGGAACAACAGAAAACTATAAAACACGTGTGGAAAAAGTACAGGGAGATTTTTAAAAAAAGTTTTTCTCTCCATAATTTTGTGAAATGAATGGATTCAGGGCAGATCACAGGAGTCTTCAACATAGATAGAATCAATCCATGAAACCCATAGCCACAGGGTGAAGCAATGGTAGTGAGCTTAGGGAATTTTAAAGGAAACAGAGACAAAAATACAGAGGATGTCTGTCCAGGATTAATCTTATACAGGAAATCTATCCAGGATTAATCTTAACGACCACAATTGGGACCAGAATTTCAGTTGCTAAGCAAAGCGGTCATTAAGCGAATCCAACCTAATGTTATTACCTTTTTGTGGCGGTCATTAAGCAAATCACCATGGGTATTAAGCAGACCACATGGTCGCTAAGCAAATCATGCGGTTCCCCTTTGTTTTTGCTTGCCAGAAGCCAGCCGGGGAGGTCGAAAATGGAGATCACATGACCATAGGACGCTGCGACGGTCATAAATGCGAACTGTTTGCCTAGTGCATGAACCGTGATCATGTGACTGTAGGGACGCTGTGACAGTCATAAATGTAAGGACCAGTCATAAGTTGTTATTTTCAGCACCTTCTTAAGTCCAAACTGTCACTAAAGGAATGGTTGTTAAGCGAGGACTACCTGTATTGCTATAAGCCACCCCCTTGGTCAGAAGCAGTATATCTCTGAAGTAGGAAACAATCAAGTTTGGTTTCGTTCACTTTTTTATTTTCCTGTTTGGTGTTTTTTCTTTTCTGATCAATTTATAACTTTCTAAAAAGTTATCATCATGCTGATGAATACATCCTATGGCTGGCTGTGGAATTCTGGGAGTTGAAGTCCTCACATCTTAAAAGTTGCCAAGTTTGAGAAACGCTGACTTAAAGCCTCCAGCGTGGGTCAGGAACGAATGGGTGCTGAAGGAATGTGGATCTACCACAAAAGGGAGTAACCAGTATGAAATAAATACACCAGGATGGTATGGAAAAGAAAGAATGAATGGGAATCAAATTGCAAAGTAAATATATGAAAAAAGAGTGAATGGGTTGAAAAGAAGGGGATGACTAAGGAAGTTGCCATTGATGAGATCCTTAAAAAGACAGAAGTAGGAGTTTAAAGTGGTGTTGGAGGAAAATTCTGAGAGTGCCTTGGACTGCAAGAAGATCAAACCAGTCCATCCTCCAGGAAATCAAGCCAGACTGCTCACTTGAGGGAATGATACTAAAGGCAAAACTGAAATACTTTGGCCACATAATGAGAAGACAGGACAGCCTGGAGAAGGTGCTGATGCTAGGGAGAGTGGAGGGCAAAAGGAAGAGGGGCCGACCAAGGGCAAGGTGGATGGACGATATTCTAGAGGTGACGGACTCGTCCCTGAGGGAGCTGGGGGTGTTGACGACCGACAGGAAGCTCTGGCATGGGCGGGTCCATGAAGTCACGAAGAGTCGGAAACAACCAAACGAATAAACAACAACAACAAAGGAGTTTAAAGAACAAAAGGCAGTGTATAAAGCAGCCTTTCTCAACCTTTTGACCACAGAGGAAACCTTGAAATATTTTCCAGGCCTCTGGGAACCCCTGCATATTCAGGCTCCAATACAGGCCAGAAGTTACAAAATTGTTATATTCATTTCATGGGTAGGCCTGTATAGATGCATTCACAGTGTTCTTAAACTAAAAATAAAGAATGAAACCTACCTCTTTAATGTGAAGTTGCCTGAATTTGAAATAATTTCTTAAATAAATCGTGATCTCCCAAGGAACATGGGGGAAAAAATGGAAAGAGCAGGGAAACACTGGAGTTTCTGTTTGCAAAATCCTGCAGGTGAAAAAAAAAATCTTCAGGGGAGAAGTCTAATTTGGGGTAGAAGAGAAGTTACTTTGTTGCTGTAATTAAACAACTGAAGGCAGGCCCTTTTAAGAATCTGGGCAGGCAGAGCACAAGACTGCATTTGCACACATGCAGCCGGGAATCTTCCAGCTGCATCTGAAATCAATGTCATTTTTTTCTGCACTTGTCTGCTGAAGTCAAAGGCTCAATCAACAGGAATAAATGGCAACCCCAAGGTGAGATGGGCTGCTATACAAATTAAACTAAACTAAACTAACTGACTAACTGAACAAGGGACTATGTTTTAATTCAGTGTTTCTCAACCCTGGCAACTTGTAGATGTGTGGACTTGCTGGCTGGGGGATTCTGGGAGTTGAAGTCCACACATCTTCAAGTTGCCAGGGTTGAGAAACACAGTTTTAACTCATCCCTTCGACTGCCTTGCTTGAAAAGCAATACTTTCTAGGGGACTATTTCCACGTTGCCCGCCTCCACCCCGCAAGTTCTTCAAAGGCTCTGAAGATACCCCGCCAGACCCCCTGCGCCCCTTCCCCCTGGCGCGTCCGTCCCCACCTCTCCAAAATCCCGAGCCAGCGCAAGGGCGCGCCACCGTGATGCGAAGGGCGCCAGGTTGGAGAGCGCAAGCCGCCTGCCCGGGACTCAGCCAGCACCCTCCAGATCCGGCAGCTGCGCAACGCCCACCAACCCCAACCAGCCTGCTGGCAGGGAATGGTGGGCGCTGGAGTCCAGCCCTCGCCCCCCGCCGGAGCGCGCGCAAGGGGCTCTGGTGCGCCGCCCGCCGCTTCTCCCTCTCCGCCGGCCTGTGCGGCCAGCAGATGGCTCCGGTTTCTCGCCTCGCCGCGGCCTCCCGAAAGAAGACTCCTCTTTTCTCCCTCTCTTCCCGCTCGGCGACCTCGGGGGGGCTGGCCTTCCTCGAGCCGAGGCTGCAAGATCCGGTCAGCGGCGTCTATGGGGCTCAGGAGTCCGCGCCTTCGGGGGCGGCTTTGGCACCCGGTCTGAGCCGGCGGGCCCGAGCAGAGCCGGGCTTGGCGGCGGGGAGGGGATTCAGCTGCAATCCCCCCCCTCCATTCTTCCCTCCCTCCCCCCTCCCCCCCCTTCCCCAGCCAAGGGGTCCTGCAACATTTAGGGAAGCGGAGAAGGGGCGTCCGAGTTGCAGAAGGTAACAGACAGCCTTGCGGGGATTTTGCACGGATGATGCGGATGCTGATGAAGATTGCGATTGCTTCTGTTGCATGCAACTCTCTTTCCCACGTGTCCTTCCAAGAAAAGGTTGGATTAAAAAAAAAACAGGTTCGACGGTTAAAATGTTCTTCCTCCAACCGGAGCGTTCTGGATGTGGGGCACTACAAGTCCCATCGTCCCCGCCAGCCTGCCCATTGCTGCCGCGGAAGTCCAGCGCGTTTGGAGGGCGTCAGATGGGGAAGCTGCTTTCAGAGATTGTGGGAGGAATCGGGCTGGGCCAACAGAGATCATGAGAGAGAGAGAAAGGCCGGGAGTGCGGTTGTTTGCTTCTGTTCAATTTGAGTGAGATGGGGGGGTGTTTGTCGGTGGGAAAAGCCAGAAAAATATTCGCTTTGATTAAAGCCAGAAAAGTTTGGGCAGTGCCAGGAAAAGCAAACTTTGAAGAAGGGTGCCACACTTTCAGGGCAGACCCTCAGAGTGTGGGGAAAATCCCTAAAATAGCCAGGAATATGGATTATATTCAAGGGAGGAGTGTGGGAATGAGTTTGGTGTGGTGGTTAAGGTGCTGGGCTAGAAACTGGGAAAATGTGATTTCTGGTCCTCCCTTAGGCAGGAAAACTGGCTGATTTGGGGCCTGTCACTCTTTCTCAGCCCAAACCACCTCCCAGGGTTATTGCAATGGGGGAAATAGGAGGAGGGAGTATTATGCATGCCACCTTGCATTGTCCAAAACGAAAGCAGAATATCAATGTAATAAATAAATATATCTGTGCATAATTAAGGAACCCCATGTATGCTGCAAAAATTTTTTTTATTGTAGATCCCATATATTTATACTCCCATCCCTGTGCTGACCTCCTCTGACTCCTTATATCTCAGATATTCAGCCACAGGCTTAGTAATGTGCTGCCCATAATTCATAGTAGAATTAGAAGGATTTCTTTTAAAAAAGCAGCCTACATGTTTGGAAGAGTTTGGGTTGCTCTATTTGTGTATTGGACAGCTGGGGAAAAAGCAATGGTGTTCCCCGTAGTAACCTATGGCTGCGAGAGCTGGACCATAAGGAAGGCTGAGCGAAGGAAGATCGATGCTTTGGAACTGTGGTGCTGGAGGAAAATTCTGAGAGTGCCTTGGACTGCCAGAAGATCAAACCAGTCCATCCTCCAGGAAATCAAGCCAGACTGCTCACTTGAGGAAATGATATTAAAGGCCAAACTGAAATACTTTGGCCACATAATGAGAAGACAGGACACCCTGGAGAAGATGCTGATGCTAGGGAGAGTGGAGGGCAAAAGGAAGAGGGGCCGACCAAGGGCAAGATGGATGGATGATATTCTAGAGGTGACGGATTTGTCCCTGGGGGAGCTGGGGGTGTTGACGACCGACAGGGAGCTCTGGCGTGGGCTGGTCCATGAAGTCACGAAGAGTCGGAAGCGACTGAACGAATAAATAACAACAACACTCTAAGTGAGCAATGGCATAACTCCAGAACTGCGTAAAGTCACTTTCTGGATTTGCACTGTGCACTAAACTAACCCGGTGTTTCTCAATCTTGGCAGCTTGAAGAGGTATGGACTTCAACTCCCAGAATTAAAGTTGAGAAACACTGATCTAGAAAGTTACAATTTCCTACCCCTGGCTGCTTTTAGATTTCCTACAGTTTTCCCACCAGCTTCTCGATGAGCAAATTTTAACCCCAGTATGTTTTTTCCTCCCTGCAATTGCAACTGGAGCATAAAGGGTGGAGGGCCGAGCACTGTCTGACTCAGACTGCCTTTGTATCTTTGCATGTGTGTATCCGGGGAAGAGAGCGACTGGTTTTTAAAAGAATGAGCAGCACCTCTCAACCAAGGCACCGCTTCTGACACCCCCCCCCCTTTTCTCCCTGACAGATTTGGCAAAATGATGTGTGTGTTTCTCTTTGGAACTTTCCCTCCTCCTGGGGGAACAGAGATGGTGGCGACGGAACCCTTCCAGGTAGCAGATGGGTTGGGGGGACTGAAATACGTCACGCTTAATAAAATATAGCCCACAAGGCGGAGCAGTTGCCCCAATCTCTTCTGTCCTCCTTGCAGGCACCCCCATTCTCGTTTGAAGAGGTGGCTGTGTATTTTGCAGAGGAAGAGTGGACTCTCCTGGACTCAGAGCAGAGAGACCTTTACTGGGACGTAATGCAAGAGAACTATGAGAATGTGGCTTCGCTGGGTAAGAACCCCCCTTCCTTTGCTCACCTGCAGTGAGGTGCAAACAGGAGCTGCGGCAAAATGTTGTGGCGCGAAGCAGTCAGCCAGCCAGCCAGCTAGCCGTGTCCTCATCTGGGCTACTCCGAAACCAACCTACAACAGATTACCTTTCGTGCAGTCCCATGTAAGAGTGGCAAAATCTTGGGAAAAAATGGGTAAATCTCATGGGTTTATAGCCGTGAAAAGCCCCTTTCTCTCTCTCCCTCTCATTTATGGGGTTCCACAGATTTGGGGTGTTGCATTTGCCCTAGTATTAAAAACATCTCATTCTAGGAATTTGAGGATAGATCTAAAAGCCCTCCTAGATACCTCCAGGTTGCCAACTCAGAGCTGTGTTGCATTATTTTGAAATTTCCCCAAATCTGTGGATGCCTTTTGATCAAAGGTTCTGAGATTTATTTGGTTGTTGTTTTTTTACACTAACAAGTTCCACAGCCTGAAAAGTGTGAAAATCCCTGGATTATTGGAATAAAAGTTCAGTGCCTCTGGAGGATACCTCATTGAGGAAGCAGGGCTAAATCATATATGAAAACTCCTGAACTCCAAGAGCCACAGGAATCAATAAACCCCAACAGACTGAGATCACTCTGTCCCTGATATAAATTGTATTTACGTAGTTTTTGCTTCCTTGCTCTTGCCTAGCTGCCTGGGGCTTTGCACTCCCCAAACCAGCACTTATCATAAGAATTTGGCAATCTCACCCTTCCAATATTTTGGGTTTTTATTTCACTGTGCTGTTTGACTGCCCCAATCAAACCAACCCGGGGCGGTGCACACCAGAATATCAGCGCAGTTTAAAAACAGCTGCTACAACAATCATTATGAGAAATATCAAGGTGACAACAAGGTCACCTGTTGTCCCAAAGGTCCACTGAAAAAGAATGATTTTAAGAGCCTTCCTGAAGGAGGAGAGGGGCCAGCACATTCCACAGTGTGGGGGCTACCACTGAGAAGGCTAGCCTTCTTTTCTCAACTCCCTTGACCGCATACAGAGGTGGGACCTTTAACAGAGTGTCCGTAGATGCCCAGATCAGATGGGCAGATCTGTGTTTGGACTCGAAAGGTGGTTCCTGATGTATCTAGGTGCCAGGCCATATTGTCAGACCTTTGAGGTAGACCGGACTAGGAAATCAAAGTTATGAATGCTAATACAGTAGACTCTCGGTTAACCAGAACTCAAGCAACTGGCACTCTCAAGCAACCGGCACAAAAATTGAACCGGAAAAAAACCAGCACTCTCAAGCAACCAGCAAAAAAACCGGCACTCTCAAGCAACCAGCAAAAAAAATCTATCTCTCTGCTGCCATCTAGTGGGTATTAGGGTTTAATAGTAACTCTCAAGCAGCCAGCAACTACATTTATCCGGCATCTACCAATCCCCATGGGTGCCGGTTAACTGAGAGTCTATTGTACTACTTTTATTGCAGGGTTAGAGTAACAGAAGCTTGCAGGTCTGAATGTGCTTCGTTCCTCTCTCCCTTTATCTTTGTGAGAATTAGGGAGGGTCAAATCTGAGATGCTTTCTCAAATTACATTTCCGCCCCAGACTCAAATTTCTTTTATCTGACTGTGGTCTTGGGTTCAGCTCTTCTCCTGTTCCTCAAAGTTATTCCCTCTGCCTGTTACGGAAATAGGGTTTTACAGGGAATAATTAGCACTTTGAATTGGCCTAGAAGCTTCCCGGGAGCCAGTGCAGTGAGTGAAGATGGGTGCAATTGTACAGTAATGGCTTTCCTTGACTAACAGTCTGGCAGTGAACTCTCCATTAGTTGTAACTCCGGAGTCATAGAACCCTAAACTTGAGAGGGGCCTCAGACGTCATCTAGTTCAGCTCCACGTTTGTGCAGGCCCCACTAGAGGATGTCTGAGAGGTGGCCATGCAGTCTCTGAAGATCTCCAGTGAAAGAGAGCTCACCACTTCATGTGGCAGCCTGTTCCACTGGCTGACAGCTCATCCTATGGTAGTAAAATTGAGCTGAGCGACTTCATGGATGCGTCGGTGTCATTTTCTTGGCAACAATGTAGAAATGGATTGCAACTGTTTTCTCCTAGGATTGGGGAGAGAATACCAGTAGGCTCTGTTGGGAGGGGATCTACCATGAAGCAGCAGAGGAAATCTGCTTTTGTAGACTGATAGAGCTAGGAAGGAGTTGGAGATCATCTAGCACAACCCCCTGCTCAGTGCAGGATCCACTGTAGATCTCTGACAGCTGACCATCCAGCTTTGGTCTGAAGACGTCCAGTGACGAAGGACACCACTTCATGCAGCAGCCCATTCCACTGGCTGAAAGCTCATATAGTCAGAAAGTTCTTCCTGATGTCCAGGCGTTTTAACCTATTGGCTGTGGCCCTGCAGCAAGAGCGAATAAGCCCACTACCTCTTCTTGGTGACAGCCCTTCAGCTGTTGGAAGATGCAGTCAGTTTTAAGTAGGCTAAACATACTGAGATCCTTCAGTTCTTCTTCTTCAAGGGCAGCCCCATGTAGAGCACATTGCAGTAGTCCAGTCATGCGGAGATCAGGGCGTGAGTCAGCATCACAAGGATCCCCCACTTCAGGTCAGGCTGGATCTGGTGCACCAGCTGAAACCAAGCCAAGAATCTTCTGGTCCCTATTTCCACCTGCAATTCAAGCAGGACCTCCAAGTTATGGACCAGCTCCTTCAGGGGAAGCACAACTCCATCAAATACAGCCACCAGGACTGGTGTGAGCAGGCAGTCTGCTGTTTACAATCATATGGTAACTCCATCTTGTTGGGGTATTTGTGCACCTGAAATCTTAGAACGTCTGTGAGAGCCAGTTTGGTGTAGTGGTGAAGGTGGTGGCCTAGAAAGCAGGAGACCATGAGTTCTAGTGCCGCCTTAGGCACAAAAGTCAGCTGGGTGACTTTGGGCCAGTCATTCTCTTTCAGCCCAATCCACCTCACAGGGTTGTTGTTCTGAGGAAAATAGGAGGCAGGAGCATTAGGTACATTTGCTGGAGAGAGAGACGGGGGGAGAGAGATTTAAAAAAGGGATAGAAAATCCAATCATCATCATCTCTGGCTTGGTGTTCCTCAAGATTTCAACCATTTTTTAAAATCCAGAATTCACCTTAACTTGTGGGGTATCCATAGTTGCCTCAGAACTGGCAAGTGTTTACTGTTTACCTGCCCCAAAAAACATTTTGTTTTGCATTATTTTTAGGAATCTGTCTCTTCCAACGTTCTTACACTCCGGGACATTCACTGCTATTTGTGTCGATTGCAGGCTGCCACGCATTTAACCGACTTCATCATTTTCTCCCTCTTTCGTGTATGCTTGTGTGTGTGCATGCAACGCAGCGGTTCCAATCCCGAAACCTGAGTTGATCTCTCGTCTGGAACGGGGAGAAGAGCCGTGGATCCCCGCCCAAGCAGCTCCAGAGGAGAAAAAAATCCCCCTCAACATTTATGAAGGTGAGAGAAGAGGAAGTGATGAGCTTTCGGGCTGAATGGCCGTGGTCTAGTCTTCCGTTGTCCTGACGTTTCACCAGGAGCTCTGGCTGGCATCTTCAGAGGCACCGCCTGGCAGCCCACAGGCAACTGAACTGGGCTGACTGGGCTCTTGTATTTGAAGCTGGCCAGCTGATCTCTGATTGGCCCATGTCACAGAAGTCCAAGAAAGCTGGTTCCTGATTGGTTCCTTGTCTAGGTAGACCTCCAATTGGTCCCTTTTGAAGAAGTTCCAAGAGGACTGGTTCCTGATTGGTCTGCCATTGAAAGCCCACGTAAGAGGAGGTGGGCTTAAGGAACAGACCAGAATGTAGTTTCTCTACCCTACTTCATCATTTGTTCAAGGTCGGGGTGTCCACAACAGTGTGTGTGTGTGAAAAAAGACAAAATGGCAGCCAGGATTGTGCGATCAAAGACCTGTCCCTTTTTTTTCCACACAGCACACATTAAAAAGGGGTGGGACTTCAGTCATGCACCCACAGCTACCATCTTGATTTTTTTTATCCCCCCCACCGGACACCTCTGAGTTTAGGCTTCCTATTTCTAGCTGAACTTGAATGTTCAACCAGAACAATGTTCAACATTGGGGCCAGAGAATGCCATAGATCTACTCAGGGCAGAGAGGACATTGCAGGAGGAGAGCTGTGTTGGGTTTATGCTAGCCAAAAAGCAGGTATCTGATAGCACCTTTTTCCAGCTGAAAAATGTTATTAAAGGCCCAAGCTTTTGCAGGCTACTTCAGTGAAGCCTCTCCATGCTTCTAATAAAGTGAGCTGTGGCTAAGGAAAGCTTAAGCCTTTTAATAAAATTTGTTAGAATGGAATAGTAGACATTGTTTTCCTGCAGATGTTTTATTACGAGGTTGGGTAACATCATCAGTGTAAGGGGGAGGTGGAGTTTGCTGCTTGTTTATCTATGGTAGTTCACCCTGCCAGTCTTGGCTGCTGTGTGTTTTCTCCCTTGATGATGTTACCAGGCCAGATAATGGAATATCTGGCTAAGTAATTTGGTTAAGGCACAAAAGAGGAGTAAGGACACATAGAATGAATTCAAATATTGCATATCCCTAATAACTTAGCCAGGATCTTGGTGGGATTCTCCTGCAAGGGAATGGGTGCAGGCAGGGGGGATGCCTCTGGCTGGCCTCAGGGAGAAACAAAAGCCTTGACCAAATGTACCTTACCAGATCCAGCAGGCTCTTCTTAGCTTCTTAGGGTGGCATGTTGTCTGGTTGTTTAGAGAAGTGTTATCTAGTTGTTAGAGCAGCATTGTCTAGTTGTCGGCAGAGCACAAGCTTGCTGAATTTAAGGCAGTGAGAGAGAAGGTATCATTCTGTCAATTTTGGAAAAGACTCTTTCTGCAACCTTACCCAATATGAGGCCCACATGAAAAATTAAATCTAGGGTTCCTATTCACTCTTGTCTATTCCAAGGTCTTCTGGGTTCTAGAGATCTTTCCCATTCTTATTTGGAGATGCCAAAGATTTAGATCATTTGCCTGCCAACCTGATGCTTTTCTATCAAGCTATACAGGTAGTCTTGACTTAGGACCATTTGTTTAGTGACTATTTGAGGTTACGACAGAGCTGAAAAAAGTGACTTGTGACCTGTCCTCGCACTTATGACCGTTGCAGCATCCCCACAGTCACATGGTCAAAATTTGGGTGCTTGGCAACCAGTATGTATTTACAACTGTTGCAGTGTCTCAGGGTCACATGATCACCATTTGTGACCTTCCCAACCAGCTTCCAACAAGCAAAATCAATGGGGGAAGCTGGATTCGCATAATGACCTCATGATGTGCTTAATGATCATGTGATTCGCTTAATGGCCATGATGATTCACTTAATGAGTGGCAAAGAAGGTTGTAAAATCAGGTGTGACCCACTTAATGACCACCTCACTTAGTGACCAAAGTTCCAGTCCCAATTTTGGTCATAAGTTGAGGACTACCTGTAGAATTCATTACACAAGACGTATGCTCAGTCACTCAGTTATGGCTCCAAATGTTGGCCTACAGTTCCAGCTTCCCCAGTCAATGAGGCCACTGATTGTGGATTTTCATCTAAGGAATGTTAGTCTAAGAACAGGTTGGGACAAGCTAATGGAGATTTCAGAGGAATGATTTACCGAAAGAGCACTGATTCATTCAGAGCTACTACAAGCAGTCTCTTCTGATAAGCGTGTTGCAGCTCTGTTCGGAAAGTGCCAGATAGCTAGTCTTTCCATTCTGCTGCAGCAGAATTACAAGTGTAAATTCAACTATCCGCAGATAAAGAAGAAAAACAGGAACAGCGACCCATTCAGAGTTGCAGTAGGTAACCTCCTCAAGGGTGAGAAATTCTAATGGGCCTCTCTCTACTGTGATTCAGGGATGGGCCCTAAAACTGCATGCCATTGAGCCTAACTAGTCTGGAGCTGGGAATCACAGAGGGAACCTCTTCTCCTACCTGTCTCTCCCATCCTCCCCCTTCTCTTTTCCAGGAAATAACTTTGCCTTGACTTCCCCCACCACCCCAGCAAGCGAGGTGATCGTGAGGGAGATCAAGGAAGAGATTGCGGAACCCGAAGTTCTGGATCCAGCGGATCCCCAGTGGACTCTGCTGGGGGCACCCCCGGAGGACGCTTCCCTGGTGGCAGAGGCCCGGCGCGGCCTGCAGAGGCCGTGGGAGCTGCAGGCGGGGCACGTCTGGCGGGAGCCCTCCAGGCACGTGAGGGCGGCCAGTTCCAAGCGCAGCATGTTCCACGTGGGGCGGAAGAAGCTCATGTGCCCCGAGTGCGACCGGTGGTTCCACTGCAAGTCGGAGTTCTTGCTGCACTGGCGGACCCACACGGGCGAGAAGCCCTACCAGTGCCTGGCCTGTGGCAAGCGCTTCATCCAGAGCTCCCACCTCAGTGCCCACCGGCGCATCCACACGGGTGAGAAGCCCTATGAGTGCCCCCGGTGCGGGCGGAGCTTCAACCGGCGCTCCACCCTGACGGAGCACCTGAGGATCCACACCGGGGAGAAGCCGTACAAGTGCCTGCAGTGCGGGGAGAGCTTCCGCTGGAGGCCCTACCTGACCAAGCACCAGCGGGCCCACCTGGGCAGCACTGCCTACAGAGGCCTCAGCAACAGAGAAGCCATCTTTGAAGACGCGGCCCGTCCCGAGCCGCAGGGAAGACTCTCAGGCAAGTCTAGTTTTATTCTCTGCTTTTACAGGTAGACCTCAGTTAATGACTGCCCTGTTTAGCAACTGTTCAAAGTTACCATGGCGATGAAAAAGTAACTCTACGACCAGTCCTCGCATTTACAACCAGCTCAGTGTCCCACAGTCATGGGACCAAGATTTGGGCACTTCACAACTGATGGGTGTTTATCACCGTTGCAGTGTCCCACGGTCACATGGTCATCGTTTGCACACTTCACAGCCGGCTTCCAACAAGCGGAGTCAACGGGGAAGCCAGAATAAAATCGCAAGGCACGGTCATGCGATGTCTCGCTTAACAACCATGTCGTTTTGCAATGGAGTTGCTGGTCCCAATTGTGGTTGTTAAGCGAGGACTGCCTGTATTTATTTTACCCGTTCCTCCTTCTGAACCTGGGCTGTGAAAGCTACCTACAGAATATAAGATCATTGGTCGTTATGCAAAGTCAGATTGCAAGGGGGAAGCATATGTTTTGCATCCTTCCTTCTCCCCTTTATTAGGAGAAGATGTTGGAGCATAACTTCTCCAAAAGGGAAAGGACCCTCTTCTAAGATGGGCCTGGCCTGGATCACAAATCACACCAGCACCTTCTTGGTGTTCCTTTGCTCTTTAAAAGAAAGAGGATGCCTCTTCTTAGTTAGTGTTTCTATATTGGCCCGGCGTCTAAAATCCAGTATATTTCTGTATTTGCAGGAGTGTCCATGGGGGAGGTAAAAAAACGTCAAGATGGTGGTCGTGAGACTGTGATTCAAGCCCCACCCCTTTTTTCATGTGTTGTGACATGCGTTAAAAGGGTTTGGGGCATCAGTTGCACTCACAGCTGCCATCTTGACTTGACACACCCTCCGCAGATGCCCCTGCCTACTGGCATAGCATCCAAAAACCAAAGCAAAGGGCTATTAACATGATTAATATCAATGAGATTATTATGACTGTCGATCATGGGTCCAAGAGAGATGATTTCTTACGGAATGAAACTGCTGTAAGCAAAGATCCAACTGCAGAAGATATCTCAGCCGTTCGAAACAACTCCATCTGTGGCGATTAACCAGAGTAAGGGGGTCAAATTGCCAAAACAGGCAAGAAAGAAAAAAGGCATAGACAGGACCAAAACGTGGTTTCTTTTTCCCCCAGCTTAGTTTGGAAAGCTTTGCCCGTTGAGGAGAAAAGCTGGGTCAGGTGGGTCTGTCTTGATTTAACGATCCCTTGATCTCATTTATGGACAGCGATCCTGGGCGCAACGCCCGTGGTCTCCACTGAAAATAGATAATCCTCTGGGGAAGACCCATGTCCTCTTTGATTTCAGAGAGATGATGTGCTGGACTCCCTAGAGCGGCTCTTCCAAACATCGACGCAGGGGAGCCGTGGGGTGCCTCCCCTTCCCACTTTCCAGACTGGTCCCCCACAGCTTCCTGTGGTTGACCAAGAGGGTCAGGTGGTGAAGCTTCAGTTGATGTCAGGGCCTGGCTCACCACCTCTTGGCTCCCAAGCTAAGCAGAGTCAGGCCTGGTTAGTCCTTGGAGGGGAGACCATGAGTAATCTCAAGAGCGTGGGCCAGAGTGGGAAGTCGAAAAATGGACCAGAAGAAGAGAAGGGCAAACCACTTCTGTTCGGTTGTCAAGAAAACAGTCTGTGAAATCCCCAAGACTCCAGGTTTACTCAAAGGAGACTTTAGATCTAATGTGGTGAGGTAAGGTTCCAGGTAACCAATGATTCGAATTCTAGGGCAGTGTTTCTCAACCTCAGCAACTTTAAGATGTGTGGACCTCAACTCCCAGCATTCCCCAGCCAGCTGGCTGTGGAATGCTGGGAGTTGAAGTCCACACATCTTAAAGTTGCTGAGGTTGAGAAACACTGCTCTGGGGATTTGAAACCCTGAGAACCCTACTGGAAGGGGTCAAGTTAAGACCTGGAGCCCCACAGCTGATAGTAGCCACATAGCTCAGAGCAGGCCTGGTGGACCCATTGACTGGCATATATCATCTTTCCAGAAATTGGTACTCCTTTTTGGATCAGAAATAGATTATTCAGGCTGGTGACTTTCCTGGATTTGAAAGCATGGTTTGTCCACACTTCGTTGTTTTGTTTTTATTATTTTATGTGGGTTTTGTACTGAATGTTTTCTTCCTGTCACCTACCTGCCCCAGTCTGTCACGATACAGTAATAAAATAAATATTTAAATAAATAAATAAATATGTTTCTTAAAAACAAAAACAAAAACAAATTAAAATAAATAAATAACATAAATATACAAAAGCGTTACAGGACAAAAACCCAACTGGGTGGGAATAGAAACCTTGGGACAACAATAAAATAAATATTTTTTAAAGTATAAACAAAAAGATAAAATAAAGATAAAAATAAATAAAACAATGCAAATTAAAATAAATAAAAAATAAATGTATAAAAGTGTTAGAGGAAAAAATAAACCAATTGGGGTGGGAATAGAAAAATTGGGACACACACATGCTCTCTCTCAATATATATAATTAAATATATAAATAAAATAAAATAGAGATAAATATAAAAATGAAACAAAATTAAAATAAATAATATATAAATATATAAAAGTGTTGGGGGAAAAAACAACTGGGATGGCAATAGAAACCTTCGGATACAAATAAAATGTGTATGTGTGTGTATAAAATGAAAATAAATATAAAAACAAAAGAAAACCAATTAAAATAAATAAAATATCCATATACATGCATAAAAGTGTTAAGAGAAAAAAAAACGATTGGGGTGGCAATAGAAACCTTGCGATAGAAACACATTTAAATCAGCTGCTCTCTCCCCCTTGCCCTTCCCCTCTCTTCCAGCAGGTGGCGCCATCGAGAGTGGCGCCCCAGAGGCAGATGCCCTGCATACTGCCTCTGCGTTGTCGAAACCGCGTAGCGGGGTGAAACCTTGCCCTGAGATCTACGGGCTCAGGCAAGGCTCGGGCGGGCAGCCGCTCGGGCGGCCCATCAAGACTGAGTCAGAGCCCCTCCCGGGGGGAAATGACGTCACCGATGTCAGTCAAATCAAGATCGTTCAGGTCGAGAAAAAGCATGTGTGCCATGAGTGCGGCAAAGCCTTCCAGTACAAATTCGAGCTGGTGAAGCACCACCGGACCCACACGGGCGAGAAGCCCTACCAGTGCCTGGCCTGCGGGAAGCGCTTCTTCCAGAGCACCCACCTCAACGCCCACCTGCGCATCCACACGGGCGAGAAGCCCTATGAGTGCCCCCGGTGCGGGCGGAGCTTCAACCGGCGCTCCACCCTGACGGAGCACCTGAGGATCCACACCGGGGAGAAGCCGTACAAGTGCCTGCAGTGCGGGGAGAGCTTCCGCTGGAGGCCCTACCTGACCAAGCACCAGCGGGCCCACCTGGGAGAAGACACCTACAGGTACTTCGAGGGCGGGGACGGCCTTTATGACGGCGCATCCTTCTCTGAGCATCCGGAGGAAAGCCAGCCAGGTAAGCAGGCGTTAGACCCTCGGTGCAGTCCAGGCAAGATGTCCTCCCTGAGAGGCAGAACCTGATCAGGGTTTCTCAGTGTGTTTTGGCTTGGAAAATTAAATAAAGGTAGTCCTCAACTTACAACCACAGTTGGGACTGGAATTTCCATCGCAAGTCATTGTGGTCATAAGTCAATTCACCACGGGACCAGACCCAATTCTATGACCATTTTTATGGCAGTAATTAAGCAAATCCAGCTTTCCCAATGGGTTGTTTTTTATTTATTCTATTTATTTATTATTTTTTCTACCCCACCCTTGAAGGTGAAAGGTCCCCTGTGCAAGCACCGAGTCGTGTCTGACCCTTTGGAGGGACACTGCTTTCGTGACGTTTTCTTGGCAGACTATAGCGGGGTGGTCTGCCATGGCCTTCCCCAGTCGTCACCTTCCCCAGCAAGCTGGGTACTCATTTTACCAACCTCGGAAGGATGGAAGGCTGAGTCGACCTGAGCCGGCTACCCAAGAGAGAATCCAGCTTCCGCTGGGATCGAACTCGGGTCGTGGGGAGAGTTTTCAGTTGCAATACTGCTGCCTGCCACTCTGCGCCACATGAGGCTGTATCCCGCCCTTAATATTTTTATTTTGAGAAATAAGGCGACGAACATACCTAATATTCCTTCCTCCTCCTCTTTTCCCCACAACAACAACCCTGTGAGGTGGGTTGAGCTGAGAGAGGGGGACTGGCCCAAGGTCACCCAGCCGGCTTTCATGCCTAAGGCGGGACTAGAACTCTCCGTCTCCTGGTTTCTAGGCCAGCACCTTCTCCACTAGACCAAACTGGCAAAAAAAGGTCACAAAATGTGATCATGTGACCACAGGACGCTGCAACCAGTCGTAAAAGTGCTCGAAATGCGATCATGTGACCGTGGGGGGAGGTGTGACATTTTCCGACACTCAGAAGTGCTTTACAGGCTGTCATATCTTTGGACCGTCGTTAAACGAACGATTGTAAGTCAAGAGCTACCTGTAACCGGGCTCTAAAACAGGTTCTTGAGACGGCCAGCAGATCAGGTGCATCTGCTTTACTTTCATGCAGAAAATTCTACTCCCTTGTTTGCCAGTGACAGGAGTAGTCCTGTTTCTACCCTGCCATGGTGCACAAAGCCTGAAAAAGGTACTTAAAAAGTGCGCAGGCCCAGCCAGAAAAGCAGTTGTCTGTTTTGGAGCTTAGGGTGAATATTTATTTTTTTAACTCATATCCACTTCCATGATGTTTTACTGCAGAGGAAAGGGCAGATTTCTGCACTGAGGGCTTCATTCTGGGGAAATGAAGACAGAGGCAAGTGTAATGTCGAAGTGGAGGTGTTCGTCTGAAACCGGGGAGACCCAGGTTCTAGTTCCCCCTCAGACATGGAAGATCCCCCCTCTTTCAGCCCCAGAGGCTGTATGGGGTGAAGATGAAGGCGATGGACTAGGAGCAGGGAGGTCCAGATTTTGGTGCCTCCTTTTTAAAAAACACCCATTTTAATTAAAATTAATGGGGAAGTTGGTATTGTCCTGTAGATTAGGCACCTGGATAGCAGCAGTCTAGTTTGCCTTCTGCTAAATAGTCTTTCGGCACTGGCCCACCAAAGCACCTATTTTGTGACCGCCTCAGCCACATACAGATAGTGCTTGACATACGATCCTTCGTTTAACGCCCGTTCAAAGTTATGACAGCACTGAAAGAAGTGACTTATGACTGGTCCTTGCTCTTAAGGCCGTTGCAGCGTCCCTGCAGTCACGTGATCAAAATTTGGGCGCTTGGCAACTGGCATGTATTTATGACAATTGCAGTGTCCTGGGGTCACATGATTGCCATTTGTGACCTTCCCAGCCGGCTCCCCGCAAGCAAAATCAATGGGGAACTGTGTGGTTCACTTAACCACTATGGTGATTCATTAAATGACCACAGCAAAAATGGTCATAAAATCAGGCGCGGCTCACTTAACGACCGCATTGCTTAGCAATGGAAATTCTGGTCCCAATTGTGGTCGTAAGTTGAGGACTACCTGTACTGTCAAGTTTCTACATTTACCCCAGCCGAAGCAATTTGGCTTTCCCCATCTTGGATAAAAAGTGATGTGGAAAAGGTTAACTTAACCTTCTATTAAAGCTTGTGGGTTGGGGTGCCATCTGTACTGCAAAATCTGTACTGGAAATGACCATTAGATGGCAGCAAAGCATTAAGAGTCTTCTGTGTCTCCTCACTGCCATCTAGTGGTCATCTAGAACCACTCAGCTTGCACTTCTGATCTGGTAGCACTGGAGAAGAAACATGCGCTTCAGTACTTACCATGGTTTACCTGAACATTCATTTTTTAAAAAAAAAAACATATATGAGTCTTACCCATGTTCTGGGTTCTTGGGAAAATCTTGGTAAGACATTGACCAAAGACTTTTAGTGTAATGATTGCCTATTCTAATGTACATCACACTCATGAGCAGGAATTCAAAGATATCTGATTTATTAAAGAATAGTGTGCAGCATCACAAAGAAAGCTGAGAATGATAAAAGCGCGCCAAATACAAATTAAAAACCCTTGGTGCAAATGAGATCCCTCCCCCCGTAGAATCTTCTCAAGTCCACAATCCCAGGTGCTCCTAACGGCTTCTGCTGGTCCGCGGGAAAAGTCCTTGAGCAGAGCACAGAACCCAAACACATTCCATTGTAATGAACATAGATACAGAGCTTGGCACAAGGTCTCTCAGCAGCTCCCTCCCAAATGTGAAACGTTACCATGTTTGCAATACATTGAAACAGTGAACATGACACTTAGGTGAAACCAGATTCTAAGGATTCAAGGGTTTAATTTTCATTCACCCGCTTTCTCCACCCTGGTGCCTGCCCAGTGTCTGAACTTAAAGAGTATCCAAAATGCTCAACCATTGGAGGTCCAAAACATCTGGAGGATACCAGATGGGTGATGATAAACCTGCACAAATAATAAAATCATTTTCCGATGACCGGGCATGACCGATGGAATCATGGAGGAACGCTCCCCTTGCCAAACCCCCAAGTGCTTTGTGAGGACAGAATAGTAAAACTGTGGAGGAAATTGGAAAACTGGGGTGAGGGAAGAAATAGAGCATTTCAGGAAAGGGCTTGGCCATCTGACTTGCCGGAAATCTGAGCAGCAGCCTTCCACCGTTGCACCGTTTTCTTGCTTTGCCTTTTTTTTTTTTTTTTTGGCGATGCTCTTCTCTTCTTGCTGCATTCATTCTCTATTTGCCCTCCTTGCCAGAATATTTAACATCCACCCCCGATTTAATCTCCCATGTGGGTTCCCAACGAGAGCCATGGCTGCCGTGGGTCCAGCACTCGGAGGAACGGGAGAACCAAGGGAGTCGCGGCAGAGGCAAGGATCGAGTTGAACCGTCTCGGGTCCTCTCTGAGGGAGAAGCTGAAGGGCAGGATTCACCCACAGGCCCTGCTCCCATTTACAATGGGACAGGATCCAGTGATGCTTGTGAGTTGCTCTTTTATCCTTCCAACCAAGAGACAGATCCTAATTGTGTCTGGAATCTGGACTGCTTCACTTTAGGACAGTGTTTCTCAACCTTAGCTGCTTTAAGATGCGTGGACTTCAACTCCCAGAATTCCCCAGCCAGCATGGCTTGCTGGGGAATTCTGGGAGTTGAAGTCCACACATCTTAAAGTGGCCAAGGTTGAGAAACTCTGCTTTAGGATGTGAAGGGGTTCACCAGAACAAAGATACCTATTGATATGGCCCCACCTGAGAACCCAGAGAAAGAAGAGATGGATTTCAGGATGGCCTTTCTCTCACAAGCCTTCTGCTCTGTTCGTAAGTGTCAGCACCTGATCGTTTGAGCATTCACACAATCACAGTCAGGAGGCTGGGATTCCTTTAACTGTTTTAATGAAGTGTAATGAACAATACAGAAGGCAAGCTACAAATAAAGATTTCCCGCTCAAACCTAACTTAATAACTACATTCTCTTAGTTAGTCCCCTTTCCCATGAAACCATGTCATCCCCCCTCCCATCCAGATGGTATTCCTGGCATATCTCAACCCCGTGTCCTTGATGTGCTCCATAGCCATAATAAACCACTTCACACTCCAACTTCACACCCCTCCCATCTGGCAACACGGGAGAAGGAAATGATGGGAGATGCTCCGGTAAGGGTTTCTGTGAAACCTTTGATCGGGGGGATCTGACAGTAAGCTTTTTTGGCCGATGTGCTTGGGCTCTGTCTTCAGAAAAGGGCTTCCTCTTCATCCAAACCTTTTGCGCCAGATCTGAGGTTGACAGGAGCAAAATCCCCAAAAGTCTCTCTTGATACCCTTCGAGCACGGTGCCAAAACCTTGGCTAAATGGCACTGAACCACCCCCCTCAATGGGCGCACATCAGTGGCTCTGCAGGGTCCTGGAGCGAAGTATTGAATGGGATTTCCGGGGCTCCCTCCTTGGCCTGATCTTTATAAATGACCTACGGTATGGTATAGTTATTAGATTTGTAGCTGACACCAAGCCAAGTAATAATACTGTAGAGGTCAAATCACCGCTCAGAACGACCTTGACTTTGTGTGTGTATGTGTCTGTGTGCCTTCAAGTCATTGTTGACTCCTGGCAGCTGCCTGGACTAGTCCGTGAAGTTTTCTTGGCAAGATTTTTGGAAATGGTTTGCCCTTGCCGTCTTCTTCCTAGGGCTGAGAGAGGGTGACTGGCCCAAGGTCACCCAGCTGGCTTCGTGCCTAAGGCAGGACTAGAACTCTCGGTCTCCCAGTTTCTAGCCTGATGACTTAACCAGTACACCAAACTGGTTCTCTTGACAATGCTTAGTATTTTAAAAATATCTTTTATTTGGTATGTGCAGGCACTTATATGTAAGCACAGTAGAAGTCATGTTTTTCCCCACAACCACAACCCTGTGAGATGGGTTGAGATGAGGGAGAGGGATTGGCCTGAGAACCCCGAGGGGCTTCCATGGCTGATGGGGATCTAGAACCTGGGTCTCGCCACTCCTAGCCCTTTCTATGTCATCCTGCTGTTGGAGCTACGGGGGACCACTCCAAAGTGCCTAGGGCTCCCCACTGGATTTGTTTGTTTGTTTGTTTGTTTGTTTAATTAATTAATTTATAGGGCTGCCGATCTCGCAACAGTGACTCTGGGCAGCGTAGAAAGGTTAAAACCCAATGATTAGTAGAATAAGCCTTGGTGCCCCAAGTAAATGAGCCAGTTTGGTCTAGTGGTTAAGGCTCCGGGCTAGAAACCAGGAGACTGTGAGTTCTAGTTCTGCCTTAGGCCTGAAAGCTGGCTGGGTGACCCTGGGCCAGTCCCTCCCTCTCAGCCCAACTCACCTCACAGGGATGTTGTTGTGGGGAAAACAGGAGGAGGAAGGAGTATTGGGTATGTTCCCTGCCTTGAGTTATTTGTAAGAATAATAAAGGCAAGATAGAAAATAAAATGAAATTAATAAATAAATAAAGTGACCCCTTCCAAACATTAGGAAAAAAACCCACGCATCAACAACAGGGCTAGCCTGACCTCCTGGCTCAAACACCAGGAGGCAGCCAGGTCTCCAGAGCCTTACAAAAGGCCAACAGGGCCAGGGCCATCTGGATCCCCAGTGGGATGTTGTTCCACAAGGCAGGTGGTGCTACAGCAGGCACAGCTCCTAAGTTCCACAAGGTGACATTGTTTAATGGAGGGGACCTGGAGCCTGGCCTCTCTGCTAGGTCTGGTGGGTCAAGCAGAAACGATGGGAGAAGGCCGGTCCCACAGACAGACTGACCCCATGCCATCTTCACCACTAGGTTGCCATAGCTCTTGGGCTGAACTAACAGTTGGGCAATGGAGGCTGTACCCACATACAGGCAGTCCTCGCTTACTGACCACCTTCTATAGTGACCATCCAAAGTTACGAAGGCATTGAAAAAAATAACTTAATGACCAGTTCTTGCATTTACAACCCGTGCAGCATCCTTGTGGTCATGTGATCAACATTGGGCACTTTGCAACCAGCAGGCATTTATGACCATCACAGCGTCCCATGGTCACGTGACTGCCATTCGTGTGCTTTGCAAATGGCTTGCAACGAGCAGTCAACGGAGGAGCTGACAGTAAAATCAGAAGTCGTGGTCATGTGGTGTCTCACTTAATGACCACAGTGATTCGCTTAACGGCCGCAGCACAAGTGAGATCATAAGTCTGTCATGGTCATGTGATGTTTCGCTTAACAGCCACAACATTTAGCAACGGAGTTTCCAGTCCCAATTGTGGTCGCTAAGCGAGGGCTACTTGTAATGGACAGTAAGTTCCTACCTGAGATGATCCATCCGTTCAAGACACTTAAACATCTAAATGTTCTTTCTTGCTAGGTGACAACATGACAACGGAAGATCCGGCAGAAGATCCACCATGGAGTGGCCTTGAGATAGGAGAAGTCAGTGACGTGTTACCATGCAGCTCTAATGGAGATGCTCCCGTACGGCCTGGGGCGGTTTCTAAAAGCAGGAACGCTTGAGGAGAGAATGGAATGAATGAATCCGGTAAGTAGGATCGGTGGCCTTCACTTAAAAACCCAAACCACGCTATTAGCCTTGATAGCTGCTTTCCCCAAGACGGGGGCCTTCCAGCCGGACGCCAGTTCACTCAGAATTCTCGTGAGTGGCCCGTGTCTGAGGAAGAGGAGTCATATTGTGCGCTCGTGAGGGGGACAAATGGGTCTCTGACTCTCCACCCCTTGCATTATGTTCCTAAACCATTCCAGAATCATCAAATATATGAGCTGGAAAGGACCACAGAGATCATCCGGCCAACCCCACTTCTCAGTGAAGGAATCCACCACTCCATCCCTTACAGGGGGTCATCCAACCCCAGGTTTGGAAACCTCTGGGTTAGGCGGCTCCACCGCTATTTTAAGCAGGCTCAGCCACCGCTTAACAAAAAATGTCTCCTGCTATCCAGCCTGAATTTCCTTTTTTTTAAAAATTTCAGCCTGTTGGTCTACGGCAGTGTTTCTCAACCTTGGCAACTCTAAGATATATGGACTTCAACTCCCAGAATTCCCTAGCCAGCACGGAATTCTGGGAATTGAAGTCCACATATCTTAGAGTTGCCAAAGTTGAGAAACACTGCTCTATGTCCTGCTCTCCATTGCAACCGAGCACATCTGTGCCCCCCTGTGAAACATGGCAGACTTTCTCTTGGCCAGCAACCTAAACTCTGTATCATCCAGATGGTCCTCTGTATCATCCAGATGCTTCTCACATGTTGTGCTTTCGTTCTGCTAGGCTTCCTTTCTTTTCTCTTTTCCTACAGACAGCCGAACCTAAAGTCGTCCCTGTCCCTCAGCTCCTGATTTCGTCTCTGGAGAAGGTGACCGTGGGGATGCAGAAGCAGCCTGGTGGCTGGAAGACGACAGCACCCATTGCAAAACCCTTTTGTCCAGAAGAAAGAAAACGGGGGCCTTTAGAGGCCCGAGGCATCTTGCAACGTTTTCCCTTGAAAAAAACTCAAAAAACTCAACAGTGTTCTTTCTTTCTCCTCCAGTATTAATGGCATCATCCAGTATGTATAACTCTGGGGGGCAGGGGGAGGGGGTGCCTTTAACCAGATAAAATAATATAATTTTATTACTCTCAGAAAGACCAGCATACAGACATTTCTGATAGAAACCCCATATTTCTCAGCATAACAAAACCAAGATATCCCAATTTTTTTGTTCAGGTCTCTGCATTCCTGGATGTAGCGATTTGCATTTCCCAGCGTATGATACACAGAATAAGCAAGGACATAAAACTTACCAACAGTGGCCTAATTTTGGTCTGGTGGCAATCAGTGTACCTAATATTCAGGCTTACTCCCTGGCGAATGTAAAAACAGTATGATCGGGGAAAAAGAGGCTTGTGAAGAATGTGCTCCCCCATTTCTGCTTTTCCTGTCCCATTCACAAGGTGTCCTTAACTAAGATATTAATCTTTTGAGGTCCATGTTGATCTCTTTGGTTTGCATTGATTAATTCAGGAGCATGTTTTATAACCCAGGGATATGCTAATGTTTGTGACCAGAGATAAAACTTTTTAAAAGAGTGAATTGCAAGCAAGGTCAGCTATGAAGGTGTCATTAAGAACAAGGATTTTAAGGTGGTGTTTGCGCTGTTTAAGCCAACGGATCTGTCAAGGCCCGGATTGCACATGCTGAAAACCAGACTTGATGGGTTTCTAGCCCTTAAGCCATAAAGAGGGAGGGATAACACAGGAAAATATGTGGTCAGAAGATGGGCATCCCTGCCCAGACAACTACTTCCCAACAGCGAGCAAACAGGAAGAAAACACAATAAATTCTGCAAAACATGCAAGTAGATAAATGTTTGTCAACCATAAGCAGGATCCAGAATTCAGCTGTTAGGGCAGAATGCCACTTGACTACAAAGATCTCGATTGTGAGGTTCAAAAATCAACGTGTTCTGACCCTGTGGGTGGATTACCTCCAATCCCACCCCACCCCACTCCACTTTTGAACGTTTCCCCCTTTTTCTTCTGTCTTCCCCAAGGAGTTTTGCTGTCACGTTTCACACGGTCAAAATCACCTGCTTGGCAACCCCCTTGGAAATTCCTTTCTTAGCTTTTCTTTCATAATTGTGCTCTTATTGGGGACAGAACTGAAAGTGACACTGCACTAAAAATTGTAAAGTAACTTGGGAGTCAGATTTCACTTCTATGGACCCCACATTTTTCTTGATGAGATACAGAAACCGTTTGTGGTTGCATTTTTCTGGGATCTTTCTACAGCTCTGGCTGTCCTGGTGGTCTCCTGTCCAAATATTAACAAGGCTCTGCCCTGCTTAGCTTTTAAGCCCAGATGTTCAGCCAGGTCCTACTCTATTTTGGCTATTTTTCTATGAAGTATCAGTTCTAGGACTTCCCCATGACTGGTGGAGGTGGGGGGGTGCGTTTGAAAGACATGACTGCAGAAATGAAAGGTCATCCCTTGCTGAATTTACTGTGTCAGACAAGAATGAGTGAAACATGAGCATTGGGGATTGAGTTACTTTGCAATATAGGTAGTCCTAGCTTAACCACCACAATTGGGACCAGAATTTTGGTTGCTAAGCGAAGCGGTCATTAAGCCAATCTGACCCAATTGTATGACCTTTTTTGCAGTGGTGGTGAAGCGAATCACCATGGGTGTTAAGGGAACCATATGGGCATTAAGTGAATCCTGGGGTTCCTCATTGATTTTGTTTGCGAGAAGCCAGCTGGGAAGGTTGAAAATGGCGATTATGTGACCATGCGATACCAGTGTTCATAAATGTGAACCAGTTGCCAAGCACCCAAATTGTGAACGTGGGGATGCTGCGATGGTCATAAGTGTGAGGACTGGTTGTAAGTCAGTTTTTCCAGCACTGTTGTGAGTCTGAACCGTCACTAAATGAATGGTCATTAAGCAAGGACTACCTGTAGCAAACAGTGTAATAGATTTTTTTTTTCCATTGGAAAAAGCTAACAATAATATAACTGAGTGACAGTTGCAATGAGGGCTGCATTTTCTTCTGTACTGATCTCTTCTGTTGTCAGCTCTGTATGTACTGGGGCGGGTGTACATACGTATGTACACACTAATTTTAAGAACATCTAGCAGCCAGCATTTAAACAGGAAAAATAAAAAGATCTAACAAGCCCATCCAACTGCTGCCTTTTCCGATTGTAGGGAATAGAAGATCCTGAACGTTTGGTTAAAACTTAAAGCAAACTCTTTGTTCAAGGGTCAACAGTCCTATTGTTTTACCACCCTGATCTCAATACTCGCTCTGTAGAGTTAGGTGGTATCAGCATCAGCATCATCCTGCTTCTGTTTGTTTCCAAACCGCCAAAGCTGTTCTCCAGTGTCAAAACATCAGAAATGGGAAGCTTCATTTTAAGGGTCGAGAACAAAGGGCTTACAGACTTCCCAGTGTGGTGGCTATATTCAAATAGTAATGAAAGTGAAGTAGTTACAGCATCTTACCTCTTGCACACCGCAGAACCACTTCCACAAGTGGATTTCCTACGTGATTTGTCATTAAGAAGGATTTAACTGCATTAAGATAACTGGAAAATACTACCAGGGAAGGCTGCCTTTGGCGCAGATCAGACAGTCTACCCAATCGAGCACTGCCAATGCTTTGGGCTGGCAACCTGCTGCCCTACACCGCATCCGGCATAGGGTTTTCTTCCATTCTTCCCTCCGCTTTATTTCAAGAACCAGTTGCTGTCCATCGGATCACAAACACTGCCCCAAAGACATTTGGGGTAATAATAGAAAATCGATGCTCTTTGTTTGTTTTTACCGCATCATAGCTGTTTTCAAAAGTTGCTCTGCTTCGGTTGTACGTGTTACAAACGCTAAATTTGGGGCACTGTTTAGTTTCAGGATGGGAGAGAGTAACAGGATTGGGAACTTTGGGGGAGGGGGAGGCTGATCCCCATCTTCATGTGCTAAATAGCGTAGAGCAGCTTTTAAGATGTGTGGACTTCAACTCCCAGAATTCCCTCACCAGCATGTTGCTTTTTCAAGGCTTTCATTTCTACCCTACGAAGTGCTGATCGTACAGTAAATCCTTTATTTTTTGGTGGTTTCAAGGCAGTTTTTGACTCCTGGTGACTGCCTGGAGAGATCCCTGCAGCTTTCTTGGCAAGATTTTGGAAGTGGTTTGTCCTTGCCTCCTTCCTAGGGCCGAGAGGGACTGGCTGTCTCACGGTCAACCCAGCTGGTTTTGTGCCCAAGGCAGGACTAGAACTCACGGTCTCCCAGTTTCTAGCCTGGGGCCTTAACCACTACACCAAACTGGCTCTCCTGTTAAATACTTAATATTTAAGTCACATTATTTAAATGATACAGTATTTGCTTTAAGAGCATTTTACTTCCGTTCATACTGTTGCTCTTCGAAGTCGTACATTATACTGAAGGTGCACAGAAAACTTTTGGAAATACTTTTTAATACTAAGAAACTAGTCCTCATGGGGTAACTTTGAGTCCATCCTCAGTGCTCTTCCTCAGCCTATTCTTCCACTGTTATAGCAACCCTTCCCCATTTCAAAAATTGCCCCAGCTGCTTCTCAGGAAGGAGAAGGGACATCCATTTGGAAAGGCTGGTCTTAAGCTTCAGGGGAAATAGAACGACACAAATAATAACCTTTGAGTG
This sequence comes from Candoia aspera, assembly GCF_035149785.1. Taxonomy (NCBI): domain Eukaryota; kingdom Metazoa; phylum Chordata; class Lepidosauria; order Squamata; family Candoiidae; genus Candoia; species Candoia aspera. Next base: position 10,372,185 of record NC_086154.1, on the reverse strand, counting down.
AGATGGGTGGTGACGAAATTTGAACTACAAATATAAATAAATAAATAGATATAGAAGACGACAGCTAGACCGCATCCAAAAAAATTTACAAACTTTATTGGATATTTTCAAAGCTTAAGAGAAAAAAAAACCATCCAAGAGAGATCCTGCATATTAAAAAACCTGTTAAAACCACCTTCCACACTGCAAAGATATAAGGGCGGAGGCCCAGGTGGAGGAATAAAATAATCAGGGTCAGGTAAACTCTGTCACTTTGGATGAATCTTGGTTAAAGAGATGGCAACACTTCAGAAGGTACTTTTCCTTAAGACTGCCAGGACGTGAGAAAGGACATCACCCTTTCTCACCCAAGATCCTGACTTTCACTCTTTCTGCCTCCGAGCGAACTATTTCCACAGAAGAACGTCTGCGGGCAAACTCCGGAGCGTCTCTTGCAGAAGTGATGGGTGCTGCAGAGGATGCTGGGAAATGATCCACTGCAGAGGATTCTGGGGAAATGATTCATGCATACGCCATTAGCGTGCACCAATTCCCTGCTAAACAATCCAAGGCCTCGTCCAGGATCCTTCCAGGAGGGGCTGTCCTTGGGGTGGCAAGAAACCCAGGCCTTTGAGGCCTCAACCAGCTCAGAGCGCAGATGGGGTCTCACAGGACAGAATACGCACATTCGTGTGTGTAGAAAGCGAGGGTGTCAGGGAGAAGGCTGAGCCAGGGTCATTCTACCATATTAGCTTTTTATATGCAGAGGGATTTCGATGGAAGCAGCCTATATCCCAACAGAGGAAAGTATGCTGGAGGACGACCCCTGAGATATTAAACCCAGCAGCTTGCTAGGACTGGGCTTGGCTTGGGAATGCAGAGCAGCTGCAGCAGAAAATGGTCTTTTTCCCCCCAATTAATCTGTTCATCGCACTTCTCTCTTCTGCTTTAATTTAAAGAACACAGGTCTTTATTTTTACTGCTATAAGACATTTCCCACAGTGGAATTGTTAAGCGTAAAATCTGTTCCAGATTTGGGGGGAGGAGGCAAAAACCAAGGGGTCCTCTTCTGCCATCCACATTTCCTCCAGGCCCAATCTGCGCCAAGGAGACTGGGGTGCAGACGCTGCAGCTCCTTCCCTTGCAGAGAATAAGCAGCAACGAAGAAGAGCCATCTGGTCCTTCCAGTAGATGCAAGGGCCTATTGAAACAAGAATCCTGGCAGGTGCCCAGCCTCTCTTATTTCTATCCCTGGTGCTGGACAGATGCACACCCCTGGACCAGTGTTTCTCAACCTTGGCAGCTTGAAGATGTGTGGACTTCAACTCCCAGAATTCTCCAGCCAGCCTTGCTGGGGAATTCTGGGAGTTGTAGTCCACATCTTCAAGCTGCCAAGGTTGAGAAACCCTGCCCTGGCCCATCTCATCTAGACTGAATGTTTCTAACCAATGACGTTCCTTTGCAGTTTTTCTGTCCAACTTCCTTCTCCATGTTTGGAAGCCAAAGCAGATGGTTAGATTGCCATCAGTGCAAGGGTTTAAAGATGGGACCATTCCTTGGCCTCCCTTGCCCTTTTATCCCATGCTAGCAGGAAGGATTCCCCCCAGATCCCACCCTGGCCATTCTTCCTCCCCATTGTACCATTTTCTGGATTCTTCACACTTACCACCCAAATACACTGACCAATAAGTACATTCTCTTCAGATATATGCAGACCTCTTCACTTGTCTGTTTAAGAGTGCATTAAAAACAAAAGTAAACGACTTGTTCTAGGAAGAGAATCGGGGAAAGGAAATGGGGAATTTGACAACAGATGTCTCAAAGGAGGCTGCTTCAATCAAGTTCCAGCTCTCAACACATTTTCCTAAGAAATCCTGTATGAATGGAAGTATGAAGGGTTCTTTGTTAGCAAAAAAAGATGCCCTCTGGCAGAGGTAAGCAACTTTCTCAGTGTGATAGGGCCCCCACCTTTTCTTTTTTCAAATTAAAACACTGTTTCCTAAAAAATTAAGATTTTTCAAATTAAAAATGGCCAAATGTCATAAGATCACCCATGAGAACACATCAATCTTGCAAGACTCAGTGTAGCCTTCCATTTTATTTACATTTCTAAAGTTCTTGAGCATCATCTATCTGCCCTGGTGAGCACTGCATGGCCAACCCCCACCCCAGGATTTTAAAAGCAGCCCATGAAATGTTTCACAGACCAGGATTATAAAACGTATTAATAGCTTGGTGCTGCAGTTAAAGGCTCCAGAGAAGGGTTGGCAAACTATCTTGGTCACCAGAAGTCATCTAAGTCCTGCTTGTGCTGGGAATTCCCAGTTGATTTAAAGCAAAAGAGATAAAATCACTCAGGAATGTACCACTCTGGGCAGGTGCTGGTAGGAAAGGGCATCTGTCTGTACAGGTAGTCCTCAACTTATGACTGTTCTTTTAACGACGGTCCGGTTACAACGGCCTCAGAATGAGTGCTTTATGGTCTCACTTTCCAATGTCACAAACGTCGCCCCCCCGTAGTCAGATGATAACAATTCGGGCATTTGGCAACCAGCTCACCTTTATGACTGGTTGCAGCATTCCAAGGTCATGTGATTGCGTTTTGTGACATTTTTTGCCCTTTTCCAGCAAAAAACGCCCATTGGGGAATCTGGATTTTTTTAATGGCCACCATAAAAATAGTCATAAAATTGGGTCTGGTCACATGGTGACTCGACTTACAACCGCAATGACCTATGATGGAAATTCGGGTCCCAACTGTGATCATAAGTTGAGGACTATCTGTACTCTTCTCTCCCCCACACCCCGCAATATAGAAAAATTAGCTGCCTTTGGGAAGCCAGTATATTATTACATCCCACTGCAGTAGTTCAGCAAAAAAACAACAACAACCCACTGATTTTCAGCAGTGATTTTTTTTTAAAGTATCCATTGAGTAGAAATATCTCCACCGCACTCAAACTCCATAGCACTAGACTAAAAGTTTTGGCTCTTCTGTCATAATTCAAGGGAAAAAGGGCGAACAATCCTTTTATAACATAGCTTCCTGCTACTAATATTGTCCCTCCCTGTCAAGTTAATTCATGCAGATGTGGGCTGGCAGGGGAAAGATGTGTTATGAAGCCAGGTTGGCAACAGAACAGTCTCTTTCCCATGACAAGCAGGGAAATACAGGTGCAGAAACATCTAAGGGACACCGTCCAGGTGTGTTGTGGACTTCAACTCCCAGAATTCTCAGAAACGGCCAGGGAGCTGGGGAACAAATCAAAGTGACTATTTGTAGCTCAGGGTTGAACTGTGGAGTCCTTGGTGCTCTCTGAGCCTTGTTTTCTTGCAGACGTTTCATTGCCAGACTAGGCACCATCTTCAGTGCAAAGAGGGAGTGGGCCTTGCTCTCAGTTTATATACCGTGGCTTGCCCTGCTTGTGTTGGTGGGGGTGGTGTTCTCTCCTTGGGAGTTCTGGGGATTGAAGTCTATACAGCTGCATGTTGCCCAGCAACTGTTCTAGCCCTTCACTCAAAGACATTCTGTTTTTCCTATTTTGGCCACAAATTTAGCTTTTTGTTTCCTTCTTACCTTTTTATTGTCTCTTTTGAATGGTGTGTAAATATGGTTCATTTCTATGTATCTACTGATGGCTGATTTGCCTGAAAGCCTCCCATTTCCTGATCAAGGCACTACCAAGGAGAAAACCACACCCCACCAACATGGGCAGGGCAAGCTACGGCATATAAACAGGGAGCAAACCCCATCCTCCTTCACACTGATGTTGTTGCCTAGTTGGACTACAAAATGTCTGTAAGCAAACTGACAAGCTCAGAGAGCACCGAGGACTCCATAAATATGCAGGCTACCAGCCTCCCTGGCCACCCTTGGGGAAACTTCACTTTCCTCAAATGCTGGCTTTCCCCACGCAACCCAGTATACCCTTCTTCCACTTAAAGGCTAAAGTGGGACCAACTGCTGCTTTGGAAAATGTGAATCCAGGCTTATGTAGTCTAACCTGCCCAAACCACTAAAATCCAGGCAGAAATGGAGCTCTTTCGTGTTCCCAGTTGTTTTGAGGACAGAAGGCAACCTGCAGCATTCCTCTTTGGAAGGCAAACGGTGGAGCCCTGATGCCTCAAGGGGATGACTGCACCACAGAGGCAAGGGGCCAGCCTTGGACGTGTTATCTTGTTTGTTCGTTTATTTGTTTTGCACATATAAACATGGGCACTCCAGCACTATTGAAGACAGCTAACTAAAGAGCAGGAAATGACCTAATTGGACACACACTGTGAGATCCTCCAATACAGCTGGCATTGTGGTTTGGGCTACCTGATCCAGACCAGCCGTTCATCCCCACCTTAATCCCCCACTGTGCTAAGAAGGACTTCACCTGCAACAGAGGAGGCCGTCTGAGATCAGGAAATTACTGGCGTTGCCATCAGCTCCATTTTAAGTCTCCCCACCCAGCACGTTGGGGACAAGTGAGTTAAAAGCGCACACACACACAAATAGGGAAGATGCAGACCAGGAAAGCCTTGGCTCTTTGGCCTCCTGTTTCAACAGGAGGTGTAAAATTCTATACCCAGAATCAGGGTGACAAGATAACCTAATCTTAAATTTGCTGGATTTTATGAAGCAGGAAGTGGAGAAAAACCCTAATTTCTCAACAAAAGCAGTAAAAACAGGGCTGGGAAGTCTGTACGTTGGAAAATATAAAATTATCCTGCTAGAAACAGCCACTTGTTTCGAGATGCCCCCTCCACTATAGAACAAGACAACTCTGCCCATTTTTTAAAAGTATCAGAGTCTGGAGTAGCAAACAGCCCAACACAAAATGAGTCTCAGGAGAGGAATGTTCAATGTTTTCAGAAACCCAGCCTGATTTATGACCTCCCAGAAGCGTTCGGACCTTCACAGGACTATTCCAAACAGAGGTCACAAGGATCTGCTCCAAAGTGAGAATATTCCCCATGAAGTCAGAACACCATTTTTGAGGTCAAGATGGGACATTCCCAGGCTTGAGATGTTTTGACTTGAAACCACCTGGCATACCTCGAGTCCTCAGCCTCAGTCCCTCCTCTCCCATCTGCAAAATGGGTACGAAAAATCTCGCTCAAAGCAGCAGCTCAGTAAACATTGTACTTTTTTGTATCACTGTTTTAACTTTGCAAGCTTGTGTTTTGATTGTTGGAACCAACTTGGGCATTCAGTATTAGCAGGCAGTGTGTGCGTGTGTGTGTATAAGAAATATAATATATATTTAATATATTATATTTATTATATATACACACACAAATATATATATAAATATATATATATAAATATAATAAATAAACTGTAACTGAGAAATAGTAAGAAGAATAGTGCCTTTTACAGTCAGATGCAGCTTCATTTGAACAGCTTACAATTTCCACCTCCTGCACTTTAAATTACTCAGAAAGTAAAACGACCTTCGCGCTGTGTATATTTAAGTGACTGGGTAAATGTAGGTTGATTATTCCCATTTTGCAGATGGGCAGATACAACTTGCCCCAAAGCTGCATGGCTAATCCATCCCACCACCAAGAGATCAAGCTCTTTGCTGCTTTCTTTTGTAATCCGCAACCAGGTGGGCTTGGAAGCCCATGGCAAATCCTGCCTCGTGGCCTGGAGCTCTGACTCGCTCTTTCTTGCATAGATAGATGGGCTGTCCTCTTAACACACTAGGGGTAGGGAGACACAGTGGGGCCTGCCGGACTGGGAACGGGGTATCAAATTGGCCTAAGATCTACCACTGGGTTTTTTGGAGCGAGCTCTGGGTCCTCATTCCCACGTCTTCCTTTTGGTTCCCCTGCTGGGCCTCGCATCAAGACTACGGGAAGTGGCATCCGAGGTGGAAGGCTTCGGGGAGTCTGGCGCAGCAGCCTCGCTTGGTCCATCGGTAGGAGCTGGCTCTAGGACCGGGTCCCCAGTGCCACCAGGCGTGGCCACTGGAGGCACCGGGCATGGAATGACTGGGCCGGCTATGGGCTCGGAAGGCATACCAGGCACGTGACCGGACGGTACCGGAGCTCCCGGCTCTGGGGGACCCCAGGGTGGGTTGCTGTACCCTGGGTAAGAGCTGTAGCTGGCATAGGCCCCCTGGGCAGGAGACCTCTGGCCCGTAAACACTTCTGCAATGGCTGCCATGGTGGAGGTCTGCCTGCCCAGGAACTCCCCCAGGTCGCCGTGGGAGCGTTCGATGGCGTCGACCATCAGCTGCGCCGTGGCTCGGTCCTGCCGCCTCTCCTGCTTGCGGTGCTGCCTCTCCTCCTGCCTGGCCCTGTCGAAGGCCTTCAGATCGTGGCAGTGCAGGCCCCGCATGGCGTCCAGCAGCATTGAGGGGGCCCGGGAGGCCGACTCCACCAGCTGCATGCTGGTTTCCAGCCTCTGTTTTCGGTTCCTCATCCTACGGTTCCGCATCCGCTCGGCGTTGGTGAGGGGCCTCCGGAACTCCTGGATGGGCCCTGAGGGGGAGGATTGGGACGGGGCAGGTGGGGGGGGGGTTCAGAAGGGTGCCCGAGGGGAGAAAGAGGTGAGATTTCTGCTGGAGACGTGAGTTTTACAGCGGGGTAAGTTGCTCCTCCCCAACCCCACCCAAAAAATAGCATTAAACATGCAATTTTGGCTTTTTTAGTTCAGAAACTGAAAGATGTTCTCACTAGGAGTTCCTGGGAGCTGGGCAGTACAGAAATTCAAATAATAATAATAATAATAATAAAATTATCATTGCCATTAATGAAAAACCGGTGGGAACATATGGTTGAAAGAGTAGTTGAAAATGAGCAGGTTACAATATTGGGGGATTCCCAAATACAAACTGACAGTCTTGGCACATGACACTAGATTCAACTGTGATTGAAAAGAAGGAAGTGTGGATAATTGATGGGGCAGTACCAGGGGACAGTAGAATAGAAGACAAAGAATTGGAGAAGGTCACAAAGGATCAAGATCTGAAAATCACAGTTGAAAGATCAGGGCGTGAACCGGCTGCGTTGGTCCCAGCTGGAGATGGAGCTCCAACCCCATGACCCTCAGCCTGCACAGCCCTGCTGGTGGGGAGTTATGGGACCTGGGGTCCCAGCAATACAGGGGCCGCAGCTCCCTTAGAAGATCACCTTACCGTAAGGTCGGAGGGTGGCACCATCGTCCGCCGCAGCCTTCCTGCAGATCACCCGCTGCACGGCATCCGCTGGCACTCGCTCCGCCACAATGGGATGGGGGGCCGGTTGTCCGACAGCAGGGTATTGGGCCTGTGGTGCCAGGGGTGAGTACTGCACTGGCAGTGCCACCGTGGGGTAACGGACCTGCTGCGTCACGGCAGGATACTGAACGGGTGGCGGCAGAGGAGGATTCACCACCACCTCCTCAAAGGTCCACATCACCTGGAAAGTGCAGCGGGGAGGTTAAATCCAGGCAGGGACAGAACAAAGACATGGCAGACCCGCTGTGCACCTGCTGGCCTGTGGCTCAGCCTTAGTAAAATGAACCTTGGCTGGGCCAGGTAGCAGAGGAACTCGGCTCCCTTCTCAAAGAAATTCTTGAGCAAAACACCTCAGCCGTCTTCCCATGTGCTGCACATCCCCATCCAGGAGCAGTGGCAAGAACAGTGGCTCCTATGAACGGGTCCTCCCCCTTGGAAAGGGTGAATTTCTTGCTCGGAATGGAAATCTCGGGTCCCCAGAAGGCTGCCATACCCCAGATCAGTCCTTTTAACTGTCTGTCCCAGCAGGAGGGGACACGGGGCCTTTCAGTTTTCAGATACATCTCCCCTTGTTTTATTTATTTATGAAGATTTCTAAGCCAAAGCTCTCTGGGCAATTTACAATAAAGCACCCTAAAGATACAATTTGAATAAAAAATATACACAATGAAATCAAATAAAAAGCCAAATGAGAACACCATATAAACTAGGCAGCAGCAAGCCAGTCATCTGAAACAATTTCTCAACCTGAGCCGCTTTAAGATGTGTGGACTTCAACTCCCAGAATTCACCAGTCAGCAAAGCTGGCTGAGGAATTCTGGGAGTTGAAGTCCACACATCTTAAAGCGGCCCAGGTTGAGAAACACTGATCTAGAATCTAAAACCATACCTCCTCCAGCACTGGATTGATGGGAATGTGGGTGCCAGTCAATCCTGTCTAGGGAGGGAATGGTCTGGGTAGGTGGGAATGGTCTACAACCTCTGCAGATGAAGGAGTGGGCTCCCACAGGTCAGGATTTAAGCAACCGATGTTAAAACAACCCAGTTATCAGGGAAGAGTTGAATCGCCTCTCCAGCCTGTTGTAAGGCTGGGGAAAAGACTCAGGAAGTTCTCACCCTGAGGTACACATAGCTGTATTGGTTCAATGTTGAAAATAGTTCACTTGCTGGAATTCACGTCTCACTTCTACTTCCATCTTAACAAACCTTGCTAAAGAGAACTCTGTCTGGAAAAAAACACTTTCGGCTCAGGTTCCAAAATAGTTCCGGTCACTGCTACTTCCCTACAACGGTCTCTACGAAGACCGCCAACTTTAGCACGGTTCCACGCTCTCCCCACAGCAGTTTTGGAGGGCCGATACCAAAGAGTCTCCTATGGGCTGAGACTGGGCCCCTGCGGACAAGAGGCCGTTGAAACTACAAATCGTGTCCTGTTACGCTGTACCCTCTGTAAGGGTCCTCGGACCTGCTTTGTAAGTCCTTACCTGGTAAAACACCAGGTAATTCTGATATTTTTTAATGTACAGTTGCTGTTACCAGATCAGTATGATTTACCCTCCTTGAACTTAGCTACCTTTTGTTATACTGCTTGTAAAATCAGACAGGCTTTGATTGCCCATTGATGAACCCACCACCAGTTGTAATATTTTTATCCTCCTCCTCTTCCTCCTCTTCCTGGTAAAGGCTATTAGAGTGCCAGGCAGGGAACCTCTCCAGTATCCACATGCTGATGCTGGGGGTCGATCATCTCCATGGCAAAACTTGCCCTCCTACCTGAGCTCTGACCCTTCCCTCCAAGAGAGCGGTTCCCAACCTTTTTGGCACCAGGGACCAGTTTCGTGGAAGACAATATTTCCATGGACGGGGGTGGGGTGGGGTAGAGGATGGTTTCGGGATGATTCAAGCGCTTCCTCTTTTTCCCGACCTTTTATTCTTTTTTCTTTGTGCAATTTGGAGATAGCAGCCAATGGGCTTGCTTTCTCGGACAGGAGGTGGAGCTCAGGCGGTGATGCGAGCAATGGGGAGCAGCTGTAAATACAGATGAAGTTTTGCTCGCTCACCCACTGCTCACCTCCTGCTGTGCGGCCCGGTTCCTAACAGGCCACGGACCGCTACCGGTTCACGGCCCGGGGGTTGGGGACCCCTGCTCCAAGAGACAACAGCACCCCTGAAGAAAACCTGGTTCTTCTGAAGGCCTGGTTATTTCCCCAGGCCTTGGGATGGGATGGTCGGTGAGCCCCTATAAGATGTGCCGCTGTTTTGTATGGTTTTAATTTCTCTAGACACCTTTTGCTTGTCCTTTTCCTTTCTTATGCTGCTTTTTAATAATGTAATGCACCCGGTTGTGCGGAGTCAGGTGTTTTTTTTAAACCGAGGTAACAAAATAAATATACCTAAGAAGAGACTTAAGGCTCACCGAGTATACCATGGGAGAAGCCCACAAGCAGGACACAGAAAGCAAAATCTGCAGATTATGGTTCAGGTCAGGGGCAGTCTCTCTTTAAGCTTTAACGATGGGTTTTCCTACCCCCCCTTAAAACAGTGCATTTAGACTATACAACAGTCTTCAGTCACCTTAACTTCCACAAATTACAGGCAGTCCTCTCTTAACAACCACAACTGGGACTGGAATTTTGGTTGCTAAGCGAAGCAGTCATTACACGAATCTGACCCAATTTTATGACCTTTTTGCAGCAGTCATTAAGCAAATCACCATGGTTGTTAAGCGAACCATGTGGTCATTAAGCGAATCACGTGGTTCCCCATTGATTTTGCTTGCCAGAAGCCATTTGGGAAGGTTGGAAATGGCGATCGGGGGACAGCGGGATGCTGTGACAGTCATAAATGCGAACCAGCAGCCAAGCACCCAAATCGTGATCACGTGACCACAGGGATTTTGAGATGGCCGTAAGTGCAAGGACCAGTCGTAAGTTGTTTTTTTTCAGCAGCATCCTAAGTCCAAACTGTTGCTAAACCAATGGTTGTTAAACAAGGACTACCTGTAGCCTAATCCTGCTTTAAAGTAATATAAATTGGGTTAATAGCTACGTCTGTTTTACTCCTGGCACCCTGTCTTAACTGTTTCCTTGCTTGTGGTGGCTTTGATGTTTTACACCACCCTGTCAGTTACCCAGGGAACAGGTTGTTTGAGCAGATGAACAATATTAACGCTGTTTGTTACCTGTTGCTCTTTCCTTTGGGTCTCTCTCTGCCGCATCAGGAAATCTTCTGAAAAGCCCACAGCTTGGGCGCAGCTCTCCGGCCCGCGTTCCCGGACCCAGCTCTGCATCTCTTGGGGGAGGACGGTCAGGAACTGCTCCAGGACCAGCAGCTCCAGGATCTGCTCCTTGGTGCATCTCTCCGGCCTCAGCCACTGGTGGCAGAGCTCCTGCAGCTGCCTGCAGACTTCTCTGGGGCCCTCGGCCTCCTGGTAGCGATGCTGCCGGAAGCGCTGGCGCCTGACCTCCATGTTGATCGTCCCTTCATTCAGCGCCTCCTCCTTGAGATCCCCGTAGTTCCTTCGCTCTCGGTGCTCCTGCCCACCGTAGACCGGCTGAGTCTCTCTGCTCAGGCTGGGCAGAGGTTGGCCTGCCCATCCTCCGGAGGGCCAGGGACTTGGGCTGGCTGGAGCCTCGTAGGGGGCCTGGAAGGAGCTACTGTCCCAGGGCAGGGGTTTGGGCAGGGCTGGTTTTCTCCACCCTGACGGAGGATACTGCGCAGCCTTAGAAAACTCCTGCCTGGGGGGAGCCCAGTGGTGTGGTGGAAGGACCTCGTCCGGCTCCTGTTTCACCCGGTGGGGAGCCTCTCCGGATAAGAACTCCCGCGTGGACCCAATCTGAAGGAAACGCGAGACTCCCCCCCGCCCCAGCTCCTGCACGGCCACGTCCTGCATCTCCATCTTCATGGCCGGCCGCGGGCCTGGCTCAGCCACCCCCTGAAGCTGGAGGTGAAGGGCAGCGGTCTCTCCTCTCCCCGACGCCATGCTGCTTCCCGCGAGGGAGGCCTGCGCCTCACCTCGAGACGAGCGAGGCGAGGCCCCCGGGCCCTGGCAGGACAGGTGGCTGGCCCTGCCCGGCGGCCAGTGAGGAGTGCAGTGAGGACTGCAGGGCAAGGAGAAGATTTTGCCTATGGGTTCCTTCTGGAAGGGAGGGGAGGGAGAGCCACTGAGGCTCGCCCACCCCCTCCGCCTTCTCAACACAGGAAAAGCAGCTGGACCCCCACCGCGTGGGCTGCCTTTCAGCTTGGCCCTGCCTTACGACAGAGGCAGGCAGGGCATCAGTGGATGGGTCAAAACGGATGGCATCGTTCCCAGGCAGAACCTCATGATCTTCTGGACGCAGCAGCCCGCTGAGACTTTTGGCTCCCTAAAAACCTAAGGGACATAAAATGTTGGAGAAAAGACTTTTATTTCTTCGGTTTTAATTTCAGCTGCTTCCATCCCACCGTTCTGGGGAAAGGTATGTATGAGGGCTGCCTGGCCATCTGGATCCCAAGGGCAAAATGTTTAACAGGAACCAGGTAAAGCAGATGCCATTTTTCCTGCGTTGGTGTGGCTGCCCAACACAACTGCTCCCTGATTTTGGGAAAGATACATTTGGTTTAAAGCAGTATTTTTCAACCTCATGCTGGCTGGGGAAGTCTCAGAGTCGAAGTCCACACTGGCTGGGGAATTCTGGGAGTTGAAGTCCACACATCTTAAAGTTGCTGAGGTTGAGAAACACTGCTTTGAAGTGTTCCTGACAAGTGTTTCATGCAGACTCCAAATCCTATTTTGCCCTTCAAACCTGGGCCACAGCCCTTCCCTGACATATATAAATATCCACACTCATTCAGCTACTTCCCACCTATTAACCCTGTAAAAACATAACATTAATAAAACATTGTCATTTAAAAACCCAACCAAACAGTAACATCAAGCTCCTTTAAACATGATGTAAAAGCAGCAACAGCCACCAACAATCTAAAATACGCCCACGTTCTTAAATGGGGAAAAAAAGTGCAAACCCATGCGACACAAAAAAAATCTCTTTGATCAAACATCCCTTGGCAGGGAGTGCAAGGAATAGAGGGAAAATTCTAAGAGGATTCGCTCTCTAATTCCTGCCAATCTCACTCAATTCAAGTGACATCAAGCCAGGCCTGATGTTGACCTTAAGGCCAGAGCACATTCATCTGAGAGAAAATGGCTCTTTCAGTACTCTACTCCAAACCTTACATCTTCATACATGCAGCAGGTAGGCCAAGTCAGGAAACAGACTCCACCAAGACTACAGGTAGTCCTTGCTTAATGACCATTTGTTTAGCAATGGTTCAGACTTACAACAGAGCTAAACTCAGCTTGCGACCAGTCCTCGCACTTATGACCATAGCAACATCCCCACAGTCATGTGATCCTGATTCGGGCACTTGGCAACCGGTTCACATTTATGACCATCACGTGACTGCCGTTTTCGACCTTCCCAGCCAGCTCCCAGCAAGCAAAATCAGTGGGGAACTGCGTGATTCACTTAATGACCATGTGGTTCACTTAATGGCCATGTGATTTGCTTAACAGCCACTTTCTCAACCAGGGTTGAGAAACACTGGTCTACTGCCTTTCAACACACCATGGAGAGAGAAGACCAGCTAACAGTAAGCAGAAAACACTGAATATTGCTGAATCATTTAATGGCTTGCAGAGTCCAGCCATTACCATTTGGCCAAACAGCAGCAAGATGGTCTTCCAGCCACTGGTTATCAATGGAAAAAACCATCCATGGAAAATGGATGTACTTCTAAAAAAATGGATCCAGTAAACCTTGCAGAGAGAAAGGTTTCTGTCTCTCCAGCGAAAAATGGGAAGGACTATGATTTCCACTGGTGATCTCATTCAGTTATTGCCACTCCCTGCACCCCCCACTATCCTTAACTGCTCCAACCCCAGCAAAATGTCTTCCAAAGTCAGGGGCATCACTGGAGGCTTTCAAGCCAAGTTGGACAGCCATTTGTCTGAGATGGCCTGAGGATTCCTGCACTGGGCAGGGAGTCAGACTAGATGACCTCCAAGGTCCCTTCCCTTCCAACACTGATTCTATGAAAATTTAACCCCCTCCCCCCAAATGTACAGTTGCTGGCTATCCAAAAAAGAAAAGAAAAGGGTCCATCCCCACAAACAAACTCAACTCTCGGCAACATCTCTTCCTCGGCCTTCTAGGAGCAAATTTCCAGCAGAATCCCAATCTGGATCTGCACAGAGAGTACGATTTGGTCTCAAACAGGACGCTCAGCTCTTGCAAAGCACACCGGCTGTTCTTCCACAGCACACACAACGTGGATGGTTACGCCGGGGCTCTGTCCGTGCACGTATGCGTCCCTCCCGGACTGAACCCACAAACTACCTGCACACCAGAGCTGAATCACAGCAGCAAGTCCTTGCTCGCCCCTGTAGTGACTGACTGATGATCAGGTCCGTGTGGGCTCACCCCGTTCGTCTGAGCTGGACCTTTCGTGAGGAGGGACAGATGGTCAGGATGGGATCACCCATAATACTTCCAAGCCAACAGCTGTGTGCCAGCCAAACACAGTTCATTCCACAATAAGGGAAGGGAAGCACTGAGCGGGGATCTGGACCTCACAACCTGGGCTGAGATGCGTCAGCGATGGAAAACGGGGACTTCCATGACTATCTAGCCCTGCAAATCGGGCAAACTCAGGAAACTTGGACTTCTGGAAAGATCTTTACTGCTAGTCGGGCAGTGTAACAGAATCTTGAAAGCAGAGTTACTATGAGTCCTTTTCTCAGAGTTACCCCCAATCAACCTTGGCTGGTCTTAAAAGAGGCAAAGCAGGGTCAGATTAGATTTTTTTTTAATCCTGCCTTTATTATTTTTATAAATGACTCAAGGCGGCTAACATACCTAATCCTCCTTCCTCCTCCTATTTTCCCCATAACAACAACCCTGTGAGGTGAGCTGGGCTGAGAGAGAATGGCTAGCCCAAAGTCACCCAGCCTCCTTTCATGCCTGAGGCGGGACTAAAACTCACAGTCTCCTGGTTTCTAGCCTGGAGCCTTAACCACTAGGCCAAACTGGCTCTCAGATCTCTTAGGATGGGAGACCGGGAAATTACAGAGATCTGAGCTAGACTAGGACACTAAGGAAAATCATCCTGGATGAAGGCAGGGCAAACCACTTTTGTTCCGCTGCCAAGAAGCAACATGAATGTGTCCAAGGAGTCACCAGGAATTGAGCTCAGCTAGAAAGAAATGTGACTATTACCCAGATTACATGGAATGCTAAGGTGGGCAGTCAGATGACACCTGGAATTACAGGTAAGCATGGCCTGGGAGAACAAAACGAAGCAGGACATAGGCTGATAGAATTTTGCCAAGACAACTCACTCTGCATCACAAACACTCTCTTCCAACAACCTAAGAGACGGCTTTATACATGGACTTCACCAGATGGACAAAACCAAAATCAGATTGACTACATCCTTTGCAGCCAAAGGTGGCGGACATCTGTACAGTCGGTAAAAACAAGGCCTGGAGCTGACTGTAGTTCCGATCACGAACTTCTTACTGCACAATTTAGGATCAGAGTAAAGAGATTAGGGAAGACCCACAGATCAGCTAGATATGAGCTCACTAATATTCCTAAGGAATATGCAGTGGAGGTGAAGAATAGATTTGAGGGACTGGACTTAGTAGATAGGGTCCCGGAAGAACTCTGGACAGAAGTTGGCAGCATTGTTCAGGAGGCGGCAACAAAATACATCCCAAAGAAAGAGAAAGCCAAGAAGGCAAAATGGCTGTCTGCTGAGACACTAGAAGTAGCCCAAGAAAGAAGGAAAGCAAAAGGCAACAGTGATAGGGGGAGATACGCCCAATTAAATGCAAAATTCCAGAGGTTAGCCAGAAGAGATAAGGAATTATTTTTAAACAAGCAATGTGTGGAAGTGGAAGAAGACAATAGAATAGGAAGGACAAGAGACCTCTTCCAGAAAATTAGAAACATAGGAGGTAAATTCCAGGCAAAAATGGGTATGATCAAAAACAAAGATGGCAAGGACCTAACAGAAGAAGAAGAGATCAAGAAAAGGTGGCAAGAATATACGGAAGACCTGTATAGGAAGGATAACAATATCGGGGATAGCTTTGACGGTGTGGTCAGTGAGCTAGAGCCAGACATCCTGAAGAGCGAGGTTGAATGGGCCTTAAGAAGCATTGCTAATAACAAGGCAGCAGGAGATGACGGCATCCCAGCTGAATTGTCCAAAATCTCGCAAGATGATGCTGTCAAGGTAATGCATGCTATATGCCAGCAAATTTGGAAAACACAAGAATGGCCATCAGATTGGAAAAGATCAACTTATATCCCCATACCAAAAAAGGGAAACACTAAAGAATGTTCAAACTATCGAACAGTGGCACTCATTTCACATGCCAGTAAGGTAATGCTCTAGATCCTGCAAGGTAGACTTCAGCAATTCATGGAGCGAGAACTGCCAGATGTACAAGCTGGGTTTAGAAAAGGCAGAGGAACTAGGGACCAAATTGCCAATATCCACTGGATAATGGAAAAAGCCAGGGAGTTTCAGAAAAACATCTATTTCTGTTTTGTTGACTATTCTAAAGCCTTTGACTGTGTGGACCATAACAAATTGTGGCAAGTTCTTAGTGGTATGGGGATACCAAGTCATCTTGTATGCCTCCTGAAGAATCTGTATAACGACCAAGTAGCAACAGTAAGAACAGACCACGGAACAACGGACTGGTTTAAGATTGGGAAAGGAGTACGGCAGGGCTGTATACTCTCACCCTACCTATTCAACTTGTATGCAGAACACATCATGAGACGTGCTGGGCTTGAGGAATCCAAGGCTGCAGTTAAAATCGCTGGAAGAAACATTAACGATCTCAGATATGCAGATGATACCACTTTGATGGCTGAAAGCGAAGAGGAACTGAGGAACCTTATGATGATGGTGAAAGAAGAAAGTGCAAAAGCTGGCTTGCAGCTAAACCTCAAAAAAACCAAGATTATGGCAACCAGCTTGATTGATAACTGGCAAATAGAGGGAGAAAATGTAGAAGCAGTCAGACTTTCTATTTCTAGGTGCGAAGATTACTGCAGATGCTGACTGCAGTCAGGAAATCAGAAGACGCTTAATCCTTGGGAGAAGAGCAATGACAAATCTCGATAAAATAGTTAAGAGCAGAGACATCACACTGACCACAAAGGCCCGCATAGTTAAAGCAATGGTGTTCCCCGTAGTAACATATGGCTGTGAGAGCTGGACCATAAGGAAGGTTGAGAGAAGGAAGATCGATGCTTTGGAACTGTGGTGTTGGAGGAAAATTCTGAGAGTGCCTTGGACTGCCAGAAGATCAAACCAGTCCATCCTCCAGGAAATCAAGCCAGACTGCTCACTTGAGGGAATGATACTAAAGGCAAAACTGAAATACTTTGGCCACATAATGAGAAGACAGGACAGCCTGGAGAAGATGCTGATGCTAGGGAGAGTGGAAGGCAAAAGGAAGAGGGGAGCCCAAGGGCAAGGTGGATAGGTGATATTCTAGAGGTGACGGACTCGTCCCTGGGGGAGCTAGGGGTGTTCACGACCAACAGGAAGCTCTGGCGTGGGCTGGTCCATGAAGTCACGAAGAGTCAGAAGCGACTCAACGAATAAACAACAACACCCAGATTACAATGTGTTCCAGAATGGGGAACACTCCCTCCCCCTTTACTTTATGAGATATTTCAATGGACAACAATGTGTTACATTTACAGGTAGTCCTCCTTTAGCGACTGCCTTGTTTAGCAACCATTCGCAGTTATGATGGCGATGAAAAACTAACTTTACAACCAGTCCTTGCATTTACGATCTTTGTAGTTCTGTAAAGCAAAGGAAAGCTGAAGTAAGATCATACGCACAGTCAGGGTTTCATTAGTGACCACTTGCTGGTCCCCATTGTGGTCACTAAACAAGGACTTCCTGTACTTTTGCTCAGATGTGACTAATAGGGATTTGGGCTTCCTCATCCATGCTGGAGTGTGGACATGTGTGTCCCCACTTTCACTGTGGTACCAAGATGAAGGAAATACAGCCCCCTTTGCTCTTATGATGATAAATCTTGATCAGAAAAGGGTGGGAGAAATTTGGAGCTCTACATCTGAATGATGCAGTGTTCTCAAGATGAAAGAAACATTTGAATGAAAGAACTGCCTCACAGACCAACATTTTTATTTCCAAGCCAGGCCCGCCAAATGTTGCTGCAAACTCTAAACTAAGCCCAAAGGGAATGGCTTTTAACACCTTGTCTGAAGAACCTTTGACACCCTGGGCAGCCTCCTGATGTGCAGAGCCTTTGCCAATGGTCTTGTTAGTTGGGGATCCAAGCAGCTGTAGGGCACCAAGCTCAGGAAGTCCGGTTTAGAGCAATTCCCTTGCAAGGAAATGCGATACTGCTCGGGATTTTTTAGCTTGCCTTTACTGAAGTATCACCAAATCTTGGTTGTGAACAAAGAATTTTTTTGCCCTCTCCCTGCACATTGAAACACACAAGGTGGGCTCACACCGCACATTTTAATTAGGCTGCATTCACACCGCAAGCTAAATTTGATCTGCTGAAGCTTCTGGTTGGTTTTTGGCCATTTAATATATTGTATATTGTACAAATCCATCCAGTTCAATTAACTGACAAGTCCATGTGTACTGCAAACCCGGGTTTTGCAGAATTACCGAGTTACAGTATGTGCATTGTGTGAACCCAGCCATGGAGAGGTTTAATAGAACTGGCACAACATCTGCATTCTACCATGGCAGCCAATAACCCACAAAAGCCAGGAAGCTCACAAGAAGGGCATGAAAACAATAACCCATCCATGTTGGTGCCCTTGTAGCAATACACATTAGAAAGTGTGCTGCTATTCAAATATCCAGATTTATAGGAGCAGAAAGATGACCTTTTTTCTCTAATAACCCCTAATCCTGTTTAGAAGCCTTACATAAATGCCAGTCGCCTAGGAATTCAGATCACATGGTGAGGGAATGCAGAACTATTAACAGCTTCACTCCCTTTGCTGTCACATCCTATACCGCTCTCTTCCCAAAACTGTCCATAGATCAGAGTCTGAAGACTCCAGGGGAAAATCTCTGCTATATTATTCCCCCAATCAATGGCCTCGGTCAGTCTCCCCTAGCTGTAGTGACAGCTCTTTTAATTTCCTACAGTACTGAAGATCAGCACTTAGTTGTTGGATTTGTAGGAAATTAATAGGCAATACGGTCATTGCTCCTGGCACTACACCGTATGCTGTGCTAGAACAAAAATTAAGGAGGATCTGAGGATGCATTAGCAGGAGTCAAGGTGGGTACGCAAAGATGCTATGCAGGCCTGTCTTGACCAACAAAATGCTACGAATGTTAACTCGAGGACAGGGAAAATCATTGCCGTATAGCACAGGATCTCTCTCGTACCCTGGGGAGTCATAACTCAAGACCAACTGCAGAAGCAACATCGTGGAAAGGCGACAGGAAAGGTACATACCCCAAGATGGCATGAAATGACCAAAGGAAATTATGGCAGGAAGCAGATGGTATTGGGAGGGAGGTAGCAGAGGGTGCTGGGAGGGGGTCACGCCGCAAGAAAGGCTGGGGTGGGTGCCAAAAGGATGGCAGTACAGAGGCTCACAGAAATGGGGAAGAGTGCAGCAGAAATGCCACAGGAGCTTTTCTGCCAAGTAGAGCAAGCCAGCTGTAAAGAAATAATGACACTTTCTCCTTATTCGGCTGCCCAGAGGCTTTAGGCAATAGCATCACTGCATAATTTTGATGTTGGGGCATGTGACCAAAAGACTCTTAAAGGCACTGGACAGCTCTCCTTTCACAGCAGTTAAAGTCACCTTCCCCTCACGCACCCAAGCCCTTCCTTTGTTCCTCACATATTATTCCCACCTTTCCCCTCGCCTTGCCGCCCACCCGCTTCTGCTTTTATTATGTCGCTCGCGTGGCAGCATGGACCTTGCTAGAACCGGCCAGCCGACAGACAGACAGACAAAGATACAGCTTGCCTGGCTGCCGAGTGTTTTATTTTTATAGTCTGCATTTTATCTATTTCATTGTAAGCCGCCTAGAGTCTGGTAGGTGAGATGGGCGACTGTATATATCGAATTTATTCACTTGTTCATTCATTCATTCGTTCAATTGGTATGCTGCCCACATCAGCAAGAGACTCTGAGCAGCGACCAATCTGAAAATAAATGAAAAACGAATTCCCATCATAAAGACCAAAACAAAAAAAATGTAAAATACTCAGCAGCCGAGGAGATGATGATGATCATCATCATCATCTCTTCTTGACCAGGGTGGGGCTTTCTTTCTTGGGGGTGGGCGATCCTCACCCTTCAACACTCCCACTTCAGCCGGCGCCGTCAGGATTGGGGGAGCTGGACTACAAAACCCATCACCCCCAGCCAGCAGGGCTGGGAAGGATGGGCGCTGCGTCCTACAGAACTGGAGGGCACCAGATTGGGGGGGGGGTTGCAAGCGAGCCCCGCCTCCTCCCTGCAGGCCCGTCCCGCCCGGCCGCCTCCCGTTTCGCCGCACGCTGAAACTCACCTCCTGCCAACCGGAGGCCTCCAAACGGGCCGCCCACTCCCCGCTGCCCAGCGCCCAACTTCGGACAATCCGACAGGCTTTTGCGGCTGCCACTTCCTCCCAGCCTAGAGGAAAGGACAGGAAAGGGAAATACACGCCGCCGCCCGCACTTCCGGGCTGTTCTAGGCGATGCCACTCTGTGGTTTTAACTCCTTCAAAAGCGAAGCCAAGAGGAAGAAAACTGTTTTTATTGCTTCCGTTCCCCCTTTTTTTTAATTTCCGGAAATGGAGTCCTACTTTTTAAAGTTTAGTATCCCTGCCTTTTTTAAAGGGTGAAATGTGTAGATTGCTTTTCTGGCCTTAACCTGCATTAGGTGGGGGAAGCGTTTGTTTTGGCGTAAGCACTCAGCCCATGTTCAGGAGCACCCTTGGTGGGGGGAGTTCTAAGAATGCATCCCTATCAGGACCGTAGGGCCTATGATCAGGCACACTCACCAACTGCGCTCCTCGAAGGGGGTGCTAGGCAAGGCGTTCTGCACTTGTTCAATGGCAGTCTTGGTGCGCTTCAAAGAATCAGAATTACGAGCGGCAATTTAGGCTATTGAATTCGGGAGTCCAAATTAAAGCATCACAAAGATATTTATTTATTTATTTATCTATCCATTCATTCAAATTTATTATAGCCGCCCACTCCAATAGATTCTTGAACGCATCTGGGGAAGGAGAAGCCACTGTCCGTTTGGGTCATCGGTTCCACCGTCTGCATGCTGTTACAGTCAGGAAGATTTTCTTGACGTTCACAGGAATCTGCCTTCCTGTTACTTGAATCCTTTAATCTGTATTCTGCACTGTGGGGGGAAGGAAAATGGGTCTTGGCTTTTTCTTTCTGACATTCTAGCCGGGCTTTGAAGAGGACTAATCACGTCCAGGGCGTCCGCATTCAAGAGGGTGGCTGCAACTGTGCAATCGAAGCCCCTTTTTTACATGCACTGCACAGGGTCTCAGCCATCTTGACTTTTTTGACCCCTCAACACCCCTGATCGCATCCTCTCCTCGATCATCTCTCTGCAAGGCTAAACACACTTGGCTCCTTCAGCTTCTCATTGTAGGAGTAACTTCCTAGGATAGCCATGCAGACTTCCCAGAAGGGCAGGGCTCCTCTGCTCTTGACTGGGCCCCAATTCTTCCAGATTTCCACAGGTCAGAAAAAAAAGAGGCAGCCGCTTTAAGGATCAATCAGAAGTCCTCCTCCTCCGGCTCCATGAACCACTTGCTCTTCTCACAGCTGCTCTTTGCTCTTGCTCCAATTTGGAGCCGCAAAGCAGAGGATGCAAGCGTTGTTTCTAATCTTAGACATCGTCTAGTCCAGCCCACGGCCCAGTCCAGAATCCACCTCTCCAGCATCCCCAGCAGATGGTCATTTAGCCTCCGCTGAAGGAGTTCATTCTCTCCCTGGGCAGACACTTCCACTGTTAAACAGCTCTCACTAGTAGAAATGTTGCCTGCTACAGAAGGCAGTGGAAGGGAAAGGATGGAAGGGACTTGAGAGAGCATCTAGTCCAACTCTCTGCCCAGTGGAGGAATCCATAAGAGATGGCCATCTCCCACCCTTGTTAAATAAAGACCTCCAGTGAAGGAGGGTCCAAACCAGGGCAGGGTTTTCATCGCGTGGTTGTGGCCACCACCTTGCCTTTTTTGACACACACACAAACACACACACACCCCTGCAAGGATATATGAGAACAAGTGTAATTACCCCAAATGTTGGCACCACGAGACCCATAGACTCCTGGATGATATTAAATGTAGTATTTTTAAAAAAATAATAAAACAGTCCAAGATGGCTGAAATCTTTTTGAGATTTTCATGATGAAAACATTAAACCAGTGTTTCTCAGCCTTAGCAACTTAAGATGTGTGGACGTCAGCTCTCAGAATGCCCCAGCCAGCACCCCCGAAGCATGTGTCTGAAAGCATTTGAGTTAATCACAATTGTGTTGGTACTGTGAATGAAAGCCCTCCCAGCCTTACTTGCAGTTGACGTGTGCAGAGAACCTTGGCAACCCCCAAATTATACTGGGGACCTCAGGCTTGCTTTGAAGCTTACGGAGCAGTCAGCTTGGCCCAGAGGGCTTCCTCAATAAACCCCTTAATTCAGAAACCAGTGTTCAACATCGCTATGCTACTTCTACCTGAACCCAAGACAGCCCAGCCATCTGGAGTCACCTGGTGTCTCTCCTCCTTCCATTTTGCCATGGCCCCTTGTTCACTGAACGCTCTATGGCCAGAGACCTACAGTATATACAAATTGCCCACTATGGCACTTACTTGACTTTCCCCTTGCCCAACAAAAACGTCTTTGAGAGTTGAATTCTGGAGACTGTCCCTGCTGTTGGGGCTCACGGTGGCAAATTTAGACAAATAACATGGAGGGAGTGCTAATAAGCTGGTTTTATTTTTATGGAAGGGGAATGAGGATTTTTGTTATTTAACTCGTTGGAGTGCTGAGGGAAGGGGGTGGCTATGAAAAAGTTCAAACCACACTCTGCATTGGCTGAGCTGGAGGCAACAAAGTGTGGATGTGGGATGGTATGTGGGAAAGACCTTGGGAGACTGGGCCTAGAGATGCCAAGAGAACAGCCAATGAAGAGACAGCATGGCCTGCAGCTGGATAGTGGGCGGGGCAAGCGGCTCAGAAGGGACCCTCCCTAGTTTCTTGGGCTGTAAAGGAAATGGGGTGGGGGGGAGAGTATTGTACTTTCATACTTGCAAGGTCCTGACAATGTAGCTTTACAGTAAAGTAGAAGTAACTCATCTGGTTGTGATTCCTGTCTGGTTTACCCCGCAAGGCCAGTATCGATCTTGCAAGTCTGAAAATACAATTCTCTCCCCCCACCATCTCTTTTACAGCCTGAGAAACTAGGGAAGGTCCCTTCTGAGCCTCTTGCCCCGCCCAACGCAGGCTGTGCTGTCTCTTAACTGACCGTTCCCTAGGCAGCGTTTCTTGGCCCAGTCTCCCAAGGTCATTCCCACAGACCATTACAAGATGTTGGTTGGAGTTTTCCACAAGCTGAAGACACATAAAATATAGACAGAGTTCTAGGAAAGTCTGCAGAAGGGGGAAGACAACCAGCAACCTTCTGAATGAATTGAAGCATGAGTTATAAAAGCTTGGGAAGCGGCTGGGCTGCTGGATTGCCAAGAGGAGGAAAGCTAACAGCAGCCGTTTCCCCTGGACTGGGCAAGTTTTCATAATTTTTTCTCATCCATGTGGGTTTCCTCGTGAATCACAAGCATGAGTCTCCGACTGAAGCTCTGAGGGCAGTAGGTGCACTGGAAGGGTTTCTCCCCCGTGTGGACCCTCTCGTGCCGCAAAAGGTTACACCGGATACTGAAGCTCTTCCCACATGCAGAGCATGCGTAGGGCTTCTCCCCTGTGTGGGTCCTCTTGTGCCTGACCAGGGTAGATTTCCGGCTGAAGCTTTTGCTGCAAGTTAGGCAGCTGTAAGGCTTCTCCCCGGTATGGATTCTCTCGTGCACAACAATGTTTGCTCGGATGTTAGACGTGGCTCTGCAGTAGGAGCATTTGAACTTCTGGAGGCGCTTCTTCTGATTCTTGAGGGCCTCCAGGCTCTGGAGGAAGTTTCTCCCAAAATCAGCTCCAGTGCTGTCGGCTCGCTTGCATTTTTCAGGCCTGTGTTGGAAGAGGCCCTCACGCTCGGCATCCTCGCAGAGGAAAGCCTGCTCAGCCAGCTTCCAGAGGTAGCTATCCCGGGGCATTCCAGATGCCTGCTGACTTCCAGGAATCTCTTCTAGCTCCGGGCCTGGGAAAAACCTCACCGTGGCACTTTCCGAGGACTTGGCGCCAGCTCCCATTTGTTCCAAATCAGGCCTTCCCAGTTGAAGAGGTTCCTCTTCCTTCTCCAGATCATCATTTTCTATGGGGAAAGACGGGAGCATCATAGTCAGCAGGCAAGAGGCAGAATTTTATTTATTTATTCATTCATTCATTCAATTTCTATAGCCGCCCGGCAAGCGATTCTGGCTGACTTACAACAATAAAAACCATAAAACAGCCTGAACAATCGCAAATAAAACAATTAATTATTCATTAAAAATACATAATAAAATACAGGTATACAATATAATAAAAACACTAAAAAATATAAAATACAAAATTAAAATCCAAGGTGGTAGAATGTTAAAAATGCTTGTAAACCAGCTTGGTAGCTTATGTCAGCCCTCTACAGTAGACCAAACTTGGAAACCAGACACACAAACAAGCGAATGCTACTTTTATTATAAGGTTATAGTAACAGTCTTGCAAGTCTGAATGTGCTTCCCCCCTCCCTTCCTTTTTCTTCAGGAGAAATAGGGTGAGCCATGTCTTAGACGCTTTTTCAGATTACATTTCTGCCCCAGACTCAGATTTCTTTTATCTGACTGTGGTCTTGGTTGCTGCTCTTCCTCACAGTTATTCATTCTTCCCATTACAGCTTAAGACTGAATCTTAAGAAGCTGACAGAAAAATGGAATTACAAGTCCCCTTTATAGACTTCTGCAAAATATCCTTTTATTTGATAGGTTATAATAAAACTACAGATAGTTATTAGTCATGCAATAAAACGTAGTAATCAGTGTAACCAATAAGGTTAATGTTACTGATTGGATTAATTCATAAGCTTATCGGAACACTTAATAAAGGGTGGATCCTTTGGATTAAACAGAATTAATTAACCTCACTTTCTAACCTGTTTTTTGGTTCAAACACACCCTTAAAAAATTATTCACTGTTTCACTGTATTTTGTTGTAAGCCACCAGGAGTCGGAATGATTTGGTGGCATGCAAATTTAATAAATAATGATAATAACACCACCACTACTGCTACCCACAGACCAGAATTTCACCAGGTCTGTAAAACATGACTTTCAAGAACATAACAAGGATTTTGCTGAGGGAAGAAAAAACAAAGGAAGTGAGGGCGGCTCTCCCCATGGAGGATGGAGGGCGTGACACACTCCTGCGAAGGGAGTTTAGTTAATTAAAGGAAAAAATAAGAAGCAAGGAGATTCTGCAGACAGTAGCAGTAACTAGGTAGCTTTCAAGAAATGTTTTCTCCTGGAAGTAAACTCTAGGTGGGCTGATGGATTGGTATGACCACCTTAGTCTCTAAGTCAGTATTTCTCATCCTTGGCAACTTCAGATGTGTGGACTTCAACTCCCAGAATTCCCCAGCCAACATGGCTGGCTGGGGAATTCTGGGAGTTGAAGTCCACACATCTTAAAAGTTGCCAAGGTCGAGAAACACTGCTCTAACTAGTCAAAACCAATTCTTATTTGCTCACACGGTCAAAATCTTTACAGTATACAGGTGTAAGGAAACATGTCAAAGAACTGGTGCACGTGTGTTTATGGTGTAACAATTGTTTGGTTCTTCCTTTATAAATTGCCAGAAAAATTAGCTCAATGGATATGTATGCTGGACACATACTTATTCTGCTCTTGTTTCAGTCCACGCAGCCTTTTTCGTTTCTGGAGGGGTGTCTGATGATCCGTGTTCTTTTTTACGGAATAACGAACATTCTCGTTTGTCGTTTCACTTGGAACTTTTTCCCAACCCTATTTCATCCCACGCCAGTCAACTCTCTTACCTGCTTTATTTTGAACCAAGGATTCTTAAAACCCAACAGTGATTTCCTGGCAATGTAAAATGGGCTAAGAGCAAAGAACAGGCCAGCTTTTAAATAGCAGAAAGAAGAACGATTAAATTCTGTAATGCAGGCATATCCATCCTTACCCAGCCAGCTGGCTTCCACAGAGAACTGCATCTCTAAAGGGCTTGCTGATTCTTGCTCCGACTTGGGGACGTTTGTAACATCTTCCTCTGGGGTCCCTTGGTCCTAGGGAGGGAGTGGAGAAGAAGACAGTGAGAGGATGTTTCTTAAGGGTATTTGGGGACCTGTGTGCCTTTCCACTCGCATCCCTTTTGATGTGCAAACAAAGAACAAATAAAGCCATAACTCAAAGTGCAGATGGAAAACGCAACCAACCACATCTGGATTTCCACAAAGGATTCTGGGATGGATCGGGATGAGCACACTTTGGGGGAACAAGCCTTTCATTTGCGGGGGAGAGGGCTGCAAAGCACAAGGATCCACATCATACTAAGGAGCCAGAAGTAATGGAGGAATGGGAGCTTGGCTTCAAAGGGGTAGAAGGGGCTTTGGGGAACCAGAAGGTGAGACTGGATATGAGTTCCAGCAACAGGCATCTGCCCATCCACTGCTTCAAAGGAAACACTGCAAAACTGGGACCAAATTATGCGCAGGACTACCTATCCCCAATGGTTTCTGCTCATCCCACCAGATCTGGTAGAGTGGGTCATCCTCCTTTCTGTCTACTGACAGCTAGAGATCTAGAGATCTCTAGACAGCTAGAGATCTCAGGGAACCCCCAGACCAGGAAGGGCTGGGCAGAAGACCCAGGGAGGTGCATCACCACGTCAATGTCAACGAGGTCCAAAAAAGCAGGAAAAAGAAAGGCTTTAAGCACAGTCCAAAGTAAATCAGCCAATTCTCTCTCTCTCACTGAAACGCTGAGCTGGGGGGCGGGGAGTTCGTAGCTAAGCAGGACCAAGTTGAATCTCTCCCTAACAAAATCCTTTAAGGATGCAGCTAGCAGACTTTTTTGTCTATCAAAATGCTCCTTCTCTGCGAAGGCCTGCTGAGCCCCTTCCGTCTTTCAGAAGCCAGAAAGGTCTGCCCTATTTTGGCAGGTCTTCAACACGCAACAACGGCATTCCCCAATCAACAGAGCAGCCTAACCATGGTTCAGATAGACTGCTGAACAACCATGAAGCTCGGTTTTGATTTTAGGTGATGTGTAAACCCACTCATGATGGTTTAATGTCATGGGATACCCAGGCCACTGCATCTTGTTTAAGAAAATATGATTTGAAAAATCACCTGGCTAAGCCTGATCTAACTGGGCTGATTGCCATTTCCCAAAAAATGGTACAAAAGGAACAAAGATCCATCCTGTTCCCTGGAAAACTTCGAAGCAATCACCCCATAAACCTGGGATCCAGAATTCAGCAACAGAGCCATCAAGGCTAATAACCACTGATAGCTTATCTTCTGAGCTCTCATTTATTTATTTGATTTATTTTCTGGCTTTTGAGCAGAAACTCAAGGTGATCTCTCTATATATAATGCTCCCTCCTCTAATTTTTCCCTCCAACAACAACAACCCTTAAGATATGTTGGATTAAGAGGGAGGAAGAGATGCAGAGTCCCCCAGAGAGTTTCTGTGGCTAAGGAGGGATTAGAACCTGGGTCTCCCCACTCCTAGTCCAGCATCTCCACCCCTAGACCATCCTGGTTCTTGGGCTGAGAGAGAGGAAGTGGCTCAGAGCCCTCCAGGGAGCTTCTGTTGCTATGGGTGGAATAAAACCTGGGTCTCCGCTCTCCTAGTCCAACACCATTACCACTACATCACACTGCCGTGCCAACAGTGGCTTCCTTCCCGCCCCCAGAGTGTCCTACAAATGCAGAAAATACCTCTTCATGCACACTGAGACAATCTCTTTCTGGGACTCCTGGATTTCTTGTGAAGAACTGCATACAAGTAATCCTCACTTAACAACCATTCATTTAGTGATGGTTCAGACTTACAATGGTGTTGGAAAAAAACAACTTACAACCGGTTCTCACACTTAGGACCGTTGCACCATCCCCATGGTCACGTGATCACGATTTGGGCGCTTGGCAACCAGTTTGCATTTATGACCATTGCAGCGTCCTGTGGTCACCTGATCGCCATTTTCTACCTTCCCGGCCGGCTTCTGGTAAGCAAAATCAATGGGGAACCATGTGATTTGCTTAATGCCTGCGGCGATTCACTTAATGACCTCTGCAAAAAGGTCATAAAATCGGGTTGGATTCGCTTCACTTAGCAACTGAAATTATGGTCCCAATCATTAAGCGAGGACTACCTGTGCTTACCTTCTGTTTCTCAGGCTCTTGCAGGAGCAAGAGAAAATCCTCAGCCAGAACGACAGCTTCCGCACAGGTCTCTGGACCCCGCTCCCGGACCCAATTTTGCATGTCCCGGGGCAGGATGGTCAAGAACTGCTCCAAGATCAGCAGCTCCACAATCCGCTCCTTGGTGTGCTTCTCTGGCCTCAGCCACTGGCAGCAAAGTTCTTGGAGCCGCCGGCAAATCTCTCGAGGCCCCTTGGCCTCCTGGTAGGAGAGTTGCCGGAAATGTTGGCGCCACTTCTCAAAGCTGGCTGTGTCTTCTTCATCCAGAACTTCCACCTTCACCGGCTGAGACGAACCCAGAGGTCTGCAGGCTCGATGGCTGTCCCCAGGGAGGTCAGGCAGGGCCTGAGCCAGCCCCTCTCTGCTGGACCCCTTTAAGGAAACCTGGGCAGTCTCCGAACTTCCTCCTGAAGTCAGGTTGGACAACTGCAGGGGCCACCATACTTCTTGAGGGGACTTGATCACCTCCAAGGCCTTCTGCCACTGAGCTCCCCAGCGCTGTTCTAACCCTTCATCCACTTCTTGTTTGATTTGTTCAGGAGCAACCCACCTCAGAAGTTCTCCAGCGGCCTTTGCTTGGACAACACCGGGATCGTGTCCTCTGCCTTCCTGGTTTCTTCCCAGTTCGGATCTCAAGGGGTTTTGCGTTTCCATTCTGAGTCCACCTGTCCTAACAGCCAGGAACCACGCTGAGACAAGGAATAGGTCTCTAGTGTTTTATTACTGCTACATTAGACAGAAAATCCTAACAAACTGAAGAAGCGTGGGAAAAACCCAGACAGATAAACCCCAAAAGTTAAGGCGGGTCTGATCTGTGTCTCTTTGAATGGCTGCTCAACTCCTCACTACTAAGCATGCGTTTTCCCCCCTGGATAGGGGCCCCCTCCTGCTCACCATCAGTGCTCATGACACCACCCTCTGCTTCTGGGATTAAGAGTCAAAAGTCAGTCACCTCCTGTCAGCCCTTCCAGGTAGACCAGACCGGAAACACAACTAGAGGAACTGATTCTACTTTATTGTAAGGCTACATTAACAGAATCTTGCAAGTCTGAAAGTACAAATCTCCCACCCCTCCCTATTTATTGCTTGAGTGTTCGGGGAGGGTCTTTCCTAAATTTCTTCTCTAGACCGTCACCCTCTCTCAGACTCCCTTTCCTTTTATCCGATCGTGCCCTAGCATCTCGTCCCTCTGTTCCCAAGGTCACCCTCACATTCCATCACACCTACAAACAAAAGTAGGGAAACAATAAAAAATTGTCTGTTTCCCACCACACCATAATTCTCACAGAGTTGTACGCTTTTATTTTCTTTTGTACGCTGCCCAGAGTCACTCTATTTTGAGTTGTCAGCCATACACATGCTATCAATCAATCAAGTAATGATACTGAGGACAGCCTTTCCTAACCAAATCTTAATATCTGGTGATGGGCATGTAGGAAAAGGCATTCCCTGAAATACTGAGGTTCACATCAGCTCATCTTAAGGTTTCCTTTCCTCACCATTAGTGTTAAGCATTAATAATTAAGTAATAATTAAGTGAGAGCCAGTTCCTGTAGTGGTTAAGGCATCAGGCTAGAAACTGGGAGACCGAGAGTTCTAGTCCCGCCTTAGGCACGAAGCCAGCTGGGTGACCTTGGGCCAGTCCCTCTCTCTCAGCCCTAGGAAGCAGGCAAGGGCAAACCACTTCTGAAAAAACTTTGCCAAGAAAACTGCAGGGATTTGTCCAGGCAGTCTCTGAGAATAGGACATGATTGAATGGATGATGATGATGATGATGATAATAATAATAATAATAATAATAATAGTATTAAGCATTATCTTCAGGCTGTTCTCTGGCTCCTCCATCTATATATTCTGAAATGTTTTGCCCTGCATTTGATTTGAAAGCAAAGAGGCTGCAGTTTTGTCTGGTTGCCATAGAGGGGAAATAAAACATGTGGTTTAAGTGTTCAGACTGAATCCAAGTTGTTGGAATATGCAAAAATAACTGAACAGCTTTAACATCCCTCCTTGACACAATGAACAGCCACGATGAATGGGTAGAAAAGTGAGACAGAAATAGATTAAATAAAAATAAATAAGATACGCCCAACTCCCCATGCAGATAATTAAATCCCAGAGACCAGGCAAGATAAATGTTAGCTCTAATCTAACTTACATTAACAAATTTTAAAATATATATTCCACAGGGTTCCTAAAGGCAGAAAAGTGAGCAAAATAAAACACACCAAAAAAATCCTGCCTGATCTGAAGGCAAAGTAGTCGCCCTTTAAACATCAGTAGGCCCCAAAGCCCATCAGTTTCATTCTGGCCAGTAGTCAGAGATTACAGGGGTTGAAGCTCATCCATTTTTAGATTTAGATTTTTGTCCTGAAATCTAACGGAGGGAAGGTCGATCTGAGGTTGTGGGCCTCTGCCTTTCTGGCTGCCCCAAAATCATAGCATCAAAATTCAGCAATGCAATCATTCTCTTATAGTTGCACTGGTACTAAAGCACACATTTTCCTTTAAAAACAAACAAATCAATCTGTAAGAGTTTTGGGGTGAAAAAAAGAAAGAAAATCTGCCCCTAACTCAAAAAACAAAAGAATGCTTGTAGCAGAAACCCTTACAGTCCCAAAGCCTCTAGCATCTACCACAGAACGATCAACTCCCAATCCACAGAGAAGTCACAGGTAATCGGTTTTTGAGTCCTTTCACCCATCATTAAGATGAGTTTGTGCTTATATTACCTATTTACTTAAATTTATTAGCCACCCAACTACAATGGACGCTATTGTATATGGCATGTACTTGATCTATTTTCATTGTTAGCCACCTAGAGTCACATATGGGAGATGGGCAGCTAGATAAATCAACTCGATAAATAAAATACCTTTTTTAGAAAAATCTATTCTGAATGCAAAATGGTTCAAGAATACGGTGGCCATATTTTCATGGAAAAAATAAAGGAGAAATCTGAAAAAGGGGCAAATCTGAAAGAGGTTCCTAAGGATCAAAACATTTTAATTGTTTCTGTTTATAGCTTTGCTTTACAAAGGAGAATTCCAGAGCAAAAGCAAGAAAAACTTTACAAAAACACATATTCTCATGAAAACAGCTAAAATCAAACCGTGTATGTGCATTTATTTTAAAAAGACAATTTGATTTCCGTTATTACTCCCGTGAATGCGAAAGACTGTGTCTTAAGTGGTACCATTTGTAGGGTAAAAGTTAAATGACCGAAATAATGGACAAAAGTGAGTTTTTGAAAAATAAATAAATAAACCTTAAGGAAAGCATTCTGAAATAAAGGACGTATGATCATTGTATCATTGAATGAGGGAGTCCTAACACCCCACGCTGAGTTTAATGCATTTTGAACTTTGCAAAGCCTATCTAGAGCAGGGTTTCTCAACCTTGGCAACTTGAAGACGCGTGGACTTCAACTCCCAGAATTCCCCAGCCAGCACGCTGGCTGAGGAATTCGGGGAGTTGGAGTCCACACATCTTCAAGCTGCCAAGGTTGAGAAACACTGATCTAGAGACTTCCCTTGTCTGATTTTCCATTATCCCCAGAGGATAAAATGATCTGGCTGCGTTATTGAATTACTGTATTCCCTGCAAAGCAAATGGTTTACATTTTGAGAAGGAAGAGGCTCGTCCTTTTTCTTCCCCCCCCCTTGGAGAAGAGAAACCTGGTGCAAAAGACACCCCTGTTTGCCACCTTACTGCCCGGCCACCCTCTGATGGTTCGCCTCCCTCCCTCCGCCTCGGCACTCGCCTGCTCCGTGCGCCTTCCGCCTGGCAAATCCGCAGAGCTCAAGGCTGCGCCGCGGCCGGCAAACGAGCGGGCGCGCGCCGGAGGGGAACTTTTCTCGCTAGGAAGGAAACATCCAAGGAAGGACAGGAAGGTGGCTGGATTTGACAAAACTCCCTTGCCGGTCTCCTCTAGGCAAGGGAGCTCTCTGGTTTTAACCCCGGAGCGGATTGGCGGCTGCGGGAAAACTTCTGGATGCTGGACTTAGTCCAGTGTTTCTCCAACTCAGCAACTTTAAAGTGTGTCCCAATCGAAGCGAGTATTTGTAGCTCAGGGTTGAACTGTGGAGTCCTTGGTGCTCTCTGGGCCTTGTTTAAGATGTGTGGACTTCAATTCCCAGAATTCCCTAGCCAGCATTCTCTTCTCCTCCTCCTCCTCCTCCTCCTCCTCCCCCTCTTTCTTCTTCCTCCTCCTCCCGCTCTTTCTTCATCTTCCTCCTCCTCCTCTTCTTCCTCCTCCCCTCCTCCTCCTCTTTCTTCTCCGCCTCCTCCCCCCCCCCCCCCGCTCATATCCATCCATCCATCTTTTGATCAGCTCTAGGCAGTGAGCATATCTAATACCCCTGCCTTCTATTTCCTGCACCACGACCCTGCGAGGTCTTGTCTGATGCTGATTTTCTGAAGTTGAGTGCCACCCAAAGTCCTCTGGAATTGGGGCAGGGTATAAATACTATGAAATAAATAAATCAAGCAAGTTTGCAAGCCTTGTTCTCTTCCTGCACATCAGTTGACATCCTTGAAAATGGTCTCTCTCCCACAGAGATGCCTTGGTGGACTCCCCTCCCCTTGATGATTGAACAGCTTCTAAAAAAATCCACTGATGCCTTTAAAACTGGGATTGTCCAGTTATAAATGTTGGATTTTTTTTCCCTCTGACTTCGAGCCAGATTGCTATGAGGGGGAATCAGATAGCACTCTCAAAAATTGCAGGTACCAAAAGCGCATGTTGGGGGAAAATTCTGAGAGTGCCTTGGACTGCAAGAAGATCCAACCAGTCCATCCTCCAGGAAATAAAGCCAGACTGCTCACTTGAGGAATGATATTAAAGGCAAAACTGAAATACGTTGGCCACATAATGAGAAGACAGGACAGCCTGGAGAAGATGCTGATGCTGGGGAGAGTGGAGGGCAAAAGGAAGAGGGGCCGCCCAAGGGCAAGGTGGATGGATGATATTCTAGAGGTGACGGACTCGTCCCTGGGGGAGCTGGGGGTGTTGACGACCGACAGGAGGCTCTGGCGTGGGCTGGTCCATGAAGTCACGAAGAGTCGGAAGCAACTGAACGAATAAACAACAAAACCAAAAGCGCAGGGTTAGCGGAAAATAGGTGTACCTTCAGAAATGTGGATTCTAATTTAATATTGCAGGGGTGGGGGGGAACTAGCAGTAAAAACAGCTTGACAGCAGGATCGATTACCAAAAAGTGTTTGTGTGTGAGATCTTTTTAGTCAGATGTGTTCAAGCAGAGGCTGGACAACCATCTCTCAGAGACGCTGTAAGTCCTACACTGAGTGTTAAGTTGGATTCAATGGCCAATTTTATTTATTTTTTCAGCTGAAGTGGCACAGAAGCCCCAGGATAAATAAATCAATACATAAATAAATGCTCCCATCGACCTCTGTGATTCCCGGATTCTGGACACATCCCCTAAACTCACAAAAAACGGTAGGATGTAAATCTAACACATGAGAAATACATAGAAGTGAGGGGGTGGTCTTTTTTCCCCTCTCCTGTGATTTTCTTCAATTCTCACCCCCAGCTATCTCTCTGAGGCTTTTACAATCCATAGTCCTGTTGCAACCTTACACCAGTGTTTTTCAAACTCAGCAAGTTTAAGATGTGTGGACTTCAACTCCCAGAATTCCCCAGCCAGCCATGCTGGCTGGGGAATTCTGGGAGTTGAAGTCCACACACCTTAAACTTGCTAAGTTTGAAAAATACTGATTTACACAGTTGAGCTTTGTGTAAATAGGAATCTCTGCCCACCCCATCTTTTTTTATTTTCAAGAGGAGGAACCTAAATAGCAAAGCACCCCACTGCACCCCCAATTTCCACACCGGCCCAGGAATGGTCGACTTGTCCCTTGAACCTCTGGCGTGTCTGATGGGGCTTGCATTAAAAGGGCGGAAGGGGGGAAAAAAATCAAGAAGAGACCCTCCTCACTTGTTGCAATCGGAAAGCGAATATATATTGAGGGAGGAGGCCTGCTGCGTTCCGGGCCACCGGTCGTCCGAAAAACGGCAAAATTAGAGGCAGGAACTCCGGTCCTTGAACGGTTAAAATTCAGTTTAGTTTGCTAGAGAGGAAGGGCCTCGGGGAAAGGGGCGGAGAGACTTTCTTGCTATCGAGCCCGCCGTCCTGTTCTTCAGCAAATTTGCAAGCGGATTCTCTCGCTTGCAATTGCAATCCTAGATTATCTAGAAATAAAGTTGCCGCGTGGGGGGCGTCCTTCCACGAGCGCGGCTTTGTTCGCGGCCTGGATTCGCATTGGAAGAAAGAGCAGTCAGGCCTTCCCCGGGATCCGTAAGTGAAGCGGGGGAGCAATTGGGAAGCGCCGAAAGAAAAGGGGGGCGCCCCCCCCCCCGGGCGACCTTTGATGGCGTGCCCGGGACTGTGTGAATGGGCAAAGGCGTGTTGCCTGTAATTGCTTCTCACTGCATACTTGGCAGCCATGTATATTTATTTGTTTATTGTAATTGTTTTAATTGTAATTGTAATTGTTTGATCGTGTTATGGTTTTTATTGTTGTAAGCCGCCCAGAGTCACTTGTTGAGATGGGTGGCTATAGAAATTGAATGGATAAATAAGCAAACAAACCAAGGATCGGGAGGAACCCAACGCAACGAAGGCTAAGCAGGAGCAAGCGAGAAGGCAGCTTTGACTCGAACGCAAGCCCTGGCATAAGAGAGTTACAATCGCAGCATCTATTGCAATTAGTTCTGTTTGTGGGTGGGTGTTTTCCCCCCTCGGGGAGGTCTGAATGGTGCACTTGGGATTCTGCCCTCGGTTTTGCCCACCGCCACAACCCTGCAAGGGAGGTGAGAGAGGAAGGCTGGCCCACGCTTAACCGGGTGAGCACCACTGGCAAGGGACAATCTGAATTAATTCAGATATTCATTCCACTCATCGCTTTCTTTGCGGGCTGTCTAATGTGGAGGGGGGGTCACTGAGAGCAAGCGTAAAGTGCCCTTCAACAGTAGAGGGGGAAAAAAGCAAGGGTAAAATTGCTTTCAGGAGAAAACGGCATTGGAGGATTTTAAAAATGGAGAATTTTGCAGAAGCAGGTGTGTTTGGAGTGCAAGGCTCCGTGGCTTCATCCTGCAGCAGCGCGTTGCTGCCCTGAACCAGGAGATTACTAGTCTATGCCAGAGATGCTTGATTCAAGTTATTTTGGGGACCATCTCCCACGATCCCTTGCCATTAGCCCTGCTGGCTGGGCATGATGAGGATTGAAACCTAGAACATCTGGATGGCACCTTTTTGGTACAGGTAGTCCTCACTTAACAACCATTCGTTTAGTGACAGTTCAGACTTACAACAGTGCTGAAAAAAAGACTTACAACTGGTCCTCACACTTAGAACCATCGCAGCGTCCCCACAGTCACATGATCATGATTTGTGCACTTGGCAACTGGTTCGCATTTACAACCATTGCTGCATCCTGCGGTCACATGATCACCATTTTCAACCTTCCCAGCTGGTTTGCAGCAAGCAAAATCAGCCGGGAACCACCTGATTCGCTTGACAACTATGTGGTTCGCTTAATGACTGTGGTGATTCGCTTAATGACTGCTGCAAAAAAGGTCGTAAAAATGGGTCAGATTCACTTAATAACCACTTCGCTTAGCAACCCAAATTCCAGTCTCAATTGTGGTTGTTAAACAAGGACTACCTGTATTGCTGTCCCGCTCGTTGCCTTCATGAATCTTTGTATTTCTTTATCCTTTTAGGGAAGTCGTCCCTGAGAGAATCTGGTCTTGTGGGGAGACAAGAAGCATCAGGACAACCCCCTCGCCCTGCAGGAAGCAAAGCCCCCAAGCTGGATGTTTTCCTCCACATTTGCAGGAAGAGATGGAGGACCGGAAGTGAATTAGAACCCTCTGGGGAAAGAGGACATGTCTTTGGAGCAGGAGGTAGAGATGTCAGCCTTGGCGCTCCACAGAGTCATTGTTGACCTGGACATGAAGCCAGAAATCAAGATGGAAAAGCAGGAACTGGAGCCTGAGAGAGAAGCCTGTCTGGCTGGGCAGACCGAGACTGTATTGGAGGGGTTGTCTCCCCCACCCCAGCACATTAAACAGGAAGCTGAGGAGGGCCCGGTGTCGCAGCGGTGGGAAGTGCAATGGCAGGACTTTCTCAACACAGCCCCATCTCTTCCCCTGGGCCAGGAGCTCTCCGGGCTGCCCGAGACTGTGCTGCAGCGTGACGCCAAGGCCTCCCCATCCATTTTGGAAGGAGCGGTGGCCACAACCGACTGGGCTGAAGCAGAGGAGGTCCCCAGACCTGCTCTGGGGAGCAGGGGCCTTGAGATGCCAAGTGGAGGGAGCGAGGAGCAAAGCGGGGGCCCCGAGGCCAGTGCTCCTGAAGGCCAGCGCCGGCGTTTCCGGCAGTTCGGCTACGGGGAGGCCGAGGGCCCATGGGAGGCCTACTGCCAGCTCCGGAAGTTTTGCCACCAGTGGCTGAGGCCGGAGAGGCACACCAAGGAGGAGATGCTGGAGCTGGTGATCCTGGAGCAGTTCCTGGCCATCCTGCCCCCAGAGATGCTGAGCTGGATCAGGGAACGGGATTCAGAGAGCTGCTCCCATGCGGTCGCCTTGGCGGAGCACTTCCTCCTCAGGCAGCAGGAGGCAAGGAAGCCAGAGCAGCGGGTGAGAAGGATATTTCTGGGGGCGCTGAGCCGTTGGGGGACACCGGTTGAAGTTGGACGCTGAGACCGTGTTCCCCAGCTGATGGGTCAATACCTTCTTGTAAGTTATTGCAAGATCCTCAAACTGGGAAGGGTAAAGAAGGGTGAGGAAGCCCCAACAATGACTTGAAGTGACTTCTGAAGAAATGGGAAAACAGCTCAGGACAGGTGGAGATCTAAAACATGGTAGAATCCAGAGTCAGAACACAGTTTAGTAGCTGAGGGGGAGGGAGTGAAGACAGACTTACTGTACGTGGTCCCTCCCCCAATGCAATACTTGGGGAACTATCATCTAGGGAAAAGGAAGAGAATCAGGACATCCGTTTTTTTTTAATCCGTTCAGTTGTGCCCAGTTCTCGGAGATTGCCTGGACAAGTCCCTGCAGTTTTCTTGGCAAGGTTTTTCAGAAGAGGTTTCCCATTGTCTGCTTCCTAGGGCCGAGAGGGAATGACTGACCCGAGGTCACCCAGCTAGCTTTGTGCCTAAGGCAGGACTAGAACTCACGGTCTCCTGGTTTCTACCCTGATGCCTTAAGCATGACACTAAACTGGTTTTCAGGGCATCCATACTAGAATCTAGGAGACTGTGAGTTCTAGTCCTGCCTTAGGTGTGAAAGCTGGCTGGGTGACTTTGGGCCAGTCCCTCTCTCTCAGCCCAACCCACCTCACAGGGTTGTTGTTGTGGGGAAAACAGGAGGAGGAAGGAGTACTAGGTCTATTCGCTGCCTTGAGTTATTTATAAAAATAATAAAAAGGGGATAAAATTAAATAAATAAAACTTTAAAAAATCATGTTCTGTCTGACTTCCAGTGACTCTGGGGGGTTTACAGATGATTTAAAAGATGAAAAGACAATTATGTTTCTTCACATAATGGCAGACTGTGGAACTCCTAGCCATAAGGTGTGGCAATGGCTGCCACTTGGAATGGCTTTAAAAGGGAACTGGGGGAACGCGTAGAGAATAAAGCTGTTGATGGCTGCGAACGGCCAATATTGGAATCTTAATGGGAGCTGCTGTGGGACCCAGCAGGGAGAGAAATATTACTTCCCTTGTCCCCCACCAAGCTCCCTGTTCTAGAGGGCTTAGTTTTGTGAATTTTAGTTTCTTCATTTTAATTTCTTTTAATTACAAATGACCATCAGTGGGATATGAGTGTGCCAAAAAGGAAAGTGGTAGTCACTAACACAGTGTTTCTCAACCTTAACAACTTTAAGTTGGGTGGACTTCAACTCCCAGAATTCCCCAGCCAGCATGGCTGGCTGGGGAATTCTGGGAGTTGAAGTCCACCCATTTTAAAGTTGCGACGGTTGAGAAACACTGCTCTAGCAACTTCCAAAAATTAATCTGAGCCCCATGGCAGCTTCAGAAATACAGTATTCATGGAATCATATGTTGGAAGGGTTTGTGGAGATCAACTAGTCCAACCCCTGCCCAGTGAAGGAATGTACCACTACAGCTTTCCTGACAGATGCCCACCCAGTCTCTGTTTAAAGGGCTCTGATGAAGGAGTGGCAGCCAGCTCACAAGGCAGCTTGTTCCACCGTTGAACAGGTTTTATTGTTAAGAAATTCTTCCTGATAGGAAAATCATAGCATATAAGAATGGGAAGGGATCTTGGAGATCATCTAGTCCAACCCCCTGCCCAGGGCTGGACTCCATTGCTACAGGATCCCCAACAGATCCGTTTAAGTGTTTCCGGTGGAGATTCCACCACTTCCAGAGCAGTCTTTTCCATCATTGCATAATTCTTACCATTAGGCAGTTCTCCTAATGTCCAACCCAAATCTACCTCCCTGCCATTTCAACCCATTGGTTCTCATCCTGTCTTCTTTGAAAATAATGGTGGGGGGGGCTGCCCTGCTTTGTTTGGAAACACGCCCACTTGCCCCCAAATAGACAAAGTTAAGCTGGGGGCGGTATAGGAAGTATCTGAAAGATGGGACTAGGGAGAATCTGCAACACTTTATCTTCCCATGGCTGTTCGCATCTACCATGGTAGCCATTTTGTGAGCATGCCCACAACATGCTCTCAAAAATCCAAAGGCATCCATTGGCTCAAAAAGATGGTCATTTTCTATACCCTGCTGTCAAATTGTTGTGGATTAAAATTCCTCTCTTGTTTCAGGTGGCAGGGATGAAGCAAGAGGTGGGAGTGAATTTCCCAGAGGGAAAAGAAACTTCTTTGGATGATCCCCTCAGGCAGCTATACAAGGAGGTCAAGCCAGAGGAGGACGGGAATGCCAGCATGGCAGGTAAGGGTTCGGTTGTTGGCGAACTACAACTCCCAGCAGTCTTCACTGTCAGCCGTGTACATTTTTTACCCTCCATTCAGTTCCTTATGGAATTTCACAGCTGGGGAGGGGCCTTTGCAGCATCAGCCTCCACACTGTGGAGTAATCTGATTCCCAGAGGGAAAAAGGACAATGCAAAGGACAGCAGAAAAAAAGTGTTTTAATCATTCCTTGCCAGCAAAAAACAGGCAGCAGAGCTAGACTTCAGCCAGTCTGCTCTCGGCCGATAATTGGCAATTGCCAGCAGAAAACAAGCCAGCTGGACTGGCTGGCCTGTTTTTGGCCTGCAAGCAAGAAAGAAAACACATTTTCAGCATTTGAGCATGCGCAGTGACATCACAGTGCAGCCCCATCCCGCAACAGCGCCTTGACACAGGAACATAAAGGACAGCTTGGCAGTGATGTTACTGCAGGATGGGTAACCCCATAATTTGTTCCACTTTGCTGCAGACACTCCTGGATAGTCTGTTCTTTGAACACTCCAGAACCTGGAGAGGAGCTGAGAATCAGAGTAAGGAATCCTGGGCTAGAATTGCGGTACAGGTGGTCTTCGGGTTACAACCACTCGTTCAGTGACTGTTCAAACTTGCAACGGTGCTGAACAAGAGGGACTTAAAACCAGTCCTCAGAGTTCCAGACATCACAGCATCACTGCAGTCATGTGATTGCAATCTAGGTGCTTGGTGCCTGGCTCACAATTATGACGTCACAGCGAACTGCAGTCATGTGATCATGATTTCCAGCATTCTCTGCTGGCTTCCCACAAGCAGAGTCAATGGGGAAGCCAGCAGGAAGTCAGAAGTCATGATCACATGAGGTCCTCATTTAACAACCTGCGCAATCCTCGCTTAATGACAGCAACTGGGACTGCTGGAACTGCCATTGTTAGGCAATGAGGTCATGTGACATCATGCGTTATGACCGCGTTGCTTAGCAATGCCAGTTCCGGTCCCAGTTGCCATCATAACCCAAGGACTACCTGCAGGGAACCTTCAGTCTTCAGAATGTTGCTGAACCTCTTTCCCAGCTGTCTTAGCCAACATAGCTGACAGTGAAGACTTATGGGAGTTGTAGTTCAACAACATATGAAAGGCCTCTAATTCTCCATTGATGTAATGGACGGAAGGAATAACTTTGAGGAATAGAAGGAAGAGCCACAATCAAAACAATGGTCAGATAAAAGAAATTTGAGTCTGGGCCAGAACTAGATGGAGACAGGTAGTCCTCGCTTAACAACCACAATTGAGATTGGAATTCTGGTTGCTAAACAAAGTGGTCATTAAGCAAATACAACCTGATTTTACAATCTTTTTGTGGTGGTCATTAAGTGAATCACCATGGTCATTAAGCGAATCACACAGTTCCCCATTGATTTTGCTTGCCAGAAGCCAGCCAGGAAGGTCGAAAATGACGATCATGTGACCGTGGGATGCTGCGATGGTCATAAGTGTGAGCACCAGTTGTAAGTCAGCTTTTTCCAGCACCATCATAAGTCTGAACCGTCACTAAACGAATGGTCATTAAGTGAGGACTACCTGTACATTTGTTTGGGCATAAGACATGTTCTGCTATATATGCATCTTAATGTAAGTGGGGCCTGTAATAAAATGTTGCAGCATGAGGTGCTGCTAATTTGAGGAATTCTGCTCCACCTTTCCATTTCTCACCCTACTTTTTCTCTGTAGTAGACAGTTGGCAGTACCTTCGCTGGCCTCCTTTTGGGGTTCCCCCCTTTTTCTTCCCCCAGCAGAAAATGGATTCTTCTGCAAAAATTGCAGTCCCCCTACTCCGCTGAAGACCCTTCCTTATTCCTTGGGAGGCCTGAGCAGCCCAAGGAATAGCCCACGCAGCCCGAGCCCCAAAGAGAGAGGGACTAACGAGGGGGGGGTTATTGCCTTCGGCAGATGATGGAGGGCAGAGAGACCACGGTGAGATGGTGGCAGGGAGAGAAAACTGCCAGGACTTAAAAGAGCCTGTTTTGAACCCAAGTGAGCCAACCAAGGACCAGCCAGAAGCGCCGAAGACCGAACCCGTGGCTTTGCAGAGGAGGGACCCCTACGAAGCCATCCTCCGGCAGCCAATCCCCAAAGGGAAGCGGCCGAGCGACAGATTGTTCCACAGCCTCAACAAACATCGCCATGCCCACACCGGCAAGGAGCTCTTTGAATGCTCCGACTGCGGGAAGGTCTTCATCTCCAGGGCCGGCTTCATCATGCACATCCGGGTCCACGGCCGGGAGAAGCCCTACGAGTGCTCGGATTGCGGGAAGCACTTCCGCCGCAGCTCGCACCTCAACAGCCACAGCAAGATCCACGCGGGGGTGAAGCCCTTCAAGTGCGCGGCCTGCGGGAAGGGCTTCAGCCGCAGCTCCAACCTGGTTTCCCACCAGCGCATGCACACGGGGGAGAAGCCCTTCGGCTGCGCCTCCTGCAGCAAGCAGTTCTGCGACAAGTCCAGCCTGGTGCGCCACGAGCGGCTCCACACTGGCGACAAGCCCTACAAATGCGCGGAGTGTGGGAAGAGCTTCAGCCAGAGCCACCACCTCATCACCCACCAGAGGAGCCACACGGGCGAGAAGCCTTACAAGTGCCTGCTCTGCAGCAAAAGCTTCTGCGACCGGTCCACCTACATCCGGCACCAGAAGAACCACACGGGGGAGAAGACGTTCAAGTGCTCCGAGTGCGGCGAAGGCTTCAGCCGGAACAAGCACCTCGTCCGGCATCGGAGCGTCCACACGGCCCGGGAGCTGTACACCTGCTCGGACTGCGGTGAGAGCTTTTCCCGCCGGTCGGGCCTGAAGATGCACCAGAAAATCCACACGGGGGAGAAGCCGTACGAGTGCGCTGACTGCGGGAAGAGGTTTAACCGCAGCACCAACCTGATCAGCCATCAGCGGATCCACACTGGGGAGAGGCCGTACGGCTGCCCCGATTGTGGGAAGAGGTTTAATCGGAGGACACACCTGGTTAGCCACCAGAGGACCCACGGGCAGAAGAAGGGGATGCCGGAAGGGCTGGGAGCCGCAGATGAACTTCCCCCTGCAGAGTTCAAAGCAGCAGCTCTCGTGCCCCCGCCGTTCGTCCCAACCCTGTGAGGTAGGTCGGTGGGGTTGAGAGGTGGGCCGAGCCAAGGTTGCGCAGAACTCTCTGGAGCTACAGGATCTTTCCCACTGTTGACTGACAAAAGCAACGTTGCAGTGTTGCATTGCAGGCTCCGCCCCTTTGGGGCACATGACAGTGTCTTGATATGCATGGAAAAGGGGCGGGGCTTCCACCACAATGCAGCTTTTGTCGGTCCAACTCAAGTCGCCCCCTGCAGGTTCTACCTGCAGTTGGGCAAAGATGAGAACTTAACTCTGATGCGTCCCCAGTGTAGGCATAGGCGTGGCGACCTTTTCAGTGCCATAAAATAAAAATATATTTGAAACAGTGTCAGCAGTTCCACAAGAATCAGTAAGTCTGCCGCTCTCGAGATCTCTCATGAGAACATCACCACCTTGTCTGAAATTTTGCAAAATCTCATACAGGAACACAGAGCTCTCACAAAGGTTGGCGCTCAGGCAACCCATGGACAATTTTTCAGGTTTTATTTAATTTGGGGGTTTTAATCTGGGGTAACATCTGGTGGTGCTTCCCTCAGGTTGTATGTTGCCAAGCTGTGCTGTAGTCCAGTCTTGAATCCATGGATCATGAGCTACAAACACCATTACAGATAGTCCTTGCTTACCGACAGTAATTGGGACTGGGAACCGTTGCTAAGCAACACAGTTGTAAAGCATGACATCACATGATGGTGCCAATTTAACGACAGCACTTCTGACAGCCCCAGTTGCCGTCATTAGGTGAATCCCATGCTGTCGCAGCGTCCCACAGTCACATTATCACCCTTTGCAGCGTCCTGCCAGCTTCCCCATTGACTTTGCTTGTTGGAGGCCAGCAGGGAAGGTCAGAAACGGCGATCACATGACCACAGGATGTTGCAATGTCATAATTGTGAGCTGGTTGCCAAGCACCTGAATCACAACCACATGACCACGGGGACGCTGTGATGACCACAACTGTGATGACTGGTTGTAAGTCCGCCTCGTTCAGCACGGTTGTAACTTCAAACAGTTGCTGAACAAGTGGACGTTAAGCGAGGACTACTTATATTCCCAACTTTGGTCTCACTGATGAAACTGGGATTCACAGCATCAGAAGGGACACCGTCCTGCATCCCTCTTCCATTTATCACTTTGTCAAAGTGGCTGAGTTTGCACAAAACACTAAGCCTCGTTCTTGAATTAACTCATTTAAATTTGTTAGGTTCTCTCCTTATCAGGCTAGTTTTCTGTGTTTGAGGATTTAGACTTTTTTTTCGTACTGAGGAGCATTTTGTCACATGAGCAGCCATATATATAAACTGAAGTTGCACGCTCCAGAAGTGGCCTTCTCTCTGAAGTGCAGTTTTTGTACTAATTATCCTTTTTTCTCCCTTTTTGTTTTTCAGACCATTCATTTAATTCTGAAGAGACACCTTTACCCATTTACCTCTTCAGTATGAACGGACTGTCAGTGTTACAGCAGAATGTCAGAAAGGGGACCTGGAGGAAATGTAAAACTCTTAGAGGGAGGCTCGGGTTGAGGGGAATGCGTTTCCCTTCCCACCAGGCCCTTGTCCTCAATCCCACATTTCCAACCCTTTTTGCTAAGAATTGTAATCCGTTGTGTGAACTGGTTTCTGTATATAACATTTGCTTTTTTCGTATGGAGCAAATTGTGCGGGTTAAACCGCTGAGCTTGCCGATCGGAAGGTGGGTGGTTCGAATCCGCATGATGGGGTGAGCTCCCGTTGCTACTCCCAGCTCCTGCCAACCTAGCAGTTCGAAAACATGCAAATGTGAGTAGATTAATAGGTACTGCTTCGGCGGGCAGGTAACAGCGTTCCATTTAGTCATGCCGGCCACATGACCATGGAGGAAGTGTCTTCGGACAAATGCCGGCTCTTCGGCTTTGAAACGGAGATGAGCACTGCCCCCTTGAATCGGACACGACTGGACTTAATGTCAAGGGAAACCTTTACTTTACCTTTACAGCCACAGAAGTCCTGAGATCCATCATTTGATTCCGTTTTTTGCCTCTTCTCGAAGTTAACACGTCACGTGCTCACTACCCCTCCCCTTCTCCCATCCATACCCCCCTTCACCCCTTCACACATTTGTTGAGATCCATGGAGCAGCTCTTTATACACAAACACAAGCATACACACCTTCCTATCCATGGACTGGCAGGGCAGGGGCAAGAGATGTGTCCCGATTCTTCTCTTTCTTAAGGCCAGGGCAAAATTCTGCCCCGCACTTCTGAACTCTTTTGGCTCATGAACATCCTTCCCTGAATCCTTCCAACAAGGAGCTCCCTTTCCTAGGCTTGAGATAAGCTTGATAGTAGGGGTATCTCTAGTTGGAAAAATAAGATTTCTTGGACAGCCAAAAAGCTTGCGATGAACAGACCACAGCACTTTAGATGAAGCAAGCCTCTATGGCAGTGGTTCTCAACCGTGGCAACTTTAAGATGGGTGGACTTCAACTCCCAGAGTTCCCCAGGCAGCATGCTGCCTAGGGAACTCTGGGAGTTGAAGTCTACCCCATCTTAAAGTTGCCAAGGTTGAGAAACGCTGCTCTATGGTTTCCTACAGTGATGCTTTGGGGAAGGAGAAAGATGTAAAGAAGGTAAGATTTGGAGATGGACAAGAGGCAGGAAAAACTCCAAGGACAGATATATTGGGGTGGAGAACTAGCTTAGAAGTAGGCCTCAAGTTGGCTACACTTTAGTAATCAAAAGATTGAAGATTGTCCGAACTGTGTGGAAAAGGACTGTGTTGTCAAACAGATTCACGCTGCAGTCTAAGTGCAGAAGAAGTAGCATCAAGAGGAGTTGCAGACAACCTGCTCCGCTGAGTTGATTCCTTTGCTCTTTTTTGTGT
Source organism: Candoia aspera (assembly GCF_035149785.1). Classification (NCBI taxonomy): domain Eukaryota; kingdom Metazoa; phylum Chordata; class Lepidosauria; order Squamata; family Candoiidae; genus Candoia; species Candoia aspera. Next base: position 10,327,416 of record NC_086154.1, on the reverse strand, counting down.
TATTTCCTCCTTTGTGTTTATGCATTCTGACCCACCCACCCTACACAGAACTCATTTTATCCCCTTTGTGTGTCTATTCCCCCTCCCTTTCTTTTAAAGAACAGTTTCAAAAGCTTTCTAAGGAGCATCATTGATGCTAATTGGGGTTCTTGTAAATACAGCTAGGAGATGGTGTTAGAGATCAAATGTTGTAGGCATAGACGTGGTAGGTGCCAGGAATTGGGCATTTGAGGGGGCAAGGGAGTCAAAACTGATCCTTTTCTCTTAGATCTGTATGTTCAGGATCTTTTTCTGTCCAAACTCAGGAGGAAAAAAGTATTTTTCATCTGAAAGAGAGTAGAAATGGCCACCAGCGTAAAAGATGGTAAAGGGATATTAATACATTGTGGATCTATCAGTAGCTGTTAATCAAGTCTGAGGATCTGGAATATGTTCCTTTTTGGCCATTTAGCTGGCAAAGCCTTCTAAAATACGCAATTCTCTCAATTTTCCTGAGATTTTCTTCCTTCTTCCAAGCATCATACAACATTCTGTAGCTAGTGACCCTGCTCAGTCAGTAGCTCATTGGTCTGTTTGGTGTAGCAGTGAAGATGCTGGATCAGAAACCAGGAGACTGTGAATTTAGTTCCCCCCTCAGGCACAGAGACTGGCTGTGTGACTGTGGGCTGGTCCCCCTTGCTCAGCCCAGCCCACTTTGCAGGGTGGTGGTTCCGGGGAAAACAGGAGAAGGGAGCATTATGTACACAAAATAAAGGAGGGATAAAAGTCTATTAAATAATACATAAATTGGGAGGCAAGAGCTTTGTATTTTTCAACAGTTAAGGGCGCCTCCTCAGAGTTTCTACCTTACTAAATAAGCTATTATTCACCTCATTTGGAGTTTCCACCAAGTAGGTTATTATTCACCCCAGGCCAAGTCAACAGGAGTTACAGCCAATGCAGCCAGAAGAAGCCAGACTAGGAAGGCTGATATGACAGCATAAAAAGGCTCTCCCTACCTTGTCCCCAACCCCCATTGCTTTAGCTTTCTTGTGGCTTTAAAAGAGTTCAATAAAAGGGGGTGGGGAGTTAATGGTATCAATTTTGGCGTGGGTGGGGACGAGAAGAAGAATAACTTTGGGTCAAGAAGATGAATGATTGAATCTCTCTCTGCTTAAGTTTAGAGCTGGGTCACTATTATGTGTGTGTGTGTGGTGTGTATGGATTGCACAATGCTTAGGGGAAAGGTGCAGCAAACGGATGTTGCAGACATGTACTGTGTTTGGATCCTGACTGAAACACCTTTTGGAAATCAACTAGAGAGAGAGAGGGAGAGGGAGAGGGAGGGAGCAATGGGCAATCTGCTTTTGCCAAATTCGTACTCCACTCTGAATATCAGTCTGAAACCTGCATGACGCCTAGAAAGCAGAAAGACACACTCCAGGCATCTTCTGGATGGCATCTTCCAAAGTCGCTTCCCATTGGCTACGCTGAGTTCAGCAGATACCCTTCCTCTCTAATCTTTGCTGGCCAGACCACATCTCAAATACTGGGTCCGCTTGCGGGCAGTGCGTTTTAGAGCATCAAGCCAGAGCACATCTGGGAACGACATTCAAGATGAGAAGGGCCTGGAAGGAAGTGGTTTACTGCTTCCTTGTGAAGAGGGGTTTTTTCCCCCATGGTAGCCTACATTTCCTGGCGGTCTCTCTACAATTCCAGGGATTTCCTGTGGTCTCTCGTCACGTAAGAATAAGAGTGAATTAGATGCTGCCACCTAATTGGGCTGATAAAAGTATATTGCCTGTGAGTTTCCTCTTCCTTGATTTGACTTACAAGAATATTGCGTGCTTAAAAGAACACTTTGGTTTCATTTTCATTCCTGAGATGGAACATAGATACCAAAACTCTCTGTATTGATTTGCTCTTCAAAATGTAGATGTCTAATCCCTTTTTCATATTCATTTAGGAAACAACTGGAAATAAAAAGTAATATGCAGATCACACATCTACTTGGGGAACCATCAGCTGGCGCACTGCATGCTGATCATCTTACTTGGCAAAGCCGAGGAAACCTTAGCCAGGTACTTTATTAGCCCACTTTCCCCACCATATATGATTAGCTCTTTCACAAACAAGGGTTTAAGGAAGTGGGTGTGGCGTTCACAGAAGGGCTACCGATCAGTGGCAAATGATTGTGAACGTGCTTCCTGTGTTGTTGTTTATTCTTTAGTTGCTTCCGACTCTTTGTGACTTCATGGACCAGCCCACGCCAGAGCTCCCTGTCGGTCCTCAACACCCCCAGCTCCCCCAGGGACGAGTCCGTCACCTCTAGAATATCATCCATCCACCTTGCCCTTGGTCGGCCCCTCTTCCTTTTGCCCTCCACTCTCCCCAGCATCAGCATCTTCTCCAGGGTGTCCTGTCTTCTCATTATGTGGCCAAAGTATTTCAGGTTTGCCTTTAATACCATTCCCTCCAGTGAGCAGTCTGGCTTTATTTCCTGGAGGATGGACTGGTTTGATCTTCTGGCAGTCCAAGGCACTCTCAGAATTTTCCTCCAACACCACAGTTCAAAAGCATCTGTCTTCCTTCGCTCAGCCTTCCTTATGGTCCAGCTCTCACAGCCATATGTTACTACGGGGAACACCATTGCTTTAACTATGCGGGCCTTTGTTGTCAGTGTGATGTCTCTGCTCTTAACTATTTTATCGAGATTTGTCATTGCTCTTCTCCCAAGGATTAAGCGTCTTCTGATTTCCTGACTGCAGTCAGCTTCCTGTGCTCCTGTACTAAACCTAAGATTAACTCAAGCTGTAGTCATGGTACTGTCCAAGGTCCTTGTTCCAGGTGCTCTCCAGGGTCCTGAAGCCACCATGGGTTGGCATTTGTGGTGAGGGGAGGCATCCTTCATTGTAATCCAGGCACTTCCAAACCCAGAGCTCTGCTGTCCTACCAACTCTAAGACCAGATTTACACACAATGTGCTAGATTAGGCTAAAATGGGCCAGAAACCCAGCCATTGTCTTAGCACAGTACATGAACCAGGCCATTGTGCTAATCTGTAATATTTACTTCAGGTTTTTTTCCTTAATGTTTGTCCCACTGGACTGCAGGGCCTGCTTCTTTGCCTAGAGCACATAGCAGTACATGCTACAGTTGAGGTGGCGGTGGTCTTCAGCCCCGGGTTGCAGAGCCTGGAACTGTTTAGAGCTGAGAGAGACTGACTTCCATAGGTCACAGAGTTGGCTTCCATGCCTCAAGGAGGACTAGGACCTGCGTCTCCCCACTCCTCGTCCAAGACCTTAACCGTGCACAACACTAGTGTTCTCTTAAACTGGATTTGTTGTTACGATCATCTGAGTCACTCCTGACTCCTGGGGACTACAGGAAGAAATCCATGCAGTTTTCTTGGGAAGATTTCAGAAGTGGTTTGCCAGCACATCCTTCCTAGGCCTGAGAGGGAGTGATTGTGATTGATTGGCTAGAACTTAAAATCCCTGTCTTCCTATCCACCACCTTTAACCACTACCTTTAGGGCTTAGTGTTTATTATGAATCCAGCCAGTATTCCCATTCAAAAAGTATTTCCAATCCATATGAATTCTCAGAATCTACTTTGCCTAATGCATTTTAATACAGGTAGTCCTCACTTACTGACAGTCGGGACCAGCAACTCCATTGCTAAGCGACACAGTCATAAAGGGAAAAAAATCACATGACTGCGCCTGACTATAACAAGAGTTCATCAGTTCTACTGTGGTCATTAAACAAATCACTATGGTTGTTAAGCGCGATGTCATGTGACTGCGACTTGCGACTTCCTGCCCGCTTCCCCATTGACTTCGCTTGTCGAAAGCCAGCTGTGAAGGTCGCAAATGGTGATCACATGACTGCTGGTCACTGCGACTGTCATAAATTAACACTGGTTGCCAAGCACCCAGCGATCAAGTGACTGTGGAGATGCTGAGATAGCCACAACTTCAAGGACTGGTCAGCACCATCGTGACTTTGAAAGGTCTCTGAACAAGTGGTCACTAAGTGAGGACTACCTGTAAACAGTTCATGAATATGAAATCATTTTATTCTCAGATTTTTGTTTCATATTCACAACTCTGGGCAAATTTTCCTTTCTCCTGGAATTCTTCAAAAAGTCTTTGGTGACTCCTGGTCTTTTTCTATTGGCTGCTCCAAATTCCTACCACCCACCCTTTCTCTTCCTCTCACCAACTAATCTAGCTGGCTGACAGCATTTAGCTTTTCTATGTTCCTGCCAGCTGGTGAATGGACCTCACAGATCGATGAGAAGTTCACTGAATGCCAGATGAAAGTGATGTCCAGACAGATTCTGGGCAATGAACAAGGAGGCTGGCTCTGAGTGCCAATCCTGATCCATAGCTTCCTAGCACCTTTTCCAATTAGAGTGAAGGCAATCCATTAAAAAAAAAAACTAGGGAGGGTGCCTTCTGAAAGGATTCCCATGCTTTTCCCCCACCTGTGGACTGAGCTGCCTCTTTTCAGACCATTGCCAGGGCTGAGCGTCTGTCTCCTGTCTCCCAAGGTCATTCCCACAGACCATCATAGTCCCTGCCCTGGTCCTTCAGCTCTTCCAACAGTGCCACTGTAACTGAGTGCATCCCCCTCTGGTGCTGGTCATCCTTTTCTCCTCTTTCCTTCCACCTTTCCCAGCATCAGAGTCTTCTCCAAAGAGTGAGGTCTTCGCATAAGGTGTGGGATACCTCCTTGAAAAGAAATTTCTTCCCTGTTTCAGGCATTTACAAGCCTTTCTCCCTGATATGAGTCCTTTGATGTATTTTCAAGCTGCTGCTCACCCTGAAATACTTTCCACTCTCCAAGCACTTACAGGGTTTTCCCCACTGTGAATTCTGAGGGTGCTCTTCCCACATTCAAAGCATCCTTGCTGGCCTTCAGACAGCCTTGATCTTCCAGCCTCCTCCTAGCTTCAGTGAATTTGGAGTCTTCGTTGCGGGGCTGGAAGTGCCAGCTTGCCTCCCCCTCCTGCAATATTATTTCTCCCCACCCGCAAGAAAACCGCAGCTTTGGGTCCCCCAGGGTTACCTGCCAGCGATTTTGCCCTTCCACAGGCGATCCGTGTCCAGCGCCCACCCGACAAACGGAGGCACGTTTTTCCACTGATCCGGGTCAGCGAAGGAAAGAAGCTGCCTCCCTCTCCCTCCCTTCCCTCGGCCAGCCGAGGGGGTGCGTTCCTTGCTCGGGGAGCCTCTTTGTAGGCAAAAGACCAGGCCGGGTTAAGCGCGAATCCTACGCTCCGTGCAATCGTGAGAGGCCCTTTTGAGGCCCCTAAAGGTGCATATCAGAGAGGTTCCCGGCGCCCTGCACCGACGCGCCCGTTCCGGCGAGCGAGAAATGCCCCGGGATGGGCCAGGCGCGCTTCGACCGTCAGCTCAGCTCCTCGGCGGGACGGCAGAAAAGCCAACCGGGACGCGAGCGAGAACCGTCGAGCCAATAAGAAAAAAGGAGGAGCTCCCACATCATCAGCGGTTGCTAGGCAAGAAACCCAACCGGAGAGAGCCGCCCCGCGGTTCCCAACCCAGCTGGCGCCCTGCGCAGCCCCGCCATCGGAGCGCTGGAGCGCTCTGGCACGGAGAATCAGCTCCGCGCAAAGCAGTGCGCCGCTGTCACTTTCCTTCCTCCCTTCCGCAAAGTCTCATAATTTAATCAGATACGTTTATGAAAGCGATATATTATTCTGATCGGGGACTGGACTAGACTTGTTCTGTTTTTCGTGGGAACACCCATGAGGTGGAGATGGGCGGTGAATAAATAAGAGAAAGAAAGAAAGAAACTTCGATTTGCATCAAAGGATTCGCGCTGAGGAGGAGCCTTCTCTGCCTTGGCCCCCGCCCTCTGGAACATCATCCCTCCCCCAGGTGAGATTAGCCCCGATCCTACTGGCACTTAGGAAACCGCACAAAGCATGGTTCTTCCAACAGGTTTGGGGATCCCAGATAAATAGGGAGCCCACGAGATGGTTATACTGTGTGTAGGATGATAGTCCATTCTCCTGTGGTCTTGTTTTTAATTGTTTTATATTTGTTCTAATTGTACACCACCCAGAGTCACATCTGTGAGATGGGCGGCTCTATGTATGTATGCATGTATGTATAAATAAGTAAGTAAGTGTCCACTTGGCCTATCTGTCTTTTCTTTTTTCCTGAGATTTTATTCTGAACAAATGCTGCAGACCAGGTATATATTTCGGAATCGATGAAGCCTTTCCCCCCCATTAAGTGTACAGTATTCTGCTTCTAGAATCTGGTTACAGAAAGCCTCAGATTTCACATCTTTAAAATCAAGTTAAGACACCCCACAAGCGACATAAAGAGATCAGGGCAGATGCCTTCAAAAATATTATTCCAAAAATATTTATAAAAACAAATCTTTACGGTCATCTTTTCGCTGGAGAATTGAGACCAAAACTGACCCTTTGTAATCCTGGTTAGCACAAAGCGGCACACAGGCAACATTTAAAAGACTCCTTAAAAGATAACTTTATTTGTAACAAAGCCAGAGAAATGGAAGTCAAACCACGCCACGAAGCCGCAAGCGTTTCATGGCTCAGCAGGGTCTCTCCTTCCAGGAGATGCCAGATTGGAAACGAATTATTCCGTTCCGGGGCTTTCTGTAAGATGCATTGATCCACCTTCACCCTGAAACTGTGCCACTGCACCATCCTAACGCTCACTCGCACCCCAAAAGGCCCCCCCACCCAAGAAACCACCCCCCTGCCGTCCCGCCAGGCGCCCCGGGACAGACCCGTCCAGGCAACGTTGGGCGCCTGTTTCCCGACGTGCGTGGCCCCTCTAGGAAACCCAGCTCTGTCGACTTAACCCTTTGCATTATCTCAGTGTTTCCCAACCTGGACAACTTTTCCTTCGACTCGCTGAATTCTTCAGCAGGCGTGGCTCTCGCTGAGAATTCTGGGAACTGAAGTCCATACATCTCGTCCGGATCGGGAACATTACTTTATCTCACGAAGAAATGTTGTTTCAGAGAAGATTGCCAACCTTTCAGCTAGCTCTTACTCCCATGCCTTAAACAGCAGGTTGGTGTCTAGACTAGTGTTTTTCAATCTTGGCAACTTTAAGAGGTGTGGACTCCCAGAATTCCCCAGCCAGCATGCTTGGAGCAACAAATGCATGCTGGCTGAGGAATTCTGGGAGTTGAAGTCCACACCTCTTAAAGTTGCCAAGGTTGAAAAACACTGGTTTAGACAGTAACTGCAAGTTGTTTTATTAGGTTGTAATACTAACAGCAGTAAAGAAGAGCAACAATAATTAAAATATGGAAGTATTTTTATTCTTATGTTTGACATAAGGGATCCAATGTCTTTCATTTTATCACGACCTAATTTATCTCCAGGATTGATTATGACAACAGATTGGACCACCTTCAAAAATATATTTCTGAGGATGGGTGACAATATAGTCAAGTGAAAAATAAAAACACTTCAACACACAATGGCATGTGCGTCCCAATCTACTCAGAAGTAAGATGCATTGAATACAATGAGATTTCCTCTAAGATCAGCATGCATAGAAGTAGCAAGGCAGTCCTACATAAATTTAGTCAAAATTCAAGAGAGAATACAGTATCAATATTCGCTGGTTATATATTTCATCCTCCCCCTGATTTTATTAAAAATTGCAGTTAGGTCATTTTAGGCATCTCCAGGGATTCATACCCACGCTTCGCTGTGCAGGACCCACTCACAATCTCTAGAGCAGGGTTTCTCAGCCTTAGAACTTTAAAATGTCTGGACTTCAACTCCCAGAATTCCCTAGTCAGCATGCTGGCTGGGGAATTCTGGGAGTTGAAGTCCACCCATCTTAAAGCTGTTAACGTTGAGAAACAGTGCTCTAGAGTGCCTTGCCTAATACGGACCCACCCAGACAGGCCTGCAACTTCCATCACCATCCTCCCAGTCAGCTTACCACAGGATATGTAGGCAGGGGAGAATAGGTTTTGAAGTCCAACTGGAGGGCACTAGTCAGAGAAGACTGTTCTAATGGCTTCACAGAAAGAATAGCCAGCTGCGATCTTAATCATATAAAATCATGTTGCCCTTAAGAGGACAAAACTTAGTGAGATAGGAAACATAAAGAATGCATACTTGGAGCATCAAACTTGTCCTGCAAATGTGTAAAATGATGAAGAGCTGCATGCGCTTTCCCAGAGCCATTTTTGCACCACCCCACTGGGGATTCTCCAAGATCACAATACAGTAAAGATGCCTTTGAGTCAAGCTTGACTTCTGGACTTGTCAAGTAAGTTCTTTTGGGGGCAACATGGAAGTGATTTGCTACTGCCTTTGAACAGAGTCACTTTGTGTGAGTTTGATGGGCATATAAATATGATTAATAACTAAGGAAAAACTAAATAAACTTCCCCATGTGGTCTACATCCCTGGGATTTCCTGGTGGTGTCCCATCCAGATCCAAACCATGCCTGACTCAGCTTATTCTCTGAGCCCAGACAAGATCACTCAAGTGCTTCCACCTCCTGATATTACACAGCTGAAATTGAATGTCAGAATTGTGGTTTGTGGTGATCCAATTATTTCTGCACCTCTTAAAAGGAAAAAAAGACTAAATTAGGGGCATGTGGCTGCGCTGGGCTTAATACACCCCCCAACCTACCCTTAGGTAATGTCACTTCTTCAAAACTACACACTCTACCATCAGGGGTGTTTGCAGGCTGAGGTCAAAAAAGTCAAGAGCTTCGATCCATCCGGACTTTTTGGACCACAGCCTACAGACACCCTTGTCTACAATCCTTTGGGTCCAAAATAAATATATAAACAAATAAACTGTGCTCATCCTAGCAAAAAAAACTTGTCTCCCCCTGTTGAAGTGCGGTCTGGCTTTTAACACAACTCCCTTACAACAGCCTTGTAAAGTCACATGTGTCCTCTATTCTATATGATCCCCACATGCTGAGTTCACACACCCCCTTACAAGATCAGAGAAATGCAACTGGGACACACATGGTGGGTCAGTTTTAATCTTCTTTACTTACTGTATTTATCCTTTCTTCACAGCTTAGCATCTTTCCTGAACCCTGCTGGTTTGGGCAGAGAATGCTTCAAAGCCATGGGCAAACTCCAGGCGATGCATTAATTCCATAGGCCAGTGTTTCTGAACCTTGGCAACTTTAAGAAGTTTGGATTTCAACTCCCAGAATTCCCCAGCCAGCCAAGCTAGGGAATTCTGGGAGTTGGCATCCACACATCTTGAAGTTGCCATGGTTGAGAAACACTGCCGTGGGCAAACTCATAATGCACCAAGTTCTCCATGCAGAATGCAAAAGGGACTGAAATCATTTACGGCTTTTTCCTCCAGGGAAACTCAGTTTCCATTAGTAAAAGGGGGATAACAGCTCAGTGACACAGAGTTACTGCTGGTCAGGCGGAGGACGTGGCCAGCTTCCCTGGATGGCTGGTTTCTCTCTCTGCCTCCCTAATATTGTAGACCAGTGTGTTGGTGAAAGATACTCCCCACACACACACCTGTGAGCTGCATTCACTATCAAACCTATGAGATCCCCCCCATGAATGTGAACTGCTTAAAGTGCCCTTGTAAGAAAATATTCACAGCAAGCTGAATTGGCCCTGAGGGGGAAGAATCAGTCTTCCAAACGGTTTATATCCACTGATAATATCTGAAAGATAGTAGAGCTACCATGCTAATCTAATCAGAAGGGAGAAATAATAATAAGGTCAACCAGGTGGGTTTATCAACAACATTCCAACATGGTGCTGTAATTTCCTCGGTGTCTGCCTTTTTCTTTGTCTTGTCTTTGCGATGTAGTAGGCCAAAGTATATATATAAGCTGCAGTTCTGCTTTTGAGCAGGGCTTTGCTGGGAGCCCAGCATACACTGTATTGTTTGCATACCTAAAAAAAATTATGCCACACCTTCAAAGCAATTTGGCTGCTCTAGCTGAGCCAGGCTTTTGTTTATTTTTATTTATTAATCAAATGTGTATGGCCGCCCATCTCACAAAAAAGCGACTCTGGGCAGCGTACAACAATCCATTAATATATAAAACAATTTAATCTGAAAATATAAATAAAAATCTAAAATCTAAAAATCTAAAAGTATAAGAATCGGTATTAAAAGATAAAAAATGTAAAAAACGAAATATACTACAACACCTATTTGAGATAGCTACCCAACCCTTTAAAAAACACTTTGAAAAGTGTTTTTCAAACTTGGCAACCTTAAGATGGCTGGCTGGGGAATTCTGGGAGTTGAAGTCCACCCATCTTAAAGTTGCCAAGTTTGAAAAACACTGATTTAAATGCGTATTAACGGCTTCCAAAAGCTTTTAGCCCGGGCAGTGAGCTCAGAAGCTGAATTCCCAAAGAGGCGGCCGTGGGAGGGGCACACACGCTGCGCCTTTGCACCGACCCCCGCCTTCCGCGAGGCTGCTGATTCGCACGAAAGGATGCTCCGGGCTCCCGGGAGCCGCTGCGCATCTTCCCGCTGGCGCTGCAGTGGTTAAACGGGCCAGCGAGCTCCGGCGCTTAGAGAGACAGGAAGCGTGAAGCAAGTGGGGACCCCGGGAGCGCAGCACTTTCCTGTCCCAGCGAGCTGGGGGACGGGCACCGGCCGCGGGAGGCGGAGGAGACGGCGGAGAAGCGGATTCCCGTGCGTGCCCCGAGTCCCGTAAGGCGCCCAGAGCGCAAAAGGCAGCGCGGGACGGAGCCAGGGGCGTTGCGAAGCGGCGGGGCGCGCGGAAAGACGCGCACGGCAGGCGGTTGCAAGCGGCGGGCGGGCTTTCTTGGGCACTGAGCCCCCTCGGTGCTCCTCGGGCTGGGAGCCCGGAGGAGGAAGGCTCTGCCCGGGGGAGAGATCTTTGCAACGGGAAGCTACCCCGTCCCGTTGCAAAGATCGCGGCTCCCCAAACTTGGTGGGGCATTAAGTGGGCTGCGGGGGAATGCGCGAGGCAGAAGGAACGGCGATTAAGAAGCCAGTGCTTGAAAGCCCTTTCGTGAGCAACTAAGATTAGCCAGATTGGGAAAAGCCATGCTCTCTGTATTGGTGGGAGATTTAAGCCCCCTTTGTTTACTAGATGTGTATCCCAGTTTATTAGATGTATAGGAGCTTAAAGCCATAGAGGAGCTTAAAGCAATAGACATTCTATTTTTCCCCACAACAGCCCTGTGATGTAGGTTGGACGGAGAGAGAGGGACTGGCCCAGAGTCCCCCAGAGAGCTTCTGTGGGGGTGGGGGCGGGGAACCAGAACTTGCGGGTCCCTGCCCCAACCCTCCCAAGCACCACGCATTACACGACTCTGGTTATGGAGGGAGGGGGATATTGTGTCTGTGTGTCTGTGCTGTGGCCCAGAGTCCCCCAGAGAGCTTCTGTTGCTGCGGGGGGGGGGGGACGCTGGGTCTCCCTATCCCAAGTCCAGCACCACACCCTACACCACTCTGGTTATGGAGAGAAGAGGAGGGAGGGGGATGTTGTGTATGTGCGTGCCTGTTGTGTTTTACTTTGAACTGACTGAGGTTTGGATTTCTTTTCCAGCAGGCAGGGGTAGAAATGGAGAGGCAGGGACCAGCACGACTCGTCCAAAGAGGACAGAAGAGTTCTCACCCTGTTCAGCTTGGGGCCACCCAAGAGTTCCTGGGTGGGCTGGACGCCCGTTTGATTAAGCAGGAGCCGGAGGAGAGTCCCCAGCAGCCTTGGGACGCTCAGTGGCAGGACTTCCTGAGGGCGATGCAGCCCTCTCGTTCCAGACAGAAATGCGCCCAGCCACCCAGTCCTGCCCGGTCCGGGGATGGTTCCTGGTCCTTCTTCAAGGGAACCACTGATCTGAGTCAGAGGCCTGGGAGGAAGAGCGTAACCTGGCCCCTGCCGGACCCCAGCGAAGGTTGCCGAGGCCTCGTTTCCTCGGTGAGGGTGAAAGAAGAAATTCTGGAGGCAGAGGAAGCCTTTGGCTCAGAAACGGAGCGCCAGCGTTTCAGGCAGTTCTGCTACCAGGAGGCCGAAGGGCCCAAAGAGAACTTTTGCCAACTGCAGGAGCTCTGCCGCCAGTGGCTGAAGCCTGAGAGGCGCACCAAGAAGCAGATCCTGGAGCTGCTGGTCCTGGAGCAGTTCCTGGCCATCCTGCCCCCAGAGATGCAGAACTGGGTCAAGGAAGGCAAGCCGGAGAGCTGTGCCCAGACGGTTGCCCTGGCGGAGGATTACTTGCTGCGGGTGCAGGAGGCTGATGAACTGCAAGAGAAGGTAGGCGCCCTTGGGTCTCTCCCCTGAAGGCGGTCAGGGATCAGCCTGACAGCAGTGTAAACTCTGGAATCAGCTATGAACTTTGCTAGATCTGTTTATTAGCCCTTGCTTTCTCTGTCCAAAAGGAAGTTGCATTGAGTTACCTGGGGCGTGTTCCAAATCTTAGGTGAGTTGATTGACTGATTGATCTTGCTCCAGGATCTCACCATAGAATGCTGACATACCCAGCGTGTTGGCCTTCTTCCCTGAAACCTTGTAAAAACTCATAGGAGGGCAAGAGCTTCCTGATATTTTAATTCAATTGTTTGAAAACTTTTTTTTAGTAGCCCTTTGTGGGGGTACTGGGGTGTTTGGCTCGCCGTGAGCCCCGTGTTGCTAAACTTTGCCTTAGCTCGCTTTGTGGAAAATGGCCATTGAAAAAAGGGATTCTGGTCATATGTGAACACAGCCAAGGTTGGAATTGAGTGCAGCGTTCCAGTTTGTGATGTTCCCTGTTTAATGGTTTGCACCAAAAAGACGTAAGCGAAGGGATTGCTGGGCAGTTCAAGGAATTTTCATTACTCAGTGATTAAGCAAAGATAAGTTGATCTTGATTCAATTACTTTATGGATAAGACCTCCCGACTCAATTACTTTATGGATAAGACCTCCCGACTCAATTACTTTATGGATAAGACCTCCCGACTCAATTACTTTATGGATAAGACCTCCCGACTCAATTACTTTATTGATAAGACCATGCATAGCAGAGAACAATCCTGTTAGAGATTGTGGGATGGGATGGGAAGAGCAAGCAAACATAAACAAGAGAGGTAGAAGGGGAGTTTGTTGGTCGCTTATGTCATTAACAGCAACTCGGCCCAAGTGGGGAGGAATCTGGGAGGAAGCACTTCAAATCACTGAAGGAGACTCCCCTATAAATGAGGATGAGAAATCCCTATTATGATTTCCAAGGTTCTGTATTTACCCAGGCCAAGTGTTGAGAATCCCTGACTGAAATCTATATAATTCTTCTTTCCTTGCTCTTGCCCAGCTGTGTGGGCTCGATAAATCCTTTCCCCCAGCATGTTTTTTGACTTAGTCCTTTATAGCTTGGATTTCCTGGTGGTGTCCTATCCAAGCATGAAGCAGATTTGACACTGCTTAGTGTTCTGAGGTCAGAAAGGTCAAAGCTGCTTCATTGTCCCAAACAGACCAAACTATCTTGAACAAAGCAATTATATAAATCTCAGTGCATGCAGAGGGGCTAGACCTCAGGTATGCATGTGTAAGAATGCAGACTGAAACATTTCATTGCTGTTTCAGGAATATTAACTCCAGCAGTATCTCTGCCGTTTTGTTCTTAAGTTTTTTACGGACAGGTCTCCCTTGACCCGTAGGAAGATAAGTTGGGTTAATTCAATGTGTTTAGGGAACCTGCTAGACCCTGTGGTTTGTAAATTATGGATTATGGCTTAGCCAGATGTGAAGTCCGCCAGCCAAGACTGAAACAAACTAGCTTGGATGAGCGTGTGAAAATTATGCTTGCGTTGCAACTCTGCTCCTGCTGCAGGTTTCCTGTCCTGGGGAAGAGGGAGCTGTGGTTAATTCTCCCAAATCAGAGCAGGTGCCATCGGAAGCAGTGAACAGCCACCTCTCTGCAGGGGCCGAGGAAGAAAGCAACGAAGAGGCCAGTTTTATAGGTAAGGGACAAGGTCGAAAGTAATTATGGAAGAGGCTCAGGACTCTGTCTTTCAGCAGAATAACTCACTGGAGACTGAACAGAAAAGACTGGATTTGTTGAGGGGAAGCCACCAAAAGAAAGATCAACTTGTCCAGATCCGGTTGGGGTCTACGGCCAAAAAAAATATTTGGAAGAAAATTTCCCCGATGCGTCTGGACTGAATGCTACCCCAGCGTGCATTACACACAAACACACCCAGAGGCAACACAAAGGGGGGGAGAGACACAGCACAATACATTACTTAGTTGGACGGAAGGAACGATAGATGGCCCGTGCTGGCAAAGGGGCTAGAAAGGATTCCAGAAGCCGGACTGATGCGCAAGCACCTTCTCTTACGTTCCTGATATTTGGGGGCTACTCTAAAAGGAAAAACCCCAGGTTGGTGTTTCCAGGACAGGATGCCTGTCCTGCAAGTAGCAGGGTTCAGGCAAATCCCTGGTCTCTTCGGTGGCCAGTTTGTGAGCTGGAAGGTCAGTTCAAGGTCAGAAAATAGAGTATTGCTTTTGAGTTCTGAAAAATGTTTTCAGATCCAATGGTAAACTTTCGTTAGCTTGGTGCAACCAATGAACTGACATAGCCGAGTAAAGGAATTTGGTTATTTATTTATTTTATCCTGCCTTTGTTATTTTTATAAACGACTCAAGGCGGCAAGCATACTGAATACTCCTTCTTCCTCCTATTTTCCCCACAACAGCAACCTTGTGAGGTGGGCTGGGCCAAGAGAGAGTGACTGGCCCAAGGTCACCCAGCCGGCTTTCACGCCTAAGGCGGGACTAGAACTCTCATACCACACCTGATTGGCTCTTGGACTGAGAGAGAGGGACTGGCCCAAGGTCGCCCAGCCGGCTGTCATTCCTAAGGCGGGACTAGAACTCTCAGACTCCTGGTTTTTAGCCCAGCACCTTAGCCACTAGGCCAAACTGGCTCTTAATGGTTAACGCTTAATGGTTGCTAGCTTAATGGAGATTTTTCTTATGTCATTATGCCTACAAGTAGTCCTTGATTTACGACTGTTAATTTAACAATGGTCCAAAGTTATGACAGCCTCAGAATGGGTGCTTTATGGCCTGTAAAGCACTTCTGAGCATCACAAAATGTTGCACTGTCCCCCTCGGTCACATGTTCACATTTTGGGTGCTTGGCAACTGGTTCACATTTACAATGAGTCGCAGTAGCCCGCAGTCATATGATCACATTTTGTGACTTTTTTTGCCGTTTTCCAGCAAAAAACTCCCCTTGGAGAAGTTGGACTTGTTTAATGACCCATAATTCGCTTAACAACTGCCATAAAAATTCGTTGTAAAATTGGGTCCAGTCATGTGGTAACTCGACTTATGACCACGATGACTTAGGATGGAAATTCTGGTCCCAATTGTGAATCGTAAGTCGAGGACTACCTGTAGTTGTGTTTGCTCCAGGCCTGTGTTTCTCAACCTTGGCAACTTTAAGATGTCTGGACTTCGCCTCCCAGAATTCTCCAGCCAGCATGGGGAGTTAAAGTTCCCAAGGTTGAGAAACTCTGCTCTGGGGAATTATTGCAGGTTTTATACTGCTACGTTTAGTAAATCAGAGCTTTTAGCATTTATCCTTTGTATGATGCCTCGCCTTATAGGCTCTATTATCAGTCATCAGGCTAAACTGGTGGTAGGCAACTAGAAACCCAGACGTTACGTGCAGCCCATTTGCATACCCTCGGGCTGCTGGAATTTAAGCAGGAAAACAGCCAATTTTCAGCACAGCTTTTGCGACTGTTTGAAACCACTAATGGTGAATCAAGCTTTATCTGACAGGCAAAACGTTTATTCTTCCAACATTTAATTCCCCAAAATGGGCAGTAGGAATTCAGTCATATGGCTTCCCTGTGGTTTCTCTCCCATTCCACCCTTAACACATCACCCCCTCTTAAAAAAAAAATGGACAAAAGAATAATCCCTATGTCTTCCTGTATTGAGAGCTGAAACCCTCTGGCACTCCAGTCTCTAACCCAGAGATGGTTGCTCCGTGGGTAGCATCTTCAACAGTTGAATGTGTCAGGGATGCAGTGTTTCCATCTAAATTATGAAGTTGTATTTATTCTGTAACTATAAAATAAGCAGCCATGTTATATCAGCCTGACTAGGTAGACCAGACCAGGAAATCAATGCCACAGGAAGGCTAAGACTACTTTTATTGAGATTGGCTGTAGCAACAGAATCTTGCAAGTCTAATGGTGCTGTACCTTCCCCCCCTTCTTATATTCCTGTGAATTAGGGAGGTGTCTGAGCCGCTTCTGAATGTTATCTGGACGTTCTGGATTTAAAATACGTTTTAGCCCCCTATGCTTAGGTAACAGTTGTTGCGTATCTCTGTCAGGGTAATCTTCCTTACTCTCTACAGGTCATGATTCTCCCATTTGTTCCTCCAGGCAATGACCAAGGTTACGAAAACGAGGAGGAGACCTCGTCCTTTGAAAGGCATCCCCAAGTAGGCATCAGCGGGCTGTCCTTGGCAAGACTCAATGGGAAGTTCTATCAGGTCTGTGGACTGGAAGAGATGCCAGGAAGTGAGCCTCACCGAGAAAGCCACCAGGAAAACCAATCAGGGATCCCAGCTATTTTTCACGAGGACAGCTTACGAGAAAACACCTTCCTGGAGGGAAGCCAGAAGGGAAAGAGGAGGAATACGGGTCCCAGTTGGGGGGCAGTCCTGAACCACGGTTTTGAGTTTCCTCCGAACCGGAAAATGCAAAAACTCTACACGTGCACCTACTGTGGGAAGATCTCTAACAACAGCGCGCATATGATCATCCACGAGAGGACCCACACCGGCGAGAAGCCGTACAAGTGCTCAGAATGTGGAAAATGCTTCAGCACAAACTGCAACCTGATGAAACACACCCGGGTGCACACGGGCGAGAAGCCCTACCAGTGTGCCGACTGTGGCAGGAGCTTCAGTGACAAGGCCTCGCTCATTGTGCACGAGAGGACCCACACCGGGGAGAAGCCGTACGAGTGCCCCATGTGCGGGAAGAGCTTCACCTCCAGCTCCAACCTCATCACGCACAAGCGGGTGCACACGGGGGAGAAGCCCTACAAATGTTCTGAATGTGGGCAGAGTTTTGTCCACCGGCCGCAGCTGGTTATCCATATCCGGACGCACACCGGGGAGAAGCCGTACGAGTGCCCCGAGTGCCGGAAGAGCTTCAATCAGAAAGCTGACCTCATCATCCACCGGCGCACCCACACGGGGGAGAAGCCCTACGAGTGCCCCGAGTGCGGGAAGAGCTTCATCTCCAGCTCTTACCTCCGGAAGCACGAGCGGCTGCATGCGGGGAAGAAGGCGCACGTCGGGGAGGAGACCCATAAGTGCAGCTACTGTAGGAAAAGCTTCATCAGCCGATCCAAGCTTCTCATCCATGAGAGGACCCACACGGGGGAGAAGCCCTTTGAATGTGCCGAGTGTGGGAAGAGCTTCAGCACCAGCTCTAACTTGGTCAACCACAAGAGGGTCCACACGGGTGAGAAGCCGTACCAGTGCTCGGATTGCGGGCAGAAGTTCAGCACAAACTCAAACCTCGTCAACCACCGGCGGGTGCACACGGGAGAGAAGCCGTACAAGTGCTCCGACTGCGGGCAGAACTTTGGCCATAAAGCTTCTCTCCGGAGGCACAAGAGAATCCACTCCAGAGATGTCACCAGAGGCGTGCTTGGAACGGGGGCAAAATGTTAGCACGAAACTTACAGCCACGTGGAGAGCTGCCTTGTGCTGTAGTAGGCTCTTGGCCCACTGAGTCAGCGTCACTGGGAAGAAGCATTTCTAGGGCAGGTGTCTTTCACAGCCCTACCTGGAGATGCCAGGGAGGATCTGCTACATGCCATGCAGACGTAGGATCTGCTACATGCTGAGCACGTCTTATGCCACTGATCTGGGATCCATTGGCTGGGTTTCCAGATGCTATTTGGAAGTTCACCAGCAGGATGAGAAGGCAATACCCACAGTGCTCTTGTAATGGTATGTGAGAAAGACCTTGAGAGAGGGGGTCAAAGAGGTGCTGCCGAGGGAACGGTCAGATAAGAGACAGCACAGCCCCCAGCTGCATAACGGGAGGAGAAAGAGGCTCAGAAGGGAGCTCCCTAACATCTTAGGCTGTAAAGGAGATGGTGGGAGACTTTTACTTCCAAGATTGATGTTGGCCACTAACAGAATCTTGCAAGTCTGAAAGTACAATTCTCCCGCTGTCTCCTTTACAGCCTGAGAAGTTAGGGAGCTCCCTTCTGAGCCTCTTTCTCCCCCCGTTATGCAGCTGCGGGCTGTGCCGGCTCTTATCTGACCGTTCCCTCGGCAGCACCTCTTTGCCCCATCTCCCAAGGTCTTCCTCACACACCATTACAGGTATTCAGAAGTATGTAGTCTCTAAGCTGCACTCCTGTACATGCTTGCTTGGGGAGAAATTCAGTAGGGCTCTCAATAAGCCCAAGTTGTACCAAGCCCCACATTTTCTGGCAACAGTCCCAGAAATCAGCAAGGCCTCTATTAAGTCCAGCAAAGGACTTTAATGTCTTTTTCTATCACTCAAGTACTGCTCAAATGGCACACCGAGGAATTTGGGTCTCTCCTGCTCTATTACACTGAATAGTGACTAGTTAGATTTTTTTTTAATGATCAAGTTGGGATCTAGATTCCTTAAGGGGTTGGAAATGAAGGGGGCTTGGTAGCTTCTTAGGAAGTTTAGGAACAATTGAGAAATATTCCTTGATAAGGAAGCGCCATTCAGAATGTGTTAGCAACACTGTATGATGTAGCTGCCTTTGTTAGCCTGTGTCCTTGCCTATGTGTGTCTGCAAATCCAAATGTATTTTGGTGTTTAGGTTTTGAACAAAAAATTGTAGGGTGCCATGAGAAAATTGGGCACCTTCCCTGTAGTATGGCGACGCCCTCAGAAGGGTGCTAGGAGGCGGAGTGATCAGATGGTTTATTACTAAAAGAGTGGATATTTTATACAATGGTCGTGTTTGAATAAATGAACTCTTTGCTTATAGTAGACAATGAAGCAATTTGAAGGGAGGGCAACTTCTCTGGGGGACTGCAAGGCGAAAGAGAAGTCAAAAGTGGGAGATTCAGAGGTAACATGCGATCGCAGTCAGCACAGAGCAGGGTTTCTCTGCCAGGGTTCCGTGGCACCCTCAGGTTCCGCGGGAGGTCACTAGGGGTTCCCTGGGAGATCACGATGTATTTAAAAAAATATTTTAAATCCAGGCAAGTTCACATGAAAGAGGTAAGTTTCATTCTTTATTTTCAGTTTAAGATCACTGTTCGTGCATCTGTGCAGGCCTACCTATGAAATGAATAGAATAATTTTGCAACTTCTGGCCCATATTTGAGCCTGAATGTGCAGGGGTTCCCCGAGGCCTGAAAAAATATTTCAAGGCTTCCTCCAGGGTCAAAAGGTTGAGAAAGGCTGGCTTGGAGGATAGGACAGATAATGGGAAACCGTCAAGAGAACCAGAGCACAAAATTTAGAGATGTATGCTTGTGTCTTCCTTCAGCATCTCACTGTTAGTAGAGAGGTGTTCAGTTTTGTTTTTTTTAAGTGTAAAACAGAAGAATCCTTGATTTAGTTTCACACTCCACCCATTTGGCTCTGAGCCTTCTCCCCTCCACGGACTTCAGTTTATTTCGCCCTGATTTCAGCAGGGAAAAGGTTCATCATTTCTGGCCTAAAAGAGCCTAAACATGGTTTCTTTTTCTAAGCCTGACCTCCTGAAGGTGGAATTCAACGCACAAGTATTCCCTCTTCACAAAGTGGCTGCCGTGGGGTGTCCCAGTCGGTCCCTTTGAACCATGGTTAGACTAAACATAAAAATAATAAAGTCAATGTGTGGAACAAAGCTAGCCAAGGTGAGTTCTCAGCTGAGCCCATGTAATCTGAGCACACAGTGTGAACACGGGAAAGCTTTCTTAAACTTCCCATTCCATTAGAATTCAGTTCTAGATCAAAAGAAGAGAAACCACTAGCCACCAATAATTAGTTTTCCCGTTAAAGATGAAGGGGTTATGGGGAAATAGGGGAGAGAATATTTTGCACATCCATGAATAATTGTGGGATAATGCAGGGTGAGTAAGCTTGAAGTGTATGAGAGAGCTTTTGTTCTTGTTTTAAGCTATCCCTAAAAGCAAAAGGTACCGCTTCGGTGGGCAGGTAACGGCGTTCCGTTTAGTCATGCCGGCCACATGACCATGGAGGAAGTGTCTTCGGACAAACGCCGACTCTTCGGCTTTGACACAGAGATGAGCACCGCCCCCTAGAGTCGGACACGACTGGACTTAACGTCAAGGGAAACCTTTACCTAAAACCAAAATGCAGAAACTCTGAATTGTTGCAGTCAGTTTAGAATTAAAGATGTATGAGTGTGCTCATCATTTTATAAGGAAACGATAAACTAGAATTTAGATAGAATCGTAAGGTTGGAAGGGAGATCACCTATGGGCCTGAATCCTCAGACCATCCCAGACAAATGGCTGTCCAGCCTTTGCTTGGACATCTCCCGTGATGGAGCACCCTGGAGTTGCCGAAAGTTGGTTTAGAAGCTCCACTTTAGAGGGGGGGGAATCAAGCAGGGTGCATTTTCCCACTACTTTTGAATGATACTGTATTCCATAGCTCTTAGCAATTCTGGCTTATTGTAAAATCTTACTTATCCACTGTAAAAAGGCATAAAAAGCTATCTTTGTCATGAGACTAAGGAAAGGGAGTCCAACTTTCACAGCTGGGGGGATGGAGAATTCCAAAATTAAGACAAGGTCTGTGGTTCAAAGCCAGTCCCAAGATAGAATTGGTGGAGTGATGCCACCTATATTTCCCCCCAATATTTTCCTTAATGCCTTTTCCCCTAATCTTCCAGAATTTGTGGCTGTGCTCCCCTGCTTTGAATACTCAAAAGACCATCACCTACAATTTGTGGCACTTCCACACCCGCTATTATTTCCATAGCCCTGTCCTTCCCCAGGCAGATTAAAACTGACGGGTCATCTTCTGCCTATCTCAAAACACTGAACCCCATCAGCCAATCAGCACTCCCTCTCTCCCTCCAACTGGCCAGTAGTAGAGACCAAAGGATCAGCATCTCATCTTCTGAACGTCCACTGCTTCTGGAGTAATGAAACATCTCCCCCTTGATGAGGATGGCCGCCAGGAAAGTGGATAGGGCTGAAGGTCTGGATGGCTTTTTTGCCACTCTGGAACTGTGAGTGCAATGTCACTTGAATGTCACTGCTAGGGGACAACAGGGATACAGGAACGTCCTTCCCGTCCATATTTGCAAGCTCTCTGGGCACTTGGGGCCAGTTTCTGTGGGACACAGAGGACCTGATCCAGCAGAGTTCCTCTGTGGTTCTTCATCTGAAGTTTGTACTTTCAGAAACACGAGAGTCTGCCCACAGGGAAAAAATGCGAAGGGTGGGTGGGTGGAGAACCCACGTGCAGATACTGTAGGAAGCTCAACGTCAATTCAAGCTTCTCACCCATAGGGGTCTGCCTCTGAGCTAGGTATGGCCCCTGGCCCCAACAGCGGCTTTGCAGTCAGAAGCTCGCCAGGTCTGGAAACTCCTGTTCAAAAGAGCTGTAATGGCAAAGCGAGGTAACTGCAAGAAGCATAAGCTTCAGGGATCTTTCCCTTCAAGGAAACGGGGAGAGGAATATCAAGTTTGGCTTCTTCAGTGACCAGCCTCGGCCCAAATCATCTCAGGAATACGATGGAAGAAAACCCACACCTGTGTTATGCTTTTTGGGATGGGCCTGAGAAACAAATTGGTCTTTTTTACCCTTGATAGACTCATTTTAGCAAAACCCAGCTGGAAAATTGGAGATCACATTACTCCGCATTAGGACATCATCTTCTTCCCTATGTAAAGAAAAGTTCCAGCTCAGACTGAGTTCCCCAGCAGCAGCTTTGCTCCACTGAAAACCCTGACCCTATTCCAAGTCAATGATTGCTAATAAATGTCCTGTCTATATCTCCCATATAGACTACTGCAATGCGCTCTACATGGGGCTACCCTTGAAGAGTATCCGGAAGCTTCAGCTGGTCCAGAATGCGGCCGTGCGGGCTATTTTTGGTGCCCCTAGAAGGGCGCACATAACACCTCTGCTATGTCAGCTGTATTGGGTGCCAGTTTGCTTCCAGGTCCAATTCAAGGTGTTGGTTATCACCTTTAAAGCCCTACTTAGCACGGGTCCAGGCTACCTAAGGGACCTTCTCATCCCCGTCACATCAACCTGTCCCACCCGGTCATGCAGAGAAGGCATGCTACAGACCCCGTCTGCAAGAGAATTCCATCTGGCGGGGTCCAGGAGGCGGGCCTTCTCTGCAACAGCCCCTGCCCTTTGGAACATCCTGCCCCCGGAGGTGAGGTTAGTCCCATCGCTCCTGGCCTTCCGGAGGAAGTTGAAGACCTGGCTCTACCATCGGGCCTGGGGCAGGGAGGAGAATAGTCATACTTCGGGCTGGCTAGTGCCTTGAAGTGCCCCTCCTACGCAAGGACTGAATGAGACCACAGCCATCTGGATCTTATTAGATTTGGTAGCTCTGTGAAATTGTTTTATAGTCTATTTTATATTGGAATTTTATTATATATTTTTTGTTTTATATTGTAAACCGCCCAGAGTTCCTCCAGTCGGAGGAGATGGGTGGTGACAAATTTGATAAATAAATAAAATGTCCTGATTTTTAAAAATTATTTCCGGAGATTTCTTCTCTTAATCATCTTGATTATGTGGTATCAAGTTGGTGTCAGCCCTTAGTGACCGCGTAGAGAGACTTTCTCCAGGACAAGCTGTCCCCAACCTCATCTTTCAGATCTTCCAGTGGCCTTAATCACCTTGACTGATGGTTGGATTATGTGCCAACAGGTCAGTGTTGCCACCTCACAATGTAGATAGATTATCTCCATGATTTCTGCCCCCAACCTGGTCCTTCAGCTCTTCCAACAGTGCCCCCATCACCACCGTAACTGAGTCCAACCACCTTGCTGCTGGTCGTCCTCCTCTTCTCTTTCCTTCCACCTTTGCCAGCATTAGAGCCTCCTCCAGAGAGCGGGGTCTTCGCATCATTGTCCAAAGTGTGATAATTTGAAGTCAGTCTCTAAAAGACTTTAGAAAAAAAAAAGATGGATTGGATTGGAATTATATAGCTGCCCATCTCACATAACTGCCCAGAGTCCCTCTTTTGGGGGAGATGGGCGATAGCAAAATTTGAATAATAAATAAATAATAAATAAGTTCTAGTTTAGTTTTGTTCTGCAAAGAGCAGCACGCTGAATCCAATTTGATGTGTTACAACCAACCAACCCTGTTTTCACTTAGTGTGTTGTGCAAACTCTAGGTCAGTATTTCTCAACCTCAGCAACTTTAAGATATGTGGACTTCAACTCCCAGAATTCCCTAGCAGCATGGTGGCTAAGGAATTCTGGGAGTTGAAGTCCACATCTCTTAAAGTTGCTGCGGCCGAGCACCACTGCTCTAGGCCATCTTGACTTCCCTCAGATATTACTCGTGCTAAAAGCCCAGCATCAGCTCTTATCCCCACCACAAACTAAAACCAACTCAACTATGTTATGGTTAACATGTTGCACCATCTCTGCCACTGTGTTTTGTAAGCCATGGGGCACAGCTTGTACCAATTATAGCTTATGCCTTGCATGACATCAAGATACCACCATCCCACCTATACAGCCAATGAAAATGAGGCAAAAGTCCCAACAGAGTCACTCTTGGTCACCCAAAGGACTTGTCCATGTTAATTATAAACACTGGGAGGGAATTATATCCTACCTGCCCTGCACCCTCACCCAAATTCTCCTTTCCAGCACTTAATTTCCTCCTACATTTGCACGCTGACTCTTGACCATTCTGCTCCCATTCGGATGTTCTGGACTAGAAATCATCTCAGCTTCCCCCATCAGGACGACCTTCTCCTGCATCACTGTGCCCCCCATCCCCGCCCTGCTACAGGAGGGGGAGACCACTCTGGCTGGAAATTGGGAAGAGCTGCTTTTGCCCAAAAGACACAATTTGCTCTCGGGTTGACTATGTACCGGGAGCCTCGGCCATGCTGGAGATGCTGGGGAAATCCTGCCCTGGTGCCTGGAGGCCGTGATAGTGGGGAAAGTTGAACCCAAGTAAGGCTGAGCTACTGTTTCTTCATTGCAGCTCTTGGTCTCTGATGGGGAAGCCCGACCTCTGAAGGAGCAGTGTTGCCCCTGAGATCCTGCTGGACTCACGGCTCTGCTTAAGCAGTGGGTGGGGGCCACGGCCAGGGGAGCCTTTCCCCAGCTTTCACTGGTGCACCAGTTGTGGCCCTACCTGGGGCAGGAGAGCTCACCACAGTGGCTCCTACCCTGTTTGGACTACTGTAACCCAGTTGACTTGGGGCTGCCCTTCAAAATCCCATGGAAGCTGCAAATGGTTCAGAACTACTGGAGTCTGAGTGGGCTAACGCTACAGTGACCATATGTCCTTTATTATAAAGGGCAATTCTTTATTTCAGAAAGCTGTCCTTTATTAAAATACAGGTAGTCCTCGATTTACGACCATTCATTTCGCTACCATTCAAAGTTACGATGGTGCTGAACAAAGTGACTTGCGACCAGCCCTCACACTTGTGACCATCGCAGCATCCCTGCGGTCATGCAATCAAAATTCAGGCACTTGGCAACCACCATGTATTTATGACAGTTGCAGTGTCCCAGGGTCACATGATCGCCATTTGCGACCTTCCCAGCCAACTTCCGACAAGCAAAATCAATGAGGGAAGCTGGATTTGCTTAATGACTATGTGATTCACTTAATGACCATGGTAATTTGCTTAATGGCTGTGGCAAAAATGGTCGAAAAATCGAGTGTGACTCACTTAATGACCGCCTCACCTAGCAATGGAAGTTTTAGTCCCAATTGCGGTCGTAAGCTGAGGACTACCTGTGTTTTTGTAAAGTTTTTCTTGGTTTTGCTCTTGAATTTTCCTTTGTAAAGCAAAATTATAACCATAAGCAATTAAAATGTTTTATCCTTATGAACCTCTTTCAGATGTGCCCCTTTTTCAGGTTTCTCCTTTATTTTTTCCAAGAAAATATTGTCACCGTAGCTAACACCCATTTGCTTCAACAAGTTTCCAAATGCAATTTAAAGTTCTGGTTTTAATCTATTACTTGGAACCAGGTTTCTTTCAGGAATTAATTCTCCAGCTTCACAATTCTTCCAGGAGAAACAGGTCTTGGTTTGTCACCATCAGGAGGTGACTGGGCCGAGGCCAGGTGACACCTCCTTGGGGCCAGCACTGGCCCTTTGGAATGGCTTCCCAGCTGAAATTTGATTGGCTGCCTCTCTAACTACCTTCCAGAAAAAACTTGTGTGTGGAGACTAACATTTTCTATTATTTCATTGTTTTTTTCGACTGTGATTTTATTTTTTAATTTTTATCATGGACATTTTCACTGTATATGTCTGTGCTTTGTGAATTGCTAAGAGTCCTTAGCAGATGATATTGCAGATGGCTATGAAAGTAATAAATAAATAAACAAAATAGTGGCTCTCAGCTGTTTTCTGTGTGAGTATATGAGACAAAACCTCTGGCTTTGTGTATACAGGCCAATATTTCTGGGACCTGAGAATTAAATGTGAAAGCAAACACTCCCCCCTCCCCTAATTCTAATTCAGAGCACTTAAACAAACTTAGCTTCTGTAAATTTAAAATCTGTAAGGGTTATTCATCGAAACTTTCTATGCAACCAATCTCATCTAATCCAGGCAGGGACTAGCAGGGTTGTTTTAAAGAGCAAGAAAAAGATAAAATTGTTCAAAAGTTATGCAATAATTTTAATAATTGTATACCTTCCAGAAGATTGGAAACAGCATTTCAAATTCTTTTGTTATCAATGGCATGCTGGCTGGGGAATTCTGGGAGTTGAAGTCCACCCGTCTTAAAATTGCCAAGGTTGAGAAACACCAATGTAGAGGTAGCTCAAACCAAAGTGTGCGCTGCTATCCCTAGAAATAGGGTGGGGAACATGTTCCCACTTGGGAGCCAACCGGACTCCCACTTCCATCAGCCCCAGCCCAAATGAGAGGAGAGGAGCTGCAGTACAGCAACATCTGAAAGCCATTACGTTGCCACAAGGCAGGCTAAAAAATATTGCCGTTTCTATCAAAAACATGGAGGGCTTTCCTTTTCTTGTGTTGTTTATTTGTTTAGTCGCTTCCGACTCTTCGTGACTTCATGGACCAGCCCACGCCAGAGCTCCCTGTCGGTCGTCAACACCCCCAGCTCCCCCAGGGACGAGTCCGTCACCTCTAGAATATCATCCATCCACCTTGCCCTTGGTCGGCCCCTCTTCCTTTTGCCCTCCACTCCCTAGCATCAACATCTTCTCCGGGCTGTCCTGTCTTCTCATTATGTGGCCAAAGTGTTTCAGTTTTGCCTTTAATATCATTCCCTCAAGTGAGCAGTCTGGCTTTATTTCCTGGAGGATGGACTGGTTTGATCTTCTGGCAGTCCAAGGCACTCTCAGAATTTTCCTCCAACACCACAGTTCCAAAGCATCGATCTTCCTTCTCTCAGCCTTCCTTATGGTCCAGCTCTCGCAGCCATATGTTACTCCGGGGAACACCATTGCTTTAACTATGCGGACCTTTGTTGTCAGTGCGATGTCTCTGCTCTTAACTATTTTATCGAGATTTGTCATTGCTCTTCTCCCAAGGATTAAGCGTCTTCTGATTTCCTGACTGCAGTCAGCATCTGCAGTAATATTTGCACCTAGAAATGCAAAGTCTTTGACTGCTTCTACATTTTCTCCGTCTATTTGCCAGTTATCAATCAGGCTGGTTGCCATAATCTTGGTTTTTTTGAGGTTTAGCTGCAAGCCAGCTTTTGCACTTTCTTCTTTCACCTTCATCATAAGGCTCCTCAGTTCCTCTTCGCTTTCAGCCATCAAAGTGGCCTCATCTGCATATCTGAGATTGTTAATGTTTCTTCCAGCGATTTTAACTCCAGCCTTGGATTCCTCAAGCCCAGCATGTCGCATGATGTGTTCTGCATAGAAGTTGAATAGGTAGGGTGAGAGTATACAGCCCTGCCGTACTCCTTTCCCAATCTTAAACCAGTCCGTTGTTCCGTGGTCTGTTCTTACTGTTGCTACTTGGTCGTTATACAGATTCCTCAGGAGGCAGACAAGATGACTTGGTATCCCCATACTGCTAAGAACTTGCCACAATTTGTTATGGTCCACACAGTCAAAGTCTTTAGAATAGTCAATAAAACAGAAATAGATCTTTTTCTGAAACTCCCTGGCTTTTTCCATTATCCAGCAGATATTGGCAATTTGGTCCCTAGTTCCTCTGCCTTTTCTAAACCCAGCTTGCACATCTGGCAATTCTCGCTCCATGAATTGCTGAAGTCTACCTTGCAGGATCTTGAACATTACCTTACTGGCATGTGAAATGAGTGCCGCTGTTCAATAGTTTGAACATTCTTGAGTGTTTACCTTTTTTGGTATGGTGTCATGCGCTGCCTACCTCCGAGTAACACACAGACACTGATTCCGTTGAAGCAGGCTCTGGTTTATTCGTAGTGTAGATACAGTGGTAGAAAAAAGCTGAGAGTGACAGGAGCGCGCCGGTCAGCGCCCCCTCACTCGCGGTTACGTCACCCCCCCTTTGTCCAACATGCTGTC
The DNA here is from genome assembly GCF_035149785.1 of Candoia aspera. Lineage (NCBI taxonomy): Eukaryota > Metazoa > Chordata > Lepidosauria > Squamata > Candoiidae > Candoia > Candoia aspera. Next base: position 10,299,739 of record NC_086154.1, on the reverse strand, counting down.
TTGCCGGTAGGTGAGGGGTTGCGAGGCCCCGCTGGCGCTCCGGGATCGCCCATCATCGGTTTCCCTATTCCTCCGGTGATTGCTGTCAGCTGGGCGATCTCCGTTGCGTTAGCGCTAACAGCTTGGGTGTGCCTCGCGACCCGCTTAGCCATTGTATCTTGTTCTTTAGTCTTTGTAAGTTGATGGCTACTTATCTTGAGCCCCTTCCCCTGTTTCCTTGTTATTGTCATGTGTGCCATTGCGCTGATGTCTTCAGCTCAACGGCACTCATGACATACTGCCCCCTGTCCGAATAGTGCCCCCCCCCGGCTTTCTGGTTTTTTGTTTTTTTTTTCAGGAGAGCTGTCAAAATGGTTTTTTTTTTTTTTTTTGAATTTCCCGCCGGAGTGTTTTCGCCCCTCCCTTTGTTCCGCCCTCTCCCACGTGTCCCTCTAGGGTGTGTTCTTAGTGCGCATGCCCTGGTCACACCCTGGGCGTGCGCATGCTCCGGCCACACCCTGTTTGTTTGGCTCAGTTCGACGAGGAGAGAGGCGTGGCTGGTCGGGTGCGTATCAGCTCCAGGTAGGGCCCTTATTTTTATTCTAAGTGCGTCGCCTTTGTTATGTGTGCTCCTGGGCGTTGCCCCCAGGATGCACTGTTGACTTGATTGCCACTCCCCCGTGGGCCCGGGGCGGGGGGAGGGTGCTGGCGACCGCTTGTCACTGCCTCGTGGGCCCGGGGCGGGGGGGGGGTGAGTCCCGGGGGGGGGAGGTCCACCCAAGTCGCGGGCTTGGGGGGGCCCTTTCCCTTGGGGCACGGTAGGCGGGGGGGGCCGCGGGGGAGGGGTTATGCAGGTGTTGGTTTGCTAGTCTTGCTTTAGGCTTGTCGGGGTACGCCCGGTGAAAAGCCCGGGTCAGGTCAGGCGCGTTAACGTTGTGCGCCGCCACCCATTCTGGGTGGGGGAAGTGTTTCCACCTGACCAAATAGTGTAAAGTTCCCCGTTGCCTGCGGGAGTCGAGTATGTCCCTTACGTCAAAGTGATGTTGGCCGTCGATCATCACCGGTGAGGGCAGTGGCGTGCTTGGGTGCCATCGAGAGGTGGTTGCCGGTTTCAGGAGGCTGGTGTGGAATACCGGGTGGAGTCTCCGTAGGTTGTGTGGCAGGTCCAAGCGTATTGCCACTGGGTTCACTATCTGCGTGACTCGGAACGGCCCGATGTACTTAGGCCCCAGTTTTTTCGAGGGTTGGGGCGACTTTAGGAATTTGGTGGATAGGTAGACCATATCCCCCGCCTGGAACGTCGGTTGTTGGCGCCGGTGCTTGTCGGCCTGCTCTTTGTAGGCCGCCTGTGCTTCCTTCAGCGCTGCCGTGATTATTGGCCACGATTCCGCAATCTTCCGTCCCCAGTCGCTAGCGTCCACCTGGGGTTCCGGGGGTTGTGGTAGCTCCGGTATGGGAATGAAGTCGCGCCCCGAGACTACCTCGAACGGAGTTTTCCCCGTGCTCGTGTGAACGGCGTTGTTGTATGCGACTTCGGCGAACGGGAGCAGTTCGGCCCAGTCGTCTTGATGGTAGTTGGTGTATGAGCGTATGAATTGTTCTAGGGTGGCATTGAGGACCTCTGTGGCTCCGTCCGTCTGGGGGTGCCAGGCAGTGGATAGGGCCTGTTGGGTCCCCGTCAGCTTTAGGAAGGCCCGCCGGAATTTAGAAGTGAATTGTGTGCCCCTGTCGGTCACCACACGTGCGGGACATCCGTGTAACCTGTACACGTGGATGAGAAAGAGTTTGGCTAGTTGTTGTGCGGACGGGACCGATGTGCAGGGGATGAAGTGGGCCTGTTTCGAAAAATAGTCTTTCACCACCCAAATGGCCGTTTTCTTCTGGCTGGGTGGGAGGTCCACTATAAAATCCATGGAGATTTCCTCCCATGGGCAGGAGGGTTCTGCCACCTGTTGTAAAAGCCCCGCGGGTTTGCCTGGTGCCCGTTTGGCTCTGGCGCACGTTGGGCAGGACGCTACGTAAGCTTTCACGTCCCGTCTTAGCGCGGGCCACCAGAATTGACACCTTGTTAGGTGCAGGGTCTTGAGGAACCCAAAGTGTCCCGCTTGCTTGGTGTCGTGGGATCTATGCAAGATCACTTGGCGTTGCGAGTCCGGGACATAGATTCTGCCTTCCCCCCATGCCAGGTCCTGTGCCATCGTTACCTTGTCGGGGTTTGCCAGGAACCAGGGGTCGGTTTTGAGGGCGGCGGCTAGGTCCGTGCGTATCCCCCCTGGTAGTTGCGGTTGGCATCGTCTGGTCACAGGTTGTCCCGCCGTCGGCTGCGCCGTAGAGTCGAGCTGCCTCCGAGCGCCGCTCCGGGTGGTCACGGCCATCCCCAGTTGAGAAGCGGATAGGACCGTCCCAATGGTGTCTGGGGCGGGCTCTTCGTCTTGGGGCAGTTGGGAAAGGGCGTCAGCCAGGAAGTTCTTTTTACCCGGCATGAACTTCAGCTGGAAGTTGAAGCGGCTGAAGAATTGGGCCCATCGGACCTGTTTTGGGCTGAGGCGTCTGGGCGTTCGGAGGGCCTCGAGGTTCCGGTGGTCGGTCCAGACCTCGAATGGTTGGGCGGCTCCTTCGAGTAGGTGTCTCCATGTTTCCAGCGCCGATTTTACCGCGAAGGCTTCCTTCTCCCAGACGTGCCATCGCCTTTCTGTCTCGGAGAATTTCCTCGACAGGTAGGCGCATGGTTTCAGGAGTCCTGTGGGGTCCTTTTGGAGTAGGATGGCCCCCAGGGAGAAGTCTGAGGCGTCGGCTTGGACCACGAACGGCCGTTCTGGGTCCGGGTGCGCGAGGATTGGCTCTGTGGTGAACAGCGCTTTCAACTTATTGAATGCGGTCTGGCACGCGGGAGTCCAATTCAATACTGTGCCCGGGTTCTTGGCGCGTCGGGTGTCCCCCACCCCTTTGGTTTTGAGGAGGTCCGTTAGGGGGAGGGCTATCTCTGCGAACCCCCAGGCGAATGATCTGTAAAAATTCGCGAAGCCGAGGAAGCTCTGGAGTTGGCGTCTGTTGCGGGGGTGTTCCCAGTTCAGCACCGTCTCGACTTTTGCGGGGTCCATTTCTATGCCGTCTCCGGAGATTCGGTACCCCAGGTAGTCTAGGCGCGCTTTATGGAATTCGCACTTTGCGGGTTTGGCATAGAGCTGCGCCCTTCTGAGCTTATCGAGGACTTGTCTGACTAGGGTCACATGTTCCTCGTGCGTTTTAGTGTAGATAAGGACGTCGTCTATGTAGACGAGGACCCCTTTGAACAGGTGTTCATGCAGGACCTCATTGATGAGCTGCATAAACACCCCTGGGGCCCCCGCGAGTCCGAACGGCAGCACTTTGTACTGGAAGGCGCCTAGGGGGCAGTTGAACGCAGTCTTCCATTCGTCCCCCTCCCTGATTCGGATGCGGTAGTATGCCTCGCGAAGGTCCAGCTTGGAGAAGACCTTGCCCGTGGACAGGTGGGCGAGCATATCTTTCACCAGGGGTAAGGGGTATTTGTTGGACAGGGAAGCCGCGTTTAGGCCCCGGTAGTCGGTGCAGAGCCGTAGGGTGCCGTCTTTCTTCTCCCGGAATAAGACGGGGGCTCCGACCGGTGAGCATGCTGGCTCTATAAATCCCCTCTCTAGGTTTTTATCGATGAACTCCCGGAGGGTTGCCATCTCCTTCGGGGTCATCGAGTAGATCTTCGGTCTAGGTAAGGGGACGTCGGGCAGCAGGTCAATCCGACAGTCCGTCTTGCGGTGGGGGGGTAGTTGGTCAGCTTCCGCCTCTCCGAAGACCTCGGAGAAGTCGGCGTATTGTTCCGGTAGGTCTGCTGTGGTAGCTGCGTTGTCCTGTGTAGTCGCCTCTGCTCGTCCCACAGTGGGGTTGGCTCTGCCCGCCGGAACTGGCGCCCGGTACTCGCCGTCGCCAAATGTGAAGGTGCGGGTCTCCCAGTCGATGCGCGGGTTGTTTGTCGCGAGCCATGGCATTCCCAAGACTGCAATGGGTCGTCCGATGTGGGTGACAATGAACAATGTGCGTTCGGTGTGAGTGCCCATTTGCAGGGTGACCGGCTCGGTCTGCATCGTGGCTGGTTTCCCTCCCGCTGTTGAGCCGTCCAGCTGGTGGAATGCCAGCGGCGTGGGGAGGGGGGAGCAGCGGAGGTCGAGTTTGGCGACTAAGTCGGGGTGGATGAGGTTTTTCGAGCACCCCGAGTCCACTAGTGCCGCGGCCGTGGTGGCTCCGTTGCCGGCAGAAAGTTTGATTGCCGCCATTATAACGGAGCTTTCGCCGTTCCGTCGAGGTGGTCCGCGCTGCTGTCCCACCACCTGCCTCGCAACGCGTTTCAGGGCAGGCGGGGAGCGTTTCCCGCCGGCTGGTCTGGGTCTACGGCGTCCTCTTCCCCCCAGTAGGCGTCCCAGCCTTCCTCTGGTGTCGCTGTGGCTCCGGTCATTCGGCGGTGAGGGGGCGGCGGCGGGTTAGGTGGTTTTAGGCTAGTTTTCGGGGCGGGTTTAGGCACACTGGCCAGCGGTTGGTTGGCGAAGCAATCTGCCGTCTTGTGCCCCAGTTTTCCACACCTCCCGCAGGGCCCGCGATTAAATTTCTTCCTTGGGTATGTGGGACCGGCCGTTCCCACGTGTGGTGCGGGTACCTTTTGGCAGGTGTTGGTCATGTCTTCCGTAGTTGTCATGAGGAAGGTGCGGTGCGCGTGTTCTGCTTTCCCCGCGAGGTGGATCCACCCGTGTAGAGTCTCTGGGTCGTCGCGGTAGAGGGCCCATTGAAGTACGTCGCGGTTGAGCCCCCTTTTGAACATTTCCAGCAGGGTGGTCTCAGACCAGTCGTTGACCTTCCCCGCGAGGGCTTTGAACTCGAGGGCGTAGTCCGGGACAGTGCGTGCGCCCTGTTTAAGTCTTTGGAGTGCGCTTTTCGCCCTCACTTTGGCTAGTGGGTCCTCAAAGTAGCTCTTCATCTCGTTGATGAAGGCGGGGAAGTTGGCGAGGGCAGGGGAGCTGGACTCGTACAGTTGGACGTACCAGTCCGCCGCCCGGTCTTGTAGTTTGATCGCCACGGCTGCGATCTTGTCCACTTCGGAGTCATAGGAGTGTCCGTGCCTCCCCATGAACTCCCTGGCGTTCGTGATGAAGAACGACAGTTTCGCGGGGTTTCCATCAAAGAAGATGGGGAAGTCCTTTGGGGCCCGGGCGTTTTGTGAGCCCCTTCCTCTCACTTCCCGGCCTGTGGCGTCGTCCGCCTGAGCCGTTTGTTGGCCGTCATCTGGCCCGTGTGAGTTCGGCGCCTCGCTCGGGGTGTGGACCTGTGCGGGGACGTCGTTGGGAGGCGCGGGGGACATCAACGACTGAAGCATGGTCCGGAGTTCCTTCAGTTGGGTCTCCATGGCCGCGAGTCTAGCTTGTGCGTCCCCGTCCGCGATCCGCGCCGCCGCTGGGGCCGGTTCCATCGGTGTGTCGGCGGGGGTGGGTCGCCGGTGGGGTTCAGGCCCTCCCGACCGTTGGTCCACTTCCTCTGCCGTCGGCTGGGTTGCTTCTTCGTCCTCCCCCGTGCTTACCGCCGTTGGGCTGCCGCTCCACGCCCGTGGCTGGGGTGCGATGTGGGGCGCGGGGTTCTCCGCTGGTCTCGGGAGGTATGTTGCTCCCTCACGTGGCTGGGTTGCCTCCGTCGCCATCTCCCCTTGGGGTTGGAGCTGAGGCTCAGGTTGGGCCGGGTGGGCGTCCATGGCTCCGGGAGTCCGCGGTGCCTCTGGCCTCGATCAGTCCTCCTCTGCTTCTTGCCGTGCGGCTCGCCCCCCTTGTCCGCATCGCGCCAGCCTCATGGTTCCTGGTCTTCTCGCCGTCTACTCCTCCCGCGGCTCGTTGTCGTCCGGTGGGGCTCGGCGAAGCTGAGTTTATGACTCTCAGCTTTATGTCATGTGCTGCCTACCTCCGAGTAACACACAGACACTGATTCCGTTGAAGCAGGCTCTGGTTTATTCGTAGTGTAGATACAGTGGTAGAAAAAAGCTGAGAGTGACAGGAGCGCGCCGGTGCGGGGTTTAAATACCCCACGCCGGTCAGCGCCCCCTCACTCACGGTTACGTCACCCCCCCTTTGTCCAACATGCTGTCTTGCTGGTAGGTGAGGGGTTGCGAGGCCCCGCTGGCGCTCCGGGATCGCCCATCATCGGTTTCCCTATTCCTCCGGTGATTGCTGTCAGCTGGGCGATCTCCGTTGCGTTAGCGCTAACAGCTTGGGTGTGCCTCGCGATCCGCTTAGCCATTGTATCTTGTTCTTTAGTCTTTGTAAGTTGATGGCTACTTATCTTGAGCCCCTTCCCCTGTTTCCTTGTTATTGTCATGTGTGCCATTGCGCTGATGTCTTCAGCTCAACGGCACTCATGACATATGGGGATATAAGTTGATTTTTTCCAGTCTGATGGCCATTCTTGTCTTTTCTAAATTTGCTGGCATATAGCATGCATTTTCTTGTAAACTGCCACTTTCTTTCTATTGTTTTTATTTATTTATTTGTTTGTTTGTTTGTTTGATTGGGCTTATAGGCAGTGTCATTTGCAAACAGCTGAGCAGCCTCCATCCCCATCATCACCAATGGGGTTAACAACAACGCAACCACCAGAAAACAAATCTCTTTGGATGGCCTTGTCAAAAAAGTAATAATAATAATTCCCTCCCCAACCTCCAACCCCTGCTTTTTTAGACTGCCAAACTAGAGTTGGTTTTACTTCTGAGGAAACATGCATAGGGTTGCATAAATATTCCAAATAATGTAATTTTATATCCTGGCTAAATGAGGTGGATTTTATAACAAGAAAACATTTATTGCTTATTGTTTCAAATTTTCCCAAATTTTCCGTGCCCACTCCAAATCTGCTTATTTTCCCCTTTCGTGTGGTAATTTCCAAATTTTTAAAAAACTTTAAAAACTAGCCTAAGGGTCTAAATCAGCCTTTCTCAACCTTTTGACCCTGGAGGAACCCTTGAAGTATTTTTCAGGCTTCAGGGAACCCCTGCATATTCAGGCTCAAACATAGGCCTGAAGTTACAAAATTATTCTATTTGTTTCAAGTGTGGGCCTGTATAGATGCATTCACAGTGTTCTTGAACTAAACATAAAGAATGAAACTTTCCTCTTTAATGTGAAGTTGCCAGAATTCGAAATATTTTTTAAATAAATTGCAATCTCCCAAGGAACCCCGGAACCCTGGTTGAGAAACCCTGGTCTAAATGGGATGGTTAGATTATGTTTCTCCTTGAATATTCCTCAGTTAGCCTGTAGTCTTTTGCATGATGCTCCCTAGCCAGCTGTCAAGAGATATTCACGGATACTGGATCACAAGGGCTTGCCTCCCCAAACTGGCGCACAGGGCAGAAATGTGCAGTTCACACAAGCTCAAACACACAATTCTTGGCCTGAAAAGGGAGAAGCAGGTTACAGCTCAGTTTCTTTGCAGTCTTTATTTTTGATGGTGTGGGAGCAGGCAAGTACATATTCTTTTTTGAAGTTCAGGGTTTATTTTCCATCTGGGACATCCCGAAGAGAATTATATTCCATGGAAACCTTCAACCAAGGGATCTCCATATGGCCAAATTAAAAAAAAACACCTGTACAAGTTCTTTCTTGTTGTTGTATGTCCCAAGAAACCTGACTGAGTGCATGTAAGCCACACTCCTGAGCATCTAGGCCCCTTCAGGCCGAGCGTTTAGTAGTGCCAAGAAAAGTTGACGTCCTAAAATTTCCTGCTAAGGTAGCGCAAGCTTTTAGCAGACTTGTTCAGCATATTATTTACAGGTGGGGATATGTATATACATGGCCTATAGATTGTGTGTGTGTGTGTGTGTGTGTACAGGTAGCCCTCGTTTAGCGACCACAGTTCGGACTGGCAACTCGGCTATTAAGTGAAGCAGTTGTTAAGTGAAATGACTGCTTACAATCTTACTTCAGCTTTCCTTTGCTTTACAGACCCATGAAGGCCGTAAACACGAGGATTGGTTGTAAAGTTACTTTTTCATCACTGTTGTAAGTGTGAACAGTCACTAAATGAGGACTACCTGTGTGTCTGTGTGTGGGTGTGGGTGTGTATAGGTAGGCCTCTGCTTATGATGGTAATCAGGACCCGAATTTCCATTGCTAAGCAACGCGGTCGTAAAGTGTGATGTCACGTGACTGTGCCACTTAGCAACAGCAGTTCTGGTTGCCATTGTTAAACTGATCCTGCGCCATCATTAACTGCAACTTCACATGGCTGCCACTTGCGACCTCCTGCCAGCTTCCCCACGGACTTTGCTTGTTGGAAACTGGAAGTGAAGGTCGCAGCTGGTGATCATGTCACGGCGGGATGCCGCAACATTGTAATTGCGAGCCAGTCGCCAAGTGACCAGATTGTAATCACATGACTGCGGGGACGCTGCAACGGCCACAACTCTGAGGACTGGTCGTAATTACCCCTCATTCAGTGCCGTCATAAGTTTGAATGTTCCCTGAATGAGTGGTCATCAAGCAAGAACCACCTGTATGTCCTTCAAGTCAGTCGTGACTCCTAGCAAATGCCTGGAACAAGTCGATGAAGTTTTTTTGGCAATATTTTGGAAGTGGTATGCCCTTGCTGCCTCTTTCCTATGGCTGAGAAAGGGACCGGGCCAAAGTCACCCAGCCGGCTTTGTGCCTAAGGCAGGACTAGAACTCAGGGTCTCCCGGTTTCCAGCCTGGTGCCTCTCTGGCACTTTCTCTCTCCCGCCCACCCCCCTCCCACAGACCTCCAAATATAATACTGTCAGGTCAATAATTTGGTCATTTTTCACCTCCAAGTATTCCAGGAAACAGTGTCCCAAGAATATTAGGAATGCTAAGCTTGTGGCTGGGATATATATATAATGAAATTCCTTCACTATTGGTATTAAAATACACTGCATCCTCAACTTTACTACTCTAGGTTTTCAATATAATTTTTTTAAAAAGCACCTTTGGCTGCACAAGAAGGGTTAGATAATACCAGGGATCGCTAATTCTAGAATCCTGCTATCATTTTTGCAATGGAACCAGATTTTTTAACCTGGTTAAAGAATTTAACCATGGAGAATTACAAATGGAGCCTTCCAGGTAGGTCAGACAGCCCCAACGTTATTTCTCCAAAGTAGATTTTTTAACTGCCAATAATATATGACTTAATCCTGATGCTGCTCCAGCAATTAGGAAAACTTTTCTGCCTCTGGAGATTTTCTCCAACCATTTTATTTACTGCCCTGTGATCAGAGTGAGTTATGATTGTAGCTAATTTCTCATGATCAACACATTTGGCATGGCAGCCTTCCATTGCGTAGAACCTCTTGCATTTGAAGAGCTTTTACTCAAACTGCACATTTATAAGTTTTCACCCTTGTGTGGATTCTCTCGTGTTTAATGAGGTTCGACCGCCAGCTGAAACACTTCCCGCAATAAGCGCATTTGTACGGTTTCTCCCCCGTGTGGATCTGCTGATGCTGGAGGAGATCTGAGCCCCGTCCGAAACTTTTCCCACACTCGGAGCATTTATACGGCTTCCCTCTTTTAAGGATTCTCTGGTGCCTGAGAAGGTCTGAGCGGTGCCCAAAACTTTTCCCACAGTCTGAGCATTTGTAGGGTTTCTCCCCCGTGTGGGTGCGCTCATGCGCCAAAAGACCCGAGCTCTGGCTGAAACTTTTTCCACACACGGCACAAGTGTATGGTTTTTCCCCGGTGTGAATTCTCAGATGTCTCACGAGGGCTGTGCGCTCGCAGAAGCTTTTCCCACACTCAGTGCACCGGTATGGTTTCTCGCCTGTGTGGGTCCGTTCGTGGGCCAAAAGTCCTGAACTCTGGCTAAAACTTTTCCCACACTCAGTGCACCGGTACGGTTTCTCCCCCGTGTGGGTCCTCTCATGGGCCGAAAGGCCTGACCGCCGGTGGAAGTTCTTCCCGCAATCCAGGCATGTAAATGGCTTCTCACCAGTGTGGGATCTTTCATGCGCCACAAGGGCCGAACTCTGGCTGAAACATTTCCCGCACTCCCCACACTTGTAGGGTTTTTCCCCCGTGTGGATCCTCTCATGCGTGGTGAGGTGTGATTTCCGGCTGAAGCTCTTGCCACACTCTGTGCAGTCGTAAGGCTTCTCCCCTGTGTGAGTCCGCTCGTGCGCAATAAGATGCGACTTCCGGCTGAAGCTTTTACCACACTCGGCACAGCCATAGGGCTTCTCCCCTGTGTGGAGTCTCCGGTGTCTATACAGGCTGGAGCTCTGCTTAAAGGTTTTCCCACAGTCCATGCACATCTTCACAGCCCCACAGTTGTAGATCCTGGGCCCTTTCAAGCGCCAGTGGCCTTCATCATAAGCTGGAATGGGAGGACCCGTTCTCCTCCCCTCTTTAATATCCGAGGTCTGATGACTTCTAGAAGTTTCTCCCACGTCACGCAGATGAGAATTGCTCCAGGAGGCATCTCCTCCTGGAGATGCCCCATTGGGCCGAGAATCTTCTGGCTGAAGGGCCTCCTCTTCCTCATTCTCACTCTCCTGGGCATCACCTGCTCAGAAAAACAGAGTCTTGGCATAAGGAAGCTCTGGAGTTGCTAGAGGTTGAAGGGAAGGGCCTTCTGATAGCCTCCCTTTCTTTCATCTAGCCAGTTTTCACTGCTGGCAGAGGGAGTATTGACAGCAACCTCTTTCTTCTCCTTCCACCTCCACACCAGAACGTGTCAAAAAAGCATTAGTTGGCCAACTGGCACTGCAAGAGCTGCCATTTTATAATGAAAACATCTGGCCATGTAACCAGCAGACAGGGGAACCAATTAGAGCCTGGCTTTCAGGGTACACAGCCAGTGAGAGCTGTCCTAACAGTCAGGAAACCACGCTGAGACAAGGAATAGGTCTCTAGTGTTTTATTACTGCTACATTAGACAGAAAATCCTAACAAACTGAAGAAGCGTGGGAAAAACCCAGACAGATAAACCCCAAAAGTCAAGGCGGGTCTGTTCTGTGTCTCTTTGAATGGCTGCTCAACTCCTCAGTACTACGCATGCGTTTTCCTCCCTGGATAGGGGCCCCCTCCTGCTCACCATCAGTGCTCATGACAAGAGCCCAGGACTGGCAAAGAGATGAGCTCATCATTGCTCCAATAGCCTCACTGGCTGTACACCTCCACAGGAATCGTTTGATTGGTTCAGCTGCTGTTTAAATTTTAGGAAATCTTTATTTCTGAGTGGGTGGCCATGCAACAACAGCCCATCACACCTCCACCCTCTAAAGCAATGATCCCCAAACTTTTTTGATTGCACTCCTTTATTACTCAAACATTTTTGAGCCTGTCCCTCAAATTCTGTATGCATATATATATATATATATATATATATATATATATATATGCATGCGTGTGTGTATATATATATATATCCCCAACATATATTATATTTTGTATATTCTGTATATTAAGTATCAGTATAGTTTAATTCCTTATTTATTTTTAGATAATAAATAAATAAATAGAAATGGACATTCTAGGATCTTCTTCCTACATCCCAGAGGATCATCTTGTGTACCCCACTTTGAAGACCATTGCTTTAGAGATTTATTTATATTTCAAATTTCCACCACCGCCCATCTCCCCCGAAAAGGGGACTAGATTGTTTAGGAGTCCCTCTAGGCTGTGGGTACCCAGGACAATGCCCACCTGGTCCAGCCCTAGTGATGCCCCTGGGATGGGAGGATTTGCCAGTGAGGAATTCACCAAGAATTGACTAATGTGTTGATCAAGATAGCCAAAACCCTAGATAGTTTTGGGAATGGGAAGAGACAGATATGGAAGTTAAGCGATCATTGGCCACATCAACTCTAACTTAGAGGCAATAGGTCTTGAACGCGAATCCCTAGGGCCTGCTATGGGTGGCAAAGCAAAGCCCACATTTGGGATTAACCAAACGCCATCTCGCATTCATCTCCCAGTAATTCCCAGACAAAACAGTTTTATACCAAATTGCTACTATCAGTTACAAATCAAGATACAACAAGGAGCGTTGCCTTCTATGGTCAGAATAACTGATCATACTCAGTGATAACTGAAATTACCACATTTCTATATTACCTGTATTTTGAATCATTTATTCAGTTATGGACCCTAATAATAGTTAGATTTGATTTGAGATGATAGACTAAGTTTTGGTCTGATCTAAGCCTTTGGTCTGATAAGGCTCTTTCTACTTTTAGGTACAATTCTATCTAGATTGGCTTTCCCTGTCTTCTGCTCTACAGAAATGTTGGACAACCACTTCTATTATCCACAGCCAACATAGCCAATGTTCTTTGCATAAGACGAAAGCAATGTGGATACAGGTAGTGCTCACTTAAAGACCACAACTGGGACCAGAATTTCGGTTGCTAAGTGAAGTGGTCATTAATCAAATCCAACCAGAGTTTACAACCTTTTTTGCGGCGGTAGTTAAGCGAATTACATGGTTCCCCATTGATTTTGTTTGCTGGAAGCTGGCTGGGAAGGTTGAAAACGGCAATCATATGACCGCGGGGATGCTGAGATGGTCATAAGTCCGAGGACCGGTCATAAGTCAGTTTTTTCAGCACCGTCATAAGTCTGAACTGTTGCTAAACAAATGGTGATTAAGTGAGGACTACCTGTAATCCAATGAGGATTGCTTTGTACCCAATGGCACAGTGCTTTCAGTTTGGCCTAAAGAAATCTCCAACGTCTGCAATCTTACCAAGGGAGATGGGATTGTTATGGTTCTCCGGCTTAAAGGGCCGCTCCTGGTCAGGGTCCAAGTGGGCCTGCTTGGTGTCAGGAAGGTCTGTCCCAGTAGCCTATTGTAGTTGGACACACAAGTCAGTAAACAGCGGCAAGGAGTGGAAATGTTAATTCTAAAGAAAACTTCTCCAGTAGGAACAGGGACCTGCAGAGATGCCTCTGCCTTAACCATAGGTAAAGGTAAAGGTTTCCCTTGACGTAAAGTCCAGTCGTGTCCGACTCTAGGGGGCGGTGCTCATCTCCGTTTCAAAGCCTTGGAGCCGGCGTTGTCATAGACACTTCCGGGTCATGTGGCCAGTATGACTCACGGAACGCCGTTACCTTCCCGCCGAAGCGGTACCAATTAATCTACTCACATTTGCATGTTTTCGAACTGCTTGGTGTGCAGAAGCTGGGACGAGCAACGGGAGCTCACCCCGCCGCGCGGTTTCGAACCGCCGACCTTCCGATCGACAGCTCAGCGGTTTAACCCGCAGCGCCACCGCGTCCCTTAACCATAGTTCAACATATATTTGGAAACCAAACTGTAAAGTAGAGGCTCAACAGCTACAGCCCTACAGCGTGCTGAACCTGATCACCAAATTAACCGGTTATTCTGGATTTATACAATAAACAGGATGGTGAACTAAACCAAAGGGTTGAAGTCATGGAGCACGCTAAGACAGCCTTTCTCAACCTTTTTACCCTGGAGGAACTCTTGAAATAATTTTCAGGCTTCAGGGAAGCCCTGCATAAAAGTGATTGTATCTGCATAAATTGCATCTGCATAAAAATGATTGTACCTACAATTCATGTGACCAGTGAGTTGTAGATGTGTTTATTTTTTTCCCCCCAATCATGATTATATCTACAGCTCATGGTCTATTAGCGTGACCAGTAAGTTGTAGGGTTTCTTTTTCAATCACAATTATATCTATAGCTCACGGTACATTAGCATGACCAGTAAGTTGTAAATATGGTGGGGGTGGGGGTTTCCAATCACGATCTCTTACAGGACCCCTGTTGACAAAGGCTGCACTAAACTATCAAGATTAAAACTAACCAAGCTTAGGATGTTGTGAGATGAGGTTCTTGTCAGACCTTGTTAAGTAGGTCATGTGAACCCAACCATAACAGTTATTAAGCATGATGGCTCTGGGTCAGAGGCAGCCTAGCTTTGAATTCCCAACTATGTTAGTTGTTAGTTTATCTATTCCCGGTAGATCCAGAATTTTAACACAGCAGTGGGCTATGGATATTTGGATGCTTTTAGACTACATTTCCTATGTGACCATGTGGCCAATAATGGGTGGTAATGGGAAATTGCCACCTGACATCTGATATCTGGATACAATCTAAGGGCCACAGGCTTCCTGCCCCATTTTAATAGTGGAATTGGCAGAATCATATGCATGTGGAAGAGAAGTACCATAAGGGAATGAGCTACAAGATGGCAAATGCCAAGTTCAGACCTTGCCTTCACTAAACAAACAAACAAACAACAATTGTTAGGGATGAGAACTTTTGAATGGCCTCCAGTTTCTTCTAGTTCTAATGCTTTCCCTGTAAACATGGTAGAAAACTGGACCACCCTGTTTGGGGGCATCATATGGTGGAGATGAGATCTGGGGGGCCCCTGGGAGATGTGCTCCCCAGGCTGAAGATTGCCCTTCCCTGTCGTAGACACAGACATACTTCAGTATAGAAAATAATCTCAGCTCTGTTAGTCCCTGAAAAGAAACTCAAAATCTACAGCTGTCCAATAATTTTTTTAGGAGGAACCAGAATGATGCTAAATGAGCTACACGTTCTTGAGTTATCCAGAGCTCTGTCAGGTGAGAAAAATCAGAACACCATAAAAAAGTATCCTGCATTCAGCCCACAAACTGCTCCTGCCTTCTTGCCTGCCATTTACCTCCACATCAATCTGGAAGGATTTTAGCATTTCCAGCTTGGAAGGAACTGCAGATCTCATGGCTCAGATATCTAGCTTACTGCTTGAACTTCCTTGTTTCTTCCCTAACTCCTGTTCCTTTTGCAGGATGAAGAGAATTCAAAACTTTGCACAATTTTTTTTGCATGGCACCTTGGACCTTTATATTATGGAAAATGGTCCAGAGAAGACTTCTGCCAGTAGAATGCCAAAATGCTTCCAAATACGATTTCAAAGGCCGGATAATTGTGTGGAGAAAAAGGCAATTCTTCAGACAACCAATCTCCAGCCCACGTCATAGAGCACATAAAAGGTTTTGAGTTTGAAATGGGTTGTTCTGATCTTACTGGAAGTGTTCTAGGCATGAAATAGCCCTCTGTTCCAGCTTAGAACTCACTTCATCCGGTTGGAAAATGTTAGAACTCTTCCAGTATGGTGGGAACAATTATTCCAAGCTTGAAACCCTTCAAGCTTCCAATTCAAAATGTTTTGTGGAGCGTGGCCATGTTGGACTTTCCAAAAGACGTCCAGGATGTTGAAGTGCCCCAGTCTATAGACCAGGAAAAGTCTTACCCGTCGCTCCCATCTTTCCTTCTCTCGCTGCCTCAACAAAAAATCCTTTGCCAAGGCCACCACTTGGGCACAGATCTCTGATCCCCGCTTTTGAGCCCAGGTCTCCATATTGGAGGGAAAGAGTCACTGTTCTGGAACAAAAAATGTTGGAAAAAAAAAAGAATGATATACAGATATGTCTATAAAGCAATAGATACACACACATATTTTATTTGTTTGTTTGTTTGTTTGTTTGTTTATCAAACTTTATCATCGCCCATCTCCGCCACCTGGGGGGACTGTATATATATAAAGGTTGGTTAGTAGACAAACACATACATGCACATCCAAGTGGTTTAAACTGTTCGGTGTATCCTCAACAAATCTGCAAGGTTATTAAGTCATTAAGAAGTACTTCTCCTTTAAATAAGAAATGTATATGTAGGACAATGAGGGTGGGGGAAGTTTTTTTACTCTTTTGAAGTAAAGGGGAGAAGACTTGGCACTCTTGTGAAAGAGAGCCGGAATGCCTCTGCCTGTTGTTTTGGACACAGATACTAGACTTCTTATCAATCTAGAACCAGCTCTTCCCTTAATTTTGCTTGGGCTTCACAGCTAAGCAGTTGGTTAGGTGCTCTAGGCTAGACCAGGAAGTTGAAAAAAAAAAGTCCTGGAAGAAGGAATACATCCATGTATTTGCAGAAGTCAAGGGTAAACTAAGGGAGCCTTTACTTAAACCAAGCCACCATTCCCTTTAAAGGACCTGCAAGTGCAGCTGAACCTTACAAGCCAGGAATAGATGGGAGGTAAGAATTCCTTCCAATGGAGAAAGAGACCAACACAAGCAGAAACCCTCACACACTTCCAAGTAGCTTATACTGTTCAGTTTATTCTCACAACAAATTTGCAAGGTTATTAAGTTCACAAAAATGAGTTGCTAGATGAGATCAAGGGCATATCTAATCAAACATCCTATTTCTCACTGATTGCATTTGGGAACTCCTCAAACATGACCCTTGAGAGAAGTCAGCGTAGGATAGCAATAAAAAGACCAGATTTGAGAAACCAGAATTGAAGTCTTTACTTACCCATTCAGGTGGCTGGATGACTTGGGGACAGTTCCTCACTCAGAC
This sequence comes from Candoia aspera, assembly GCF_035149785.1. Classification (NCBI taxonomy): domain Eukaryota; kingdom Metazoa; phylum Chordata; class Lepidosauria; order Squamata; family Candoiidae; genus Candoia; species Candoia aspera. The sequence goes on along the minus strand of NC_086154.1, from coordinate 10,283,372 downwards.
CAACCTACCTCGCTGGACAAGTGCTGCGACGATAAAATGAAGGAAGACCACCATGTCCACCCCTTGGAGCTCCTAGGGGAGAGGTAGAATGTAAATAAAGATCCTGCAGGGGGCATCTTGTCATTGTGAGTTACACCCACCAATTGCCAAGCCCTGTGGCAGTTTGCCTCCATTGGTGCCCAATAGCCTCACCACTTGTGGGAACGAGTTCCAAATTTAGCCACACGCTGACAGAATGGGGGTGTCCGCAGGTGGCCATGGTGCAATTGAAGTTCTGCCCGTTTTTATGCACATAGGCAGAGTTATGGTTGCACAGCTGCAGCCACCATCTTGACTCTTCGACCATGCATGCACTGAAAGCAACCCTGTGAGGGAATTATTTTAATTTTTTTTATAATAAAGTACAATAAAAATAATTATAATTATTTTTGTGCAACGTAGATTTTCCACCATTCAGCTTCATTAGATGGGCCAAGAATAGCAAAGGGAAGTCATTTACCCCCAAATCATTTGGGGAGTTCCATGGATGATGTAGCTATGCTGGCTAGGAATTCTGGGAGCTGTAGTTCTAACACGTCTGAGGGTGCCAGGCTGGGAAAGCAGAAAACTGGGTGTTGAACCAAATGGAGCTACAGTCTTTCCATCCAATAACTCCCTTGCTTTTTTTATTTCTGCAATAGGAAGGCAGGAAGGTTCACATGGTACACCAAGCTATAATGTCATTGTATAAACCCAGATAAATCTGGTTTATTCCTTAACAAGCTTAAACATGCCTTGGCTTAGCCTGATGTCCAAAATAAATCTTTCTGTTGCTGCTTTTGTAAAACAGGAATCAGAAACCCCTCCCAATCTACTGCAAATCACCAATAGCATGTTCTGTGACATGCCGAACCACTACAAGAATTTTTCCAATGTGCTACAAGAAGCTCAAAGGACTGAGTAGGGACAAGCCATCTGGAGAAATGTCTATCTATATCAGTGTTTCTCAACCTTGGCAACTTGAAGTTGTGTGGACTCCAACTCCCAGAATTCCCCAGCCAGTGTGCTGGGTGGGGAATTCTGGGAGTTGAAGTCTACACATCTTCAAGTTGCCAAGGTTGAGAAACACTGATCTATATGGTGGTTAAGAGGCAACACCATCTTGATGGCACATAATCAATCAATCAGTCAAAGTTGGTGATTCAACATGTCACGGGAAACCCAGCCATCATCTTAACTTGTGTGCAGCAGCCCATCACAGTAAACCATCCTATGTTTTATTTGTTTAACAGGTCATGGGAGCAGAACCGCTGCATTTTGTCAACTTGGGTTAAGGATTATACGAATTGTGTGAACCCAGCCAATATACCCTGTATGTTTTGTTAGGAGGAGCATTCAGCGTAATTTCCTTAAAAGGAACCGCAGGATGCGAAAAGGATTGCTAAGGGATCAAACCAGCCTGATGGCCCTTTATTTCACTGACTCCTCCTGGTCTGCGTTTAACGTTCAACCTGCCCCGGCGTTTTTAGTGCCAGGAGCTTTTAGCAACAGGAAGAAATTAGTTTCACCCCTTGATGGAGCGGCTGTTTTAAAAAAGCAGAAGGCGGGCCAGCAAGGAAGTTGGCAGTCCTCGATGGAACCGCACAGTGACTCAGGGACGATCTTGGTGAAAAGGTGCCACTGAATTCTTTGCGGGTCGTGGCCCGTCCTGCCCCTGTCCGTGTGCCCTTTGCACAGTGCTCCTTCCTTCCCCCAAGACAAAGATGCTCAGCTTTTCTCAAGCCACCCTCCTTCTCGCATCAGCTCACCTTTCTCAGCAGCCACGGAAAAGCAGCCACTGCAGCCTTTGGAATCCACAGCCTTTGCTGGCCACAGCTGTAATCGCAGCTGGCCAGAGGTTAGGGATTTAAAAAAGGGGGATCTGGGAGGAAGGGATCCCCACAAAGCATCCCATTTCCCAGCCAGTACAGGAAAACGCCGCCAGCAGCCTTTCGCTTCCTTCTCAAATAGCAAAGCCGCTCTGTGAAACCTCAGCTTGGTTGATTTAACCCTTGGGAGAGCTGGGCAAGCAAAGAGGACGCAAGACCTTTGTGTGTGTCGCCTATTCCGTCAGGCAGTGGCTGCTGTTCCGTTGCGGTCCTTGCCCCCCCAAACCACAGCAGGATGCAGGGCAGTGGAAGGTTTCTGGCTTGGGGAAAAGCCAGTGCAGTGGCCTCAGCCACAGAAACAATCTGGGTGGACTTGCGGCAGTCCATCCCTTTCAGTCTGGGAGGGAAGGTGCCAGACCAGGAGTGGGGAGACCCAGATTCTGGTCCCCGCTCCCACCCCTGTGTTCCCTCTCTCTTTTCCTCTGGATCTACAAGAGCCAGGGTGGGGAGATGGTGAAGATGCTGGATTAGGAGCCAGGAGGCCCAGGTTCTGGCCCTCCTTCAACCATGGAAGCTGCTTCTCCCAGCTCCTTCTTCCCAACCTACCTCACAGGGTTGTTGTTGTGGGGAAAGACAGAAAGGACAGTACATAGCTTTGAGCACCCAAGAAGGAAAGGTGGGAGTGAAATCTAACCAATAAAGTTGAAAAGAAGCCAGGGGCGTGGGAATCTCCTTGGGGCATTCTGGATATTGAAAATGTTCTGGCAAGACTGTCTGCCTGCTCCTCCATTTTCCTGCATGCCCTACACCACCTCCCAGGGAAAGCAGAACCTCTCTTCCCTTTTAAAAATCACAGCTGGTCCACAATGATTTTGAAGGCGCCAGGCCTCTAATCAATCACTGTCTTCTGCACTAGAGTTGTGGGAAACAGGTTTCTGGGCCTCCTGGTACATTTCTGGGTGATTTGCCGTAGATCCTAAGGGTTTCTGATGATTGAATATTTACCCATTACATAATGATTTTTAGTTTACTAAAGATGGGGGGAAAAGTGAGTTTAGTGGTTAAAGCCATGTTTCCCAACCTCAGCAACTTTAAGATCTGTAGACTTCAACTCCCATGGCTGTCTGGGGAATTCTGGGAGTTGAAGTCCACACATCTTAAAGTTGCTGAGGTTGAGAAACACTGGTTTAAAGGCACCAGGTTAGAATCCAGGAGACTGTGAGTTCTAGTCCTGTCTTTGGCACAAAACCAGCTGGGTGATTTTGGACCAGTTGCTTTCTCTTAATCCTAGGAAGAAAATTCTGGCAAGATCACTTCTGAAAATCTTGCCAATAAAGTTTGTGGACTTATCCATGATAGTTGCCAGAAGTCAAGACTGACTGTAAAACACATGCCCAAAGGGGGGTGGGGATGGATGGATGGATGGATGGAGAAATGTAAATGTTGGTAGAAAGTTAGTGAGTAATATGTGACTGGAATGTGTGATGAATGACTGTATATAAGAGTGCATTTGTGCCCACTTAATTCTATGGAAGTGAGAATTGGGTCTGTCAAAAGACACATCAACATAACTTGAATGGGGTACTTTAAAAGTACTTCAAAAGTATGTCTGAAAAGAGAAAAGAGAGTCAAGAATGGATGGATGCCATCAGAAAGAAAGAATGGATGAGTTTTGAATTGCAAAAGCAGACAAATTAACAAATTAATAGGTTGAGAGAAAAGTGAGATTTTTAAAGAATAAACTGATGAAGTGAAATATAACAAAGCTACCACAGGGCTGGGAAGACGAGGGTCAAAAGTTCTTGAACATCATCCGATTCTCACATTCCAAGTCAAAAGGATCACTGCTCCTTCGGTCCCAATCCAGAGAGAGAATTTAGAAGCTATAGTTGATGTCACCCATTGGCCCAAAGATGGATGTGCACTCGAAACCCAAGAGACACACATAAAAAGTGACATTTCCCTTGAATGCTTGGAACCAGCTGCCTGGTTTCCAAGCCATCATTCCTCCTATATTACAAATTCTATGGAGAGCTGGGAATGTAGCATCTCATGACATCAAACTGCCCTGTTGGCTGAAATGGGGAGATGGGGCAGTAAGTCCTGAGCAGAAATTGGAAGCCATTGTAAGAATACTTAATCATTGTCATTGCTTTCATTCCTGTAAGCAAATCCTTTCACTGTTCACTCCCTCTAAAAAGGGGTGGGTGGAAGAAATAGCTCCCCCCACAGGACCACAACTAGGAACTGTGTCACCTGGGGCAAACATGGATTCCATACCCATTTTGGCACCCCCCCCAGCACTCATTTTGGCACCCCACCAGCACTCATTTTGGCGCCCCCCCAGCACTCATTTTGGCACCCCACCAGTGCAGTGCCCAGGGCACATGCCCCGGTTGCCCCCCCTAGTTGCGGCCCTGTCCCCCCCTTCAGCATAATGCTTTGTGGGCCTACTCCTTCTCTGCCCAAGAGAAAGGGGACAAAGATCTCTTGCCAATTTTGATCCTCTTTCAAAGTAAAAAACCCAAACTGTCAGACTTCTCCTGGACTGGAAATGGTTAATTCCAAGAACAATTCTCTCAGAGCTCTAAGTGGTAAGATTAGTAGGAAGGCTAAATTCACAACATAAGTACTTCTCCTTTAAATGAGAAATAGGTCAAAGGGGAGGGTGGGGGGTCTTTTTCTCATAGTCTTTTGAAGTAAAGAGGAAAAGACTTGGCACTCTTGTGAGAGAGCCAGAATGCCCCTGCCAATTGTTTCGGACACAGCTACTAGACAGCTAAGCAGGCTTGTGCCTGGTTAGGTGCTCTAGGCTAGACCAGGAAGTTGGGGAAAAAAAGTCCTGGAAGAAGGAATACATCCAGGTATTTGCAGAAATCAAGGGTAAACTAAGGGAGGCTTTACTTAAACCAAGCCACCATTCCCTTTAAAGGACCTGCAAGTGCAGCTGAACCTTACAAGCCAGGAATAGGTGATAGATAAGAATTCTTTACAATGGAGAAAGAGAACAACACAAGCAGAAACCCTTTCAAGTAACTTGCAGTCCTCTAGCTGTAGCAACTGTAAGACGTCTGGACTTCAAATCCCAGCATGCTGGCTAGGGAATTCTGGGAGTTGAAGTCTAGATGTCTTAAAGTTGCCAAGCTTGAGAAACACTGCTGTAGATAACCCAGACCCAGTGTGAGTGGGGGGGGGGGCAAGGTAAAGAAAAACCCCTGTACATGCCTCAAACTCATGAGAGAAAAAAGGGAGTTAGCCACAGATGGGTGAACAGACCCTGAACACTGATAAAATTGCTTAGGTTAAGAATTTGTAGCTGATTGTGTGTAGGATGGCTGGCCAATAGAAATATGTGTTTGAGTAGAGATAGACCTTGAAACAAGGATGGGAAAGGATCTGCAAAAATCATCCCACAGACCCATAAATTTAATAGCTAGTTCAGGAATGTATGAGATAATGCTGAATGTCTGGGGAAACAGGAAGATTGTGAGCTGAGCCCTCGGAGGAGGGGGAGGACAGGTAGGGTATAAAAACTTTGAGCTAGCTTTGTTCTTGGTTCCTTCTTGCATGGAGGGACCCGCCTTTGCAAACGCGTGAATAAATCCTTTTCTCTGAATCATCGAACCGTGTGGATTGGAATTCTTTTGGGAGGTTTTCCCGCTGACACCGGTTTGAGACCTCCTGAAACCATCAAAAGTTGTTTTAAAATATATATACTAGCATGTGGCAGTAATAATGCTTTTTATCCTTTGTATGAAAACTGGAATATTAAAACATATCTTTGTTTTTATTAATATTTTGGAGGGTCTGCCAAAAAACCTCCAGGTACTGATATTTCCAGCCTCTTGTGGAAAAAAAGGATTTAGGAAGCTAGTTAAGAAACAGCCAGCAACTCATATTTCCTATCTGCACACACAAAAGAACAAGTGTCATGTTCATCGTTTCAATGTTCGGTTAACATCGTAACGTTTCTCATGTCAAACCTGTCAAACCTCTAATCCGTGTATTACATGCTTGCACGTTTGCGGGTATTTTCCATTTCTGCTGTGTTCTTTATCTTGCTACTTCGGAATGTATGTTTGGGTTAGTGACTCCTTTCAAGGTTGTGAGCTGAGCCCTCAGAGGAGGGGGAGGACAGGTAGGGTGTAACGCTTGCTAGCACCTGGGGGGGGGTTGCTAACGAGCATTGGGGGCGGGACCGGTTCGGACGCAAGGCTTTTAAGTTTGTATTTGGCGCGCTTTTGCTCATTCTCAGCTTTCTCGGTATTTGCATACTATTCCTTTAATAAATCAGTTATCTTTAAGCCCGGGCTTGTGAGACTGAGTATTTGGGATTAGGCAACCATTACATAAAGCTGAGAACTTGACCACAACAAGTTGGAGTGAAGAACACTTTTGCACCATGTGGTTTTGTGTTGACACTTTAAAAAATATAGCTAAATATTTATTTTATTTCATTATCTTAGAAAATATAGCCAAGTAAATCAGGACCCCGTATTTAATGATATTTTCTTTTCAGAGAAGCTTTAATGGAGGACTTTGTATGGACAAGTATAATGAAACGTGGGACTCATTTATACAAATTACAGTAGGTTAAAAAAATGATAGTTATATAAATGTTTTAGAAAGAAATATATATGAACTTGAATTTTATATATATATATAAATCCGTTCAATCGTGTTTGCTTCTTGGAGACTGCCTGGACAAATCCCTGCAGTTTTCTTGGCAAAGTTTTTTAGAAGTGGTTTGCCATTGCCTCCTTCCTAGGGCTGAGAGAGAGTGACTGGCCCAAGTCAACCAGCTGGCTTTGTGCCTAAGGCCGGACTAGAACTCAAGGTCTCCCAGTTTCTAGCCTGGTGCCTTAAACACTACACCAAACTGGCTCTCAATGTATACCTTAGATAAGTATATTTCTCTCTTGGATTTTATTTATTTATTGTGTTTTATCATAATTGTTTTATGTGATTTTAATGTTTATGTTTTATGTGGGATTTTATTATAAACCGCCCAGAGTCCCTCTTCTGGAGGATATGGGCGGTGGCTAAATTTGAGTAATAAATAATAAATAAATAAATATATAGAATTGTAACAGTTAACTGCTATAACGATATCATATATTTTGTTCTTTTTTTCCCCATTTTTCGGCTGTACATTTTTCACTTCTTTTAAAGCACTTTTTATGTGCTTTTGTTTTTGAGAATGTAAGTAAATATAATGCAAATGCAAATGCATTATAATTATTTTTGTGTCTTGTTTATATTTATTTATTTTTCAAATTTATTTATATTTCAAATTTAGTCGCCCCTCCCCCGTCTCACTCAAAGCGCGACTCTGGGCAGTTTACAGTCAAACAAGAATAAATAGTCATTAAAATACAGTAAAAACAATGTTCTTAAATAAAAAAATATATAATATACAGATATTTAAAAAGTTCTTAATTCACGGGAGCATCTTCAGGGTGCTAACCACCCGTAGAGTTGGTTGGTTCCTGTTCTTTTTCTGTTATTATTTTAAATACAATGATGATAGATAGATAGATAGATAGATAGATAGATAGATAGATAGATAGATAGATAGATAGATTAGATAGATAGATAGATAGATAGATAGATAGATAGATAGATAGATAGATAGATAGATTAGATAGATAGATAGATTAGATAGATTAGATAGATAGATAGCCTGGATGAAGATCATACAAGGTCACATTCCACCCTAAATGGAATGTTGCAAGAAAGGAAGTTTAAATGCTTTGAAACACCTCTGTGCATGCATCATTTGGGGCTGAACAGTGAATCCAGTCCTGTTATGCTGGAGGACAGTTCCCATCATCCTTGGTTACAGGCCTTTTTGGCTGGAAGTTGGAATCCACAATACTTTGTGGATTCGCTTGGAGAGGGGTGGCACAGAAATGTGAGAAACAAACAAACAAACAACTATTTTTAGCTATTGTTTATTTATTTAAGGTAGGCTGCTAGATAGGCCTGCCTTCAGCCCATGCAAGAGAGCGGCTCTGGCTGGGGAGCATGGGCAGTGAAGTCCAACTTGCCGCCTTAAAGGCGGTCACCTAATTGAACTACGTTCTTCCCCTCGTGTCGTTTGTCTCAGAGATTCAAGGGGTTAAAATGACAGAGCGCAGCCTCCTAGATGGAGTCAGATTTTTTTATTTCCCCCCAAAGCTGCGAGCCAATTCCTCTTCCTGTCCCTCCTCCTGGGTGGCTGGGTTGGAAGAAGAAAACCACCTTTTGCTGCCCCTGCTTTTTTTTGCATTTTCTATTGCAGATTTCCAGGACTGCCACACAGCTGGGGAAGTGAGTCAAGGAAAAGGATGGAGAATTTGGGGGGGAAGGCAGATGGGGGGAGCGTGAGGCCCCTACAGGCAGCAGCACAAAAGAAGAGGGCATTGGGGGGTGGGGTGCTGCAGAGTCAAAGAGGGAGGCTGGGAAGCTGATGGGATCCACCTCCTCCCTCCCTGCCCCCCCCCCGCTTCTTTTTGGGTAGAAAGATGCAAGAAAAATGCTAAAGGGTCAAAGTGAGAGAGAGCCCAAGGAAGCAGCAAAAAGGGAAAACTTGATTTTAAAAAATGGTGGTGCGGCTTTTTTATATAAGCCAAACCACAAAGCCTGCTGCAGTTAATAATCCTCTGTGTAATGCACTCAGCGTTTCAAAGCACGGGGAGCGTTTTTAAAAACCGGCACACTTCTTTCCATAGCTTTCCCCAACCTGGTTTCCTCCAGTTGGACTTCAGCTCCCATAATCCCTAGAGAGCAGCACAGGGAAAGACTCATTTTAGGCTAAGGGTTGCAGAGCAGAAGGCTGCTTTCCTTATCTAAATGAGATCTCTTGTCCAGCTAACTCACTTCTCTCTACACCAGTGTTTCTCAATCTTGGCAACTTTAAGATGTGTGGACTTCAACTCCCAGAATTCCCTAGCCAACATGGCTGGCTGGGGAATTCTGGGAGTTGAAGTCCACGCGCCTTAAAGTTGCCAAGGTTGAGAAACAGGGCTCTACATCTTCTCAACCTGGTACTTTCCAAGCATGCTGGGTTAGTGCTCCCATCTTCCCCAACCAGCATGGTTAGTGCTGAGAATTGTAGTCCAGCTCTTTGGGATGGCACACCAGTTGTTGATGGTTTTGGGGACAAGCATTCACCAAGGTGAGTCTCCTGTTGCAGAGTGAACAGAAGTCCAGCCTACAGTTTCAGCCCATCTAAAGTATCTGAGAAGAACTGAGCCAATGTATCTTTAGGAGGACCACAGATGATGCTCTGAGGAAGCCATGTAGCTGTGTTGTAATCACAACAGTGGAGCCACAAAGGGACCTATTTTGCAAAGTTAAGCAACTATGGATTTTAGTTTCACCTGGGTTTTTTTGCTTCACTTTCTTTGCCTTATTTTTAGTCCTCTGGCAAGAACAGGCTCGTTCTCCAGCACCTCCTGGGTGCCCTGCCTGTGCTCATGTAGGCCCCACCCATCACTGGTTTGGGCTGGGCCCTCAATTAGTACATAATTTCCTGTTGAAGTTCCCCTGAGAAAATGTTACCTTGGACAAGAAAAAAAGTTCTTCACTTCTCTAATGGCCTGGTAGAACATGGTTGAGAAATTGTGTGTTATCGTGGTTATTAACCCTGGTTCTGTATATATTTTTCTCCCAGAGGGGCAGCCAAAACTTTAAAAAATGGAGGAACAAGACCTGGCAGGACCCACACAGTCTGAGAGGAGATTGGAAGAGGTAGGAAGAGGCCATGATGTCACCTGCGTTGAGAGCAGCGTGAAGCTTGTGGCTAAGGCAACTCCACCACTTATGAAACAGGAGCTAGCAGAAGGGCTCCGACAGGGCTGGGAAGGCCAGTGGTCAGATTTCTCGAGTGCCCCGCCATCTCCCCATCCAAGATGGAAGAATCGGATATCCAGATCAGGGCCTAGCAGTCAAGAATGCCCATCCTCCTTGGAAGTGGCTGAGGGTTATCGGCGGCCTAGAAAAGAATTTGCTGCTCAAGCTGGGACAGGTTTCTGTGGCAAAGCCTACAAGGCCTCTGCAAGCCTGAACTTTCCTGTGAAAGTGAAGGAGGAGATTCTGGATGAGGACAGCCTTGATTCGGAGAGGCAGTGCCAACGGTTCAGGCGGTTCTGCTACCACCAGGCCGAGGGCCCTCAGGAGGCTGCCAGCCAACTCCGGGAGCTCTGCCACCAGTGGCTGAAGCCGGAGCGACACACCAAGCAGCAGATCCTGGAGATGGTGGTCCTGGAGCAGTTCCTGGCCATCCTGCCCCCGGAGATGCAGAGCTGGGTCCGGGAAAGCAGTCCTGAGACCTGTCCTGAGGCAGTGGCCCTGGCTGAGGACTTTTTAGCAAGGCAACCCGAGGGACCCCAGGCGAGCTCTCCAGAGAGAGACCAAGGACATGAAGGCTGCCGGTCTCCTTGGAATGTTTGTGTGGGAACTGGATTGTGCTCTCCAATATGATTTGTAGGGTGGGAAGGGAATGGGGAGATGACGCATCGAGTCCTGGGCTCAGATTCTGGCTTATCTAATGTCAAGACACCGAGGATTGGGAAAGACTTTTAGAAATCTGTTGCTAGCCAGAGCAGGCAGCGTTGGACAATTGGGCTGATATAATATAAAGCAAGAACTTAGAATAGCCTTTCCCTACCCTGGGTCCTTGTAGGACACTCCCAGAATTGTTGCCAGTTGCAATGTTTGATGCAACAGAAAACTTGTTAAACCCATGGGGAATACCGGTAGTTGTTGTATTTTAACTGGAAGTAATTGTGAATAAATCAACCCCATGTAGATTTTGTCCTATTCCCACCAATTTTCTGTAGCGCAGCCCTTGTGCATGCCTGAAAATGGGTTCTTGGCTAAAAGAAGGTTGCGTGCCACTTTAGTCTAGACCAGGGTTTCTCAACCTTAACAACTTTAAGACGTGTGGACTTCAACTCCCAGAATTCCCCAGCCAGCATAGCTGGCTGGGGAATTCTGGGAGTTGAAGTCCACACGTCTTAAAGTTGCTAAGGTTGAGAAGCCCTGGTCCAGATGCTCTGGGTATCTCTATAATTGAACGGAGCTGCAGTTCCCAGCAGCCAGAAGGACCCAGGCAAGGAAAGGGGTTCATGGTCCAAGAACATTTCCTGGTAAGAGGAAAGAGGGCTAGAATAGAGAGAGCAACTATCTGCCCCAGTGCTAGGCAACTTGTAGTAGAACAAGTACATTCATAGAATTCTAGGGTTGGAAGGAACCCTGGAGAACCTCTACTCTAAGATAGGAATCTTCACACCATCCCAGACAAATAGTTGCCCAACTTTTGTCTGAAAAACTCCAGTGATGGAGCCTCCATGACTCCAGAAGGCAGGTTGATCCACAGCTCCATAGCAATCATGGACAGCAAATTCCTCATTTTGAATGTGGATCTTCTGGAAAGCTTCCACCACTGGTTATTGTCCTACCCTCAGAAGGTACAGAGAATAAATCCATACCCTCTTTCCCTCTGACTGCACCTCAAGTGTTAGAAGACTGCTGTTGTGTTTCCCTTTAGCCTCTCCATCTTTAGGCTAAATAGAATGTTGAACTTGTTCGTTTAGCCTCCAAGCCCCTCACCATCTCGGTTACTCTTCTCTGCCCCTTTTTTCACTTCCTCCACATCCTTATGTTGTTGTAATCCTGGACACAGGACTGATCTTTCATAGTCATCTCTGATTGGCTTGGGCATGGGGTGAAACCCTTCCAAGGAGAGAGGACCCGGTTTTCTTTGAAGTGGATTATTTTATTGGCGGTTGGGAGGGAAAATATGGGGCCTGCCAAACTATACTGAATCACAGCTCCCATCATCTCTGACCATTGGCTGTGCTGGCTAAGACTGATGGGTGTTGTCAGGGTCAGCCTCGCTCCGAATAAGACACGGACTCACTTAATAGGGATTAAGGATTTCCGGTTTATTGGAACGGAATGCTTGACAGAATGAAAAATGGGAATGGAGGCGTGGTGGCATGGTGTCCTGTTTATACCCCCTTGCCGGACCCCGTGCTCCTCCACCCTCCATTGTCCCCATTCCCCTGACCGGACGGGAGATTTAGATGTTGATGGGATTTGTGATGGTTGTTTGGGCGTTTTCCCGGCTGCCGTCTTTGTCCTATTGGTGCAGGTGCGTCCTCCGGGGCACAAGGCGTGAGTCCTTCTGTGTCATCGATGCTTATCTGAATTACCTTGTGATGTCCTTCTATTAAGCTGTAGATCAGTTCATGGGTGTGGTTGCTTGGGTGATTAGTTGAGCATTGATTTGATTGTATCCTTCCTCTCTTTCCTGATGATCATGATCCACGTTGTGAGGCTCTTGTGTGCCTTGCAACGGGGTCATGACAGGTGTGGGCATCCCAGTGATGGTTTTGTCATTCTGCAATGGAACGATGCAGTGATGCAGTGCAAGTAGAGGTCAGAAACGATGTTGGGACTGCATCTGATGCCCTGAAAGTTTCCCTTCTTGGTCTTACTCTACAAGGCGGGTGCTGTCAGGACTGCTTAAATGAAAAATGCGACATTTTCACCAGAAACTCTGGCCTTCACCTTGACCAGGTCCTGTTTGTATCTTCATTTGATATCCTTACTTCGCTTTCAGATGCCAGGGCCTTTGGGAAACGTGCCCGCTAACTGCCCAGTCTCAGAGCAGCTGCTGTCTGATGGGCCAGTGAAGGCGCAACCAGCCAGTGGTGGCAAGACAACGAGGGATAAGGAAACCTCCTTGTTGGGTACGTCTTAGCTCCCAAAGGCACCACCATATCTCTAATCCTAATAGGAACCTTAGTGTTCCTAGGGCCTTTTGCTACATGTCTAAGACTCTTGACCAGGCAGGTTCCTGTGTGGGTAATATAGAAGGGGCTGTATTATCTGTGATGAAAAAGAAGTGGAGAAAATGATGTTTCCCAAGATCCTGGGAAATCAGTGAAAGATGTGGCTGAATCTTGACATCTTGCCCAAAGTGGAAGAATGATGAAACGTGGTCACAGCCTGCCAGCCCTTTGAAGTAAGCCAGGTTCCAGACTCCACAGGGAGTCTTTACTAAGATAGGCTAGACTTTCCCCCTCCTCTTATATTGTTTCTCAACCTTAGCCACTTTCAGATGTGTGGACTTCAACTCCCAGAATTCCCCAACCAGCATGGCTGGGGAATTCTGGGAGTTGAAGTCCATACATCTTCAAGTTGCCATATTTGAGGAACACTGCTCTAGTGAATCAGTCAGATTAACCTTGTTTCTCACACTTTCTTTGTTTCCCAAGCTTAAGTGTGTTTTTGCAACCATCATCTGTGCCGAGTTACTCCAAGGTCATCGTGGTTCTCTACACCGCCACTGAAATGGAACTCCTCCAAAGATACAAATGTTTGTGTCCGTGTGTGTGTGTACCTTTGAGTCAGTCTTGAGACTAGTCCCTGAGATTTCCTTGGCAAGATTTCAGAAGTGGTTTGCCATTGCATCCTTCCTAGGGCTGAGAGAGCGGGGCTGGCCCAAGGTCACCCAGCTGGCTTTGTGCCCACGGCAGGACTAGAACTCAGGGTCTCCCAGTTTCTAGCCTGGTGCCTTCACCACTACACCAAACTGGCTCTCAAAATTTAAAATTTTTTAAATTAAAATTTTACTCTGACCTGTATTTTAAACCTGAGAATCCTTTTGCAAAGGCATGGAGGATTTTGAAGCTAAATTTGGCCTTCCAAAATTAGATTCCCCTTCCACCAAAAATTATTACTCCTTTTACTATAGATGAAATCAAAGACGTGATTTTGACTTTCTGTGATGGGAACGCCCCAGGACGGGGTGAATTTCCTCTTTCGCCTTTAATGAAACACTTTTTTCCCTAAACCTGATGAATTACACAATCGAATGTTTGCATTTGGCATCTTTTCTTCTTCATTTAATGAAGCGTCAATCACAATTATACCCAAACTTTTTAAAGATGGATTCTCTGTGCTAAGATGGGCTGTGATTCACAAGTCTCTGTTGATCCCTGCAGGTTGCGATGAAACGAAGGCCAAAGTAGATGGAATCGTTCAGCTGGAAACACCCTTGGCCAAAGGAAAGCTCTCCCCATTTGGTGACAGGAAAGAGGCTGAGCCTGGGAATCAGCCGGAACGACAGAGCTTCCAGGAAGACCACCCCGAGAAGGCCCCGCTTTGCCGAGAAAGCGACAGAAGCGTTGTGAAAGAAGACCAAGTCCAGAACAAGAGGAAATGCACAGAGTGTGGACATCTCTGCGAGGTTGATGACCTTCCTGCCAATCAGAAAATGGACCCTGAAGAATTTTACATCTGCCCCCAATGCGGGAAGACCTTCAAGAACGGGGCGCCCCTTGCGTCCAGCCAGGGAACTGCGACTGGAGCCAAACCCCACCCGTGCTCGGAGTGCAGCAAGAGCTTTGGCACGAAGGCGGCCCTCCTGAAGCACAGAGCTACCCACACGGGGGAGAAGCCCTACGTGTGCTCCGAATGCGGGAAGTGCTTCACCACCAGCTCCAACCTCATCTACCACAACATCGTCCACACAGGGGAGAAGCCGCACAAGTGCGCCGACTGCGGCAAAGGCTTCCACTGGAAGTCGTCCCTGATCACCCACGAGAGAACCCACACGGGGGAGAAGCCCTACGCGTGTCCTGAGTGCGGGAAAAGCTTTGGGAACAGCTCCCAGCTGCTGAGGCACAAGAGGGTGCACACGGGGGAGAAGCCGTACCATTGCTCCGATTGCGGCCGGAGCTTCAACCAGATAGCCTCCCTCATTGCGCACAAGCGGATCCACACGGGGGAGAAGCCGTACGAGTGCTCCGAGTGCGGGAAGGGTTTTGGCACACGGACGAACCTGATGATGCACCGGCGGGTGCACACGGGGGAGAGGCCGTACAAGTGCTCCTACTGCGGGCAGAGCTTCAGCCAGAGGACGCACCTCATCATCCATGAGAGGACCCACACAGGGGAGAAGCCATATGAGTGCTCCGAGTGCGGGAAGAGCTTCAACGCCAAAGCGCCCCTGATCACACACAAGAGGATCCACACAGGGGAGAACCTCTACCAGTGCTTCCAGTGCGGGAAACGCTTCAGCACCAGCTCTAACCTCCTGAACCACAACATCATCCACACGGGGGAGAAGCCCCATAAGTGCTCGGACTGCGGCAAATGCTTCAATCGGAAGTCATCCCTCATTACCCACCAGAGGACCCACACCGGGGAGAAACCCTATGCCTGCTTTGAGTGCGGGAAGTGTTTCATTTCGAGCTCGGATCTCACCAAACATAAAAAAGTTCACAGGGGGAAGCGGGCTGGCTGTCCCGAAAATTTAGCGTATAGCCCAGTGCTGGCAGATTCGGAGAGCGTACATCCAGGACACCCTCCTTGTTAAAGCCTGATGTTTGGCCTCAGTCCTATAATAAGTGGGTCCTGGAGGCAATTCGGTCAAAGTATCATGGTTGACAGATCTCCATCCATCTAACCAGGGATTAACTCTCTGCAGTATTCGCTTTGCTATTTCTTTCTCCACTTGGGAGAAAACATGGGGTGGGTCTACTGAAAGCCTTTTATCCCCTGCGATATTCAGCCTCCCAGTTTGCTGACGTTCTCCTGCTTTTTTCAAAAGGGGGGAATAGATGGGGGAGGGGTCACAAACGTTCTTTCCCACCCATTTCTTTCTTCTTCAGAAATGTGCCGAATGGGGAGAAGATTCACTGCAGTTAGGAAGAAGCTGAGAAGGCCACTTATGATGCAATGTGATTCATTGCTTGCCACGTAGGTTGCCCCTCATCCCCAAGGCATTTTTCCCTAAAGCAAAACAACCATGGAATTTTTATCTCCTGCCCCAGGTTTTTCTCTCCATCTTCTGTGCTTTTAGTGTTTTTTAATTATCTGGGGGGAAAAAGAACGGTGGGGAGGTGCAGACTGCGTGAAAGGGGAGCCACAAGCAGGGGATAGTTTAAAAGCATATTTTTCCCCCATGTCGTGGAAATGAGCACTATAAAGAACTGCAAGTGATAAGAGGGTTTAAAGCCACCTTCCCTAACCTGGAGTCCTCCAGATGTGGTGGACTCCAGATCTCATAATAATTCAGCCAGCAGAGTTGCTGGTTTAGAACACCGTTGGTCTTAAAGATGGACAACCACTTAAGAGATGGCCCTGGAAATATTTTTCTCATGATGGGGCAGATCTATATTTCAGGGGGCAGGTTTACCACCATTATGACGAATTTCAGGGCTGGAATTTAAACGTTTCTTCTTGTCTCTGCTTCACCTGCATCGGAAAACTCACCTGGGCCTCAAAATGCAATGTCGCTGCTGCCTCTTGGAAGAAAGGTGGGGAATGAATCCTGCATAGAAAATGTAGAGCAGTGGATTTGAGCTGGGCAAATTGTTCCAGTTTCACAGCTGTGTGATGTGAAAGGTCCCCTGTGCAAGCACCAGGTCATGTCTGACCCTTGGGGGGGACGCCGTTTTCGCGATGTTTTCTTGGCAGACTATATCGGGGTGGTTTGCTAAATGAACAGGCGTTCTGCAATTTGGAAGGAATGTGGCGAGTACGGGCTGAAGCCTTCCTGGAGCTTTTGAAGCGTATCTTCGTCTAAAGCAGTGTTTCTCAACCTTGGCAGCTTGCAGATGTGTGGACTTCAACTCCCAGAATTCCCCAGCCAGCCCATGCAAACAACCAAGCTCAGAGAGCACCAAGGACTCCACAGATTAGTGTTTCTCAGTCTTGGCAAGGGAACTCTGGGAGTTGAAGTCCACACATCTGAAAGCTGCCAAGGTTAGGCAACATTGTCTAAAGGCTTTTGGATGCTTGCTCAATCTTCAGTGCCACCATTTGGGATGCAGCAAAAATGCATTTTGTGTGGACAGTGAAAACAGACCCCTTCCCCCATAATCACATCTGGCATGCTTTTTGATACGGCTCTTTTATACATGTATTCTTTTTGGGTCAAGGCTCTGGTCTGAGTTTGTGGTTTGGGAATTGCTAGGACAGTTCCATACATGTATTAGCTGTAGATTCTAAATGAAATCTTTGCAAACATTTCATGTTCCATTTATTGTCTCTCTTTGGATACACTTTTGGCCAGTTTTCATAATGGGTCTGTCAGCTTCTTTTCTTTTCTTTTCTTTTCTTTTCCTTTCCTTTCCTTCTTTTACTTTTGGACCACTTTTAACACTGGCGCGCTTTTCTCTTCCTTTTAAAGCCGTTTTCTTCCATCGTTCTTGATCGTTCTTTTTTATAACCTATTACGTCTCTTGAAATTTGTGACTTTCTTAGTATGCAAAAAGGGAATACAACTTATGTTTTGTGATGTACTTATTAAACAATGCCTTGTGGATTTTTGTCATTCCTGGAACTCTTGGACTATTAACTAAACAAAGGCAGAAAACCTGAAAAATCTATACATAGATAATGCGGAGAACTGGAGATTAAACGCAATTCAAAATCCCTGCAGACAGAACATTAGTGTGTCAGAAGTTGTAACAGAAGCTTTGGGTATCTGAAAAGCAGTTATAAAAGAAAGGAGTTATTTTCTGCTGCCAGAGAGGTCAGGACTTGAATCATTTAATTGGAATTGCAAAATTTTTGCCTCAATATTAAGAGTAATATGGTAGTATGCAGTAAAGGAAGCATTTAAGGCAAAAGATCTCAAATAGACACATTTGAAAAGGTGAGGTTGCACGATGGAGGCTCATTTGAAATGACACAGTTCCTCTCATAAAATGGCTCCCAAAGGGGACATAACCACTTGCAAAACACCCGTTTGCCGGCATGTTACCTGCCATGCTTTCTAGCTGGCTCCTTTAGGATGCTCAGTCCTATTCCTGCTTAATCAACTCATGGATTACTCCATGGTTTAGTGAGTTGTTTGAATTGCAGTAATGGGTGGGTTAGTAGTTTATGCAAACAGCCAATGTAAGAAGCACAGGAGATCCATGACACAATTTCCCAATGTAGACAATCCCCCCCCAAAAAGGATGGGTTTCTGGTGTGTGGTCAAAAAAGTCAAGATAGGATCCTAAATGTCAATAGCATTGGGTGCAATCAAAGCCCCACCTGTTTTATGTGTGCTCCATGCATCTAAAAGGCAGAACTTTCATTACACTGTGGTGGCCACCATCTTGACATTTTTGACCACACTTTGTGGACACCCCTGATGAGAAGACGCCATGTCTCTTAAAACACGTAGGGAACTGAAGGGGAGATGAAACATAATTCCTGGACCCTCGGACTGAAAAGCCTTCCACTGCAGCTTTGGCTGGGCTTTCTCAACACGGCTAAACTAAAACCTGGTTGACCAGTTCATGTATCTTGGGGTTAACCCAACCCAGCCTGGTGGGGTAATTGCACAATCCATGGGAACTGGGTTCATGTGTCCTGCAAACATAATTGGTATTATTTATAATTTTGTTGAACTTTAAGTTGTTTTTACTGTGAACAGCCCAGGGTCTCCCATGTGGGGGAGGTGAGCGGTGATAAAAATATGATAAATAAATAAACATTCACACCACATGTAGAAGCTAGGTGATGTGGTGGTTAAGGCAAGGATCAGAGAGATCAAGGCAGAAGTCAAACCTCAGCCATGCAGACTGTCTCTTCGCCCAGCCTTCTTTACAAGGAAAAACCGCAGGAAGGAACAGGCTGGATGGGTTTGGCACATGCTTGCCTACGCTTGAGTGTCAGTTGGCTGGATTTTCCATCTTGGGCACTGATTTCCATGCACTTTTTCACTTGTTTTTTTTTACATTGGGAGCCACCCCATATTGATCTGGAGTTGGGCGCTGCCGAAATCAAATGACAGAAGTGCATAAGGTCCAGCAGGAAGGGCCTGTCAGGTCCAGTCTGCTAAAGGGTTCCACTGGGCTGGACCCAGCAGGTGGGCCTTTCTGCAGTGGCCCTGCCCTGTGGAACATCATCCCGCTCCCAAGGGAGATTAGCCCCAACCCTATTCACATTTAGGAAATCTCTTAAATCCTGGTTCTTTCGACAAGCGTGCACATCCCAGGGACAAAGGGAGCCCGCGAGATAGATACACTGTGTGTAGGCTCTTGGTCCATTCTCCCGTGGCCTTATTTATATCTATGTTTGAACTGTTTTAAAATTTTTAAATGGTTGTAACGGTCTAGTTTGGTCTAATGGTTGAGGCACCAGGCTAGAAACCAGGAGGCAGTGAGTTCTAGTCCCGCCTGAGGCATGAAAGCCAGCTGGGTGACCTTGGGCCAGTCCCTCCTTCTCAGCCCAACCCACCTCACAGGGTTGTTGTTGTGGGGAAAATAGGAGGAGGAAGGATTAGTAGGTATGTTTGCCACCTTGAATTATTTATAAAAATAATAAAGGCAGGATAGAAAATAAATAAAAAATTAAAAAAACAAATTTACCTATACCTGTTAGAAAGCCAGTTTGGTCTAGTGGTTAAGGTGCTGGGAGAGACTGTGAGTTTTAGTCCCGCCTTGGGCTTGAAAGCCAGCTGGGTGACCTTGGGCCGCCCCTCTCTCTCAGCCCAACCCACCTCACAGGGTTGTTGTTGTGGAGGAAATAGGAGGAAGAAGGAGTATTTAGGTATGTTCGCCCCTTTGAATTATTTATAAAAATAATTAAGGGTGGGATAGAAAATAAATAAATAAATTTAAATACCATGCAGTAAAATACAATAAAATACAGTACATAGTTTATTTGTTTTATTGTACTCCACCCAGAGTCACGTACGTGAGATGGGTGGCTATTAAATACAACACAATAACAGTACAGTACAGTACAATACAATACTGCCCATAGTCACATATGTGGGATGGGCGGCTATATAAATTTGATAAATAAGTAATAACTAAATGACGCCGCCTTGAGCTCTTGGGGAAAGGCGGCGTATCAACAACGACAACAACGCCAACAACAGTAACATCCTGGGCTGCCACGGCTGAGTCGCAGGCAATGCCCAGCGGCCAGACAAGGCTCCCCAGGCCGGCTGAACCAGCCGCCCTCCGGAAACGCGGCCGCGGGCCGCCCAGGCCAGCCCCGCGCCCGCGCCACCCGGGCACGCGCGCGGCCTTCGGGTCGCGCGCCCCCGGCCCCCGCTCCGCCGCCCCCGGCGCGCGCGCCTGCGCAGGTCCCTCTTCGCAAAGGTTAAAGGCACCGAGCTCTCCTGCCTAGAAAGGTCCAGATTGGTGGCGGGGGAAATGGGTGGGGAGGGTCGCCGCCTCCTTCCTGTCCTGCACGGGTCCTTCCTCTCGGTGAGAAACTGCCCTTTGTATGCGGCTCCGTCCCGGGTGCCATGGGGAGGGTGACCCGTTCCTGAAAGTTGGGATGCGGCGGCGGGGAGGCGCGATGCAGCGGCTGCAGAGGGAAGGTGAGTCCCAGCCGGGAGGGGAATCCCGGGCTGGGGAGGCGGGAAGGGTTCTTGGGGAAGAGGGGCTGGCTGGGCATGATAGGAGTTGTAGTCCGTCCAGCCGCTCCAGAGGGCGGCACGCTGGAGGCGGCGGCGGCGATCCTGCCCGTGGGAGTCCCGCTCCTGGAAGTCAGCGGGGGTGACTCCTGAGTAGGCGGGTTGCAAGTTAGATTTTGTGCCTTTTTCGGAGTAAGGACGATTTTTCTCGCTGGCCCTCCTGTGATTGCGATTTTATTGATTTATTTATTTTCTATCCCGCCTTTATTATTACTATTTTTTTTTATAAATAACCCAAGGCGGCGAAAGTCCCCCTCCAAAGAGAAAGTAAGGAACTTAGACCTGGGATCATTGATCAGGAAATAAGGACGCGCTAAAAGAAATAGCTAAAGTTCAGTTCTGCCCTTGGCTGTTCAGAAGAAGTTCTGCTAAGTTCCATAATGATTAAGGTTGATGATAAAAACAGCCCTGCTTCTGATCTGCTCAGTAATCAGAGTTCGGTAAGCCGATTACTTAGCCGTTAAGGAGTGAAAAATGATAAAAGAAAAAAACATTAAAATACAATTTAAGCACAGGAAAGGTATTATAAACCATGCAAAAGCTGCGATCCCAGAATATTTCTAAATCAGCCTTAGCTTTTAATTTGGAATGCATAACTTTATTCAAAATATAAAATGAATCAGAATAAAATTAATTTTAAGCATGCATCCAGTATAACATTCAAAATAAAGACAGCTATAATTAAATCATACAGAACTCAATAATGAGAAGTGCCAGGAATATAGTTTTTACCATTGTATTAAAGAGTTTTTATTAATGTTACAACCTGGTAACATTTTATCCAGCCCCATCCAGCAGATAGTAGGAATGACCTAATGCATTTTTAAGAAAAGTTACTAAAAGTTAACTACTATTAAAACTTCAGAGATCTATTGCCCAAACCCTGTCCTAAAAGAAGGAAAAAGAAAAGGGAAAAACCCTAAAATTGGAGCAATGAATCAAATATTTAAAAAGATCTGGAATTTTAAAATTCTCTACCAAATGTCTTAGACATTTCTAATAAATTGCTGATTCTAAGTTCAGTATGTGGGGGAATATTTCAAGTGTATTTGTCATTTTATTTACTAAAACTTGCTTTCTGCTAAGTAGAGCTTGGTACAAAATTAACTTACTTTAGTTACTCAGTATATATTCTACCTCTCCAAATGGTGGCTTGGAGGATTGATCGATAGAGAATCCTACTCTGGACTAACCTTGGCGTTCATATAGTGCAGGGATAGGCAATCCACGCCCTATCCAGCTATTTTTTTTTTTGGCAACTTCTGGAGCTTCCCAAGATAGCTTTTAACATAGTTTCCTAAAGGCCTGACACAGCCATTTGATTCTTTTGTAAAAATCTCCAAACTTGTAAGAAACAAAAGAACAAATGCCTGCAGCCAGACTGATGTAAAAATAAAAATTAAAAAAAATTGTGACTCCTGGTTCCAAAATAATTCTCACCTTGTTGTAGAAATGACAGATCCAACATTAATTTTGAAAGAGAATGATTTTTTTTTTTTTGCAATTGCTTTGGTTAAACAATCAGGAATCTGGCACATGCATATTTTTAAACACAAGCCTTGTTTTTTCCCTCTCATCCTTTTTTCCCTGGATTTTTATTTCTGTTGCCCAGTGAAGAATCTTGGAAACTTGCTAAGTATTTTGGAAATTTTCAGTTGGCCTAATAAAGCAGAAGTGGGGAGCCTGCAGCCTTCCAGGTTACTGTGCTACAACATTCAGGATCCCTCAGGGTGGGTGTGGTTGGGAATTGTAGCAGAACAGCTTTCAGAGGTCTGCTGATTCTTCACCTCTGCAGTAAAGGTATCATGGGAATTTGGATCAACAGGGCTGGCTTTTTGTTCCTTAAGTAGCAATTGGAGACCCCTGCTGATCTATTCAAACCTATCCAGTAGTGGAATAATCGATCCTAATCTACTTTTTACCCACCCCTGTCTACAGTGCTTATACAGTGATGAGGGACAAACTGGGGGGTGAGGTTCTTTTTTTTCCTGAGTTACCCCAAGGTCATCTAATCAGAGATCCACTTTAATTTTTACTAGAACCTCTGGGCCCATCACGATACAGTAAAGCTGTGTTCTTGCAGCTGTCCGTCAGATTACCCGTGCCACACAACCACAGAACTAAATTAGAACTAGTGTGAAGATGGGATTAGTTTTAGCCCCAAACAGCTCCAGGATTCTACGAGGTTATACTAAACATCAGCCAGTCAGCCTGCTAGTTATACCAAGCAAATTGGGACAAGAGTATTAACAGCAGATTAATTTCTTCTTCCTGCTGCCAATGCAGAGATTGACCTGGAATGGCCCTGCAAAACCAGGACCACTGCGATCTAGGACCTTTGTCTTTGTTCCTTTTTTGCACAAACACAAACTGCATGGGAATGGAGGAGAACAAAATGAAAGAAATAGGGTTGGCAAGTTTTTCCCAGTTCTCTCCTCTTGATCTGGGACTGCAGTAGAAAGAAGGCAGAAGATACGGCGTCCCAGGCACTTCTGCGGGAGGTGGAAAGCTGCCCTGCTTGAGGGTGTTGGCTGATAGCTCACAGCGGCAAATATTTTCTCTGAGACAATAACTGGCTTGGTTGGGCATATTATGCAGCTATAATCTAAGAATTAAAAGCCAGGGTGCTTCTGATCCCATTTATAAATAATAAATAAATAAATAAATCTCGAGTACAAGAATTTGTTTCCAGTGTCAGAAAAATCTTGAAGTCATAGTTGTTCCTTCCTAAAACCTGTTCCTGATTTTGTTTGCACAGATCTTTTCAGTGCTCTAAATTGAGAGATGAAAGGTTGTTTTGTTGTTGCTCTGGCTAAAGCAACAGGGGTAATAACAAGGGGTCAGAATTTGGAATAGATTGGTCGATAGATCTTACTTGCTTTCTGTCGATCCCTAATTGGAGACACCTAGAAGGCTCTGCCTGCAAGGAAAATCATAGAGTTGGGAAGGTCCAAGCTCCCTTCCTGTGCAGGAATCTGAATTAAAACTGATATAGATGACTGCCTAATATATATCTGACTGCTGAAGTAGAAACAAAGTCGCTGCAAGGGGAGGCCCAGCGCTAACCAGGTGAGAAAAATAGGTATAAGAATTCAGAATCAGGTTTTTGTGCACTGATTTTTTTTCTTCCCTTTAGCAGAGTAATGAAAATTGTCCCAGAAGAGAAGGGGAAAAAATCTGAAACATTTTTTTAAAAATAAATATTTAGAACTCAGGATTCCTGTGGGATTTTGCCTTCTTCTCAACCGGCCACAAACGAGGCACTCTTGCTTACTTGTACAAAGGGATAGAAAGGAGTTGCATTCCCACAATCTCAACACCCCAATTGAGAGGATCCTGCTTCTCATAGTCCTAATCTTACTTATAGCCTGAGGACAAAAAGCAGAGCCTCTGAGGTCAATCCGCCTGACGCGTTGGCCGCTCCCTAAAGCATTTAGGTCATTTTAAAAGCCGCATCCAGGACAGCATAGGGTCAAAATGCATAGCGGGCATCAAGATGCATTCATCATTAGGGAATTTTCTTTTTCCAGTTCAGATTGTCCAGCCGGCGACTAAAATGGCATCGTGTGACCTGTGGGGGCCGAAGCCCCGCGTGAGCCAAGTGGAAAGAAACTCTCGTGTTCTCCGAGGGGAAACTGCCAAGAACATCCTGATGGGGGCAGCTCTACTGCAGAGCAGGCAGGGACTGGACACAGGTCTGGAAGGGGGCCAGAAATCTCAACAGCAGAAAGAGGGACTGGCAGCGGTGCCTTCTCTTTACTCCGTTTGGAGGCCGTCGCGGTTGTTCGAGCCTGTATCCGAGGAGGATATGATGGCGTTCAAGGCTTCCTATCGGATGAAACAGCCCAACCAGTTGTCCAGGGAAGGACGTGGAATGTGGAGGCCTACCTTGCAGGGCCTCAGCAGGGAAACACAGAAAGCCTGTGAGAACTTGGACAGTTTGGGGCCTTTGAAAGCACAGGCCTTGGCTGAGGTTGACCTTGACAGCTTGGAGATAAAGCGTCAACATTTCCGGCATTTCTGCTACCAGGAAATCGAGGGCCCTCGCGCGGTCCTGAACGAACTCCAGGAGCTTTGTCGCCAGTGGCTTCTGCCAGAGCGGCGCACCAAGGAACAGATTGTGGATCTGGTGATCCTGGAGCAGTTCCTGACCATCCTGCCGCTGGAGATGCAGATCTGGGTCTGCAAAAGTGGCCCGGCCACGTGTTCTCAGGCCTTGGCCCTGGCAGAAAAGTTCCTCCTTCGGCTGCAAGAGGCGGAGTCTTGTGAACAAAAGGTAGGTGTGTTCTTCGAAGGCCGCCAAAATAGGGAAACCACGTGCTCTTCCAAAGTCATGATTTTGAGATGGGACTTCGGAACATGGCCCTCTGCCGAAGCCTACAAGATGTAGCCAGGTATTCTAGCTGGGCTTTATCGTTTAGCAACCAAATGTGGTCCAAACTCTGCCAGGCTTGTGGGCCTTAATTTCTAAAGTAGGATGTCCGTTGTCTGCAATGGCTGCAAAAAAGCCAAATAGAGCTTGAGGTTGCAGCAGTAGGAATATTGTTTCGACATCATGTGAATTAATACAGTAGTTTCGATCTACTCTGCATTGGGTAAAAGGTAAAGGTAAAGGTTTCCCTTGACGTAAAGTCCAGTCGAATCCGACTCCAGGGGGCGGTGCTCATCTCCGTTTCCAAGCCTTGGAGCCGGCGTTGTCATAGACACTTCCGGGTCATGACGACTCGGAACGCCGTTACCTTCCCGCCAAAGTGGTACCTATTGATCTACTCACATTGGCATGTTTTCGAACTGCTAGGTGAGCAGGAGCTGGGACTGGCAACGGGAGCTCACCCCGCCGCGCGGTTTCGAACCGCCAACCTTCCGATCGGCAGCTCATCGGTTTAACCCGCAGCGCCACCGCGTCCCTCTGCACTGGGGAGGTCCCTTATGGGTTGGGCCCACACACAGCATGCTCAGGTTGGTTTCTGTATTAGTCCACGCCCCGGATTCTGTCTAGGTTCACACAACAGTAGTTGTATGAACGCAGCATGCTTAAGTAAGTTGTGTGAACACAGCTACTGAGCCTATCCTTGAAGGCTTATTCAGAGAAACCGGAATTCGTTCAGAGGAGGGCAACGAGGTTGATCAGGGTGAGAAACCAAGTCATATGAGGAGAGAATAAGGGAACTGGGTATGTTTAACCCAGTGTTTCTCAACCTTGGCAGCTTTAAGATGCATGGACCTCAATTCCCAGAATTCCCCAACCAGCATGCTTGTTAAATCTTAAAACTTGAAGTTGCCAAGGTTGAGAAACGCTGGGTTAACCTAAAGAAGAGAAGCCTTAGGAGTGATGTGCTGATACTCCTAAGGTACAGCAAAACTTTGATTTAACAGACACCCATTTAGTGGGCTTCAGAGACAATAGACCAAATTCCTATCCAGATATCCCACATGAATCCCGCATGCAGTCTGTGCATCCCCCTGAGATAGCAAACAAATCTGGGCAAAGCACTTAAATTTATGTTAATATTACAACATCTGTGGTGGTTTACACCATTTTCGTGCTGACATAGGTGGGCAAGTGTCGTAAACCTCTGCAATATGTCCTTTCGTGTTTAATGGACACCTGGGAGCCTCAAAAATCCATCCCCTAAAAATAGTCTGTTAGCACAAAGTTTCACTGAACTTGAAAGGATGTCAGGCAAAGGAAAGTTGACCCAGAGTGTGGAATATCGAAGAATAATCTTTACATTATGGAAAGACAGATTCTGGTTATAAGTGAGAATAATAGAGAGCCAGTTTGGTCTAGTGGTTAAGGTTCTGGGCTAGAAACCAGGAGGCTGTGAGTTCTAGTCCCGCCTTAGGCATGAAAGCCGGCTGGGTGACCTTGGGCCAGTCCCTCCCTCTCAGCCCAACTCAGTGCAATGTAGACTAGCCTCCTCATGGTGCACCCCGGGCAACGTGACTTGGGCAACATGACTTGTCACGGCTAAATAGTCTACACATCTGGCTGCCTGACCTCACTGGGATTTCCCAGCAAGAAAAAAAAGCAGCATGAACACCAAACTGCTATGCTGTACAATTAAAAAAAAAAGGAAAAAAAAAAGGAAAACAGATGCTTGGGAAGGGAGTGGGCTCTACAGTGTTAGAAGTTTCCAAGGGAAGTTGGACTGTCCTTCGTCTGGAATGTTTTTGGGCTGAACCCAAAGGACAGAGCGCCCCTTCCAAATCCCCAATTCAGGGATCTCTGCTATGCAAAGCACTGGACTTTGAGTAAGTCCAAATGAGTAAATTCCTACGGCACACTTAGCCATAAGGCATAGCTTACCAACTACAGTGGCTAGGCTTCCACAAGGCATTCGGCCAAAACTATCCCATTGTGGCTTAGCACAAGGCATGGACCTTGCCAAAGTGGAAAAAAAATTGCTTCCTGCCATTCTCCATGTCCCCCTCCCCCCAAAAAAGCAGGCTTTGCCAGCCTGTTGGGGAGTAAGAATTGCCTTGGGAACCGAAATGATCCCTTTTCTTTCTCTGATCCTCTGTATCTTTTTAATAACTTTTATTTACAAATTACAAGAAAAAATGGGCAAAACACCCAAATATACTAAAAAGCCTCCCTGCATGATGAACAAAAGAATCTTCTCTGTTTTTGGATGGACCTCGAGGTCAGTTTGCAACACTTCAACTATATCATAGTTGAGAAATTTGGGTGTGTGGTTTTTTTTTTAGAGATCTGGGGTGTGCCAACAGAAATGGAGACAGAGCATTGAGGACTGGATCTACCAACATTTTTAGGGCACCTCCAAGCCTTGCAGCACTATGCAGCAATTGTTTGTTTTGATTTAGGTGTCATTTGGCCACAAACCAACTCAGAGCAGCTCACAATATAATGAACAATCAAAAGAGAAACAAGATGGGATCCAGTTGTTTAATACAAAAACAGATGCAAAAAGTACATACAACAATAGTAGATATGGGCTTGATCTTGCGTAGCAGCTACCCAATGTTACTTGGGAAAGTAAAAGAGAAAACTGGGTGATAAGAAATAGAATATTTCCAGTGGAATGATTTATAGAAATAATGTGGTTTTGGTTTAATATACAGTAAGAGACCGATCATGGAAAATTTTTGTAAATCCTTGCTGTTAAAAGTTGGAAGTCGCACCTTTTTGTAACTTTGAAAAAAAAAAATCTCTGGTTATTTCACATCTTGTTAGTTTTTCTTTTTTCTTTTGTAGTTTTTTGTAGCTTTTGTCTTTCTCTTGAAACTTAGTAAAATTCTTACTAAAAAAGAAAGAAAGAGAATATCTCCTTCAAGTGGTATTCTGATGTGTTGGGCAAGCAGCCTGGTTGTGACGATGGTGATTCAGTCCAAAACATTGGAGGAGATAAGTAGGGGAAGACTGAGTTACATGACCTTCCACCTTTTTTCCATTGTAGATCTCCAAGGAAGGTTCCTTGATTCTCTTCTTCCAAGCAAACCTGCTTAGTTTTGTTAAGGTTACTCCCTTCATATCAAAGCCCTGTGATACCTTGGCTTATTATGCTCTCTTGGTGTCTCTTGTTCTTCAGGCGCCTGGACTACTAGAGGAATTTGTGAATTCTCCCACATCTGAGCATGATCCCTCAGACACTGTGGAAAGCTGCATCTCCACAGATACAGAGGAGGAAGAGGAAGCCATCTTGGGTAAGCCTGAAGCTCTGGGTCAAGGATGAACATCCTCTTCAGGAGACCAGGTCCAAGAAAGACCAAGGGAAGGGCCAACCTGCAGAGAACCTAGTTAAAATACAGAATTTGCCACTACAGTGTAAGTTGCAGGTTCATTCTCTGTGGATTTGTTAGTCTCTTTCGCTCAGTAGTGAAGTTCAATATTTAGACCAGCCTCTGAACATCTGGGGAAGATTAATCTGATCTCTTGTGATGGCATAATTAAGAGGAAGACTTTCCGTGGAGCACGGATATATTCTTCTTCTTCTTCTTTGGAATTGTGCACACTAACAAACTCGGTTTCTTTCCCCTGGCAGAAACTGGCTCAGGGCTTTGTGATGTTGGACTTGCTGTATACACGCGTACCTGTTACTTTTCTTCAAGAGACCTCATAATATCTCCCAACGGTGCACATAGGGCTGTAGGGTTAAACAGGCCTATAGAACATCTTTCTCCAGCCTTTCGCCCTCGCGATGTGTTGATGGCAATTTCTAGGTTAGATAGCCAGCGTGCTGGATACATCTGTAATGCAACCGACTGGAGAAAGAACCCGGTTAGTTTTCAGAGCAAAAAATAGCCAGCAAAACAGGAAGGTATCAGCTGGCTTGGGAGGGTGTTTAATGCCTGCAGCTGCACTCCCTACCCACCTCAAAATACTGCTGGAAAATTCTTTAGCAGCAGTATAGACTGGAAGTAGTGAACAGGGAGAGAAATAATAAAGTTGTGGGGAAATTGTAGAACATGGGGTTAAATTGGAAATGGAATGGATTGTCTTGGAAAAGCATGGGTGGCTGAAATGCTAGAGGAAACACTTAACGTCTTTACAGCCCCAATTGTGGCACTAATAACCATTTCATATAAAAATATCAGAATGAATATTAGCAGAATGCTAGCAACCTTTAGCGTGACTTACAAAAGTTGCTCATAGGAATAAGATGTTTCAATATGCATTTTAGGCCATCGTGTTTAATAAATAAAGTTACATTTATTGCTGACAAGACAGGGTGAGGTTGGATTCTCATGTTACTTTTTAAAGATTATTATTAAAATTTTAAAAAACGTTAACTGCCCAGTACCTGAAGCTCTCCGGCAAGATACCCTGCAGCACTAAAATGCGAACAAATGCAGTCATTGCAATGCATAAATCATGCTTTAAAGTTTGACCAGGCAACCTTTGTGCAGTTCAGCTTCCAAAGACTGGATTTTCAGCTGTCCTGAATCTTTTAGGAGCTGGAAGACTTTGTATTCTTTAGTAGAAAAGATCGTGGGGCTCGCTGTGAATATAACAAGAATATTCTGCTATTTTTTTATTTCCGAGTTTGGCAGGAGGTCAACCTTGGGAGCCTCCAGAAGCCTGGGTAGATCTGCTGCATGGGAGTTATCTGTCTGTACAGCTTAGCTTAGGGTGAAGCAGGTCCTTTGACTTGTTCAGCAAGTTCGGGCCCCAGAGAGAGGCTTAACACGATGTGTGAATCTAGCCGCTGAATGTCAGCCCACCCAAGTGAACCAGACAGGAAACATGACCAGATGAGCTACTTTGACTTTATGGCTAGCCTACATTAACGGAATCTTGCAAGTCCAATTGTTGAGTCACTTGTTGAGATGGGCAGCTATAGAAATCGAATAAATAAAATAAGTCTGAAAGTACAAGCCTCCCACCATCCCTATTTACCACCTATCCAGGTAGGGCCGGTCCTTCCTAAACGTCTTTCTCTACCCGTTACTCAGCTGGGGACTCCTCCCTCTTTTATCAATTTGTTCCCTAGGCAGCATCTCTTCCCCCCGCCTTCCAAGGTCATTTTCACATTCCACTATGCTGAATGACCTCGTAATGGATTTTCACAATTGTTTGCTTGCTTGTTTCAGGACCCACGGGGCCCGTCCAGCACACCCAGAAGCAAGACGCCCTTCTGCTAGGAATATCCGAGCCAATGGAATGGGGCATCCCCTTAGAAAAAATCATGGGAAAGTTGACCTCCAATCCTGAGCTAGAAGAGATTCATGGGAGTCACCAGGAACACTATCCAGGGAAGAGTACAAAACAGGCTCGCTGTTTGGCTGAAAGCGAGAGAAGTCTCCACAAACGGAGCTCTCAGGAGGGACCCGTCAGTCAGAAGAAGAAGACCACCAAGGCCGGTGCCGAAAACGGCCTCTGTCCAACCTCGGGTTTCCTTAAGAATCGGAAGGTACAGACTGAGAAAATGCAGCGGTGCACCCCTTGCGGGGAACACTTTTACACAGGGTCAGGCTCGGGGACGCAGGAGAAAGCTGGTGCAGGAGAGCAGCCGCGTAAGGGCTGGCCGCGTGGGAGCGACTTGCCCAAGCGTGGCGCCGCCCTGAGACGGGATGAAGCGGGGCCCGAAAACCAAGGGGTGATCTGCAGGTGTAAGGCGAAGAGGCGGAGCCCAGAGGGCAGACTCGCGCCCCAGCCCAGCCCAGCTCACTCAGGAGGGCAGAAGGCAGCGAAGCCACCCAAAGGCACGCCCTGCCGGGAGAGACTCATCTGGGAGCCTCCTTTTCCGAGCCCTGAAAAAACTGACCCGGGAGGAAAACCGCACCAGTGCTTTGAGTGCGGCAAGAGTTTTAGCCAGAAGGGCAACCTCAACATCCACAAGAAATCCCACACGGGCGAGAAGCCGTACCCCTGCCTGGAGTGCGGGAAGCGCTTCGTGACGAACTCTCGGCTGCTGACCCACAAGCGGGTGCACACGGGCGAGAAGCCGTACAGCTGCTCATACTGCGGCAACAACTTCAGCCAGCTGGCGCACCTGGTACAGCACCAGCGGAGGCACACTGGGGAGAAGCCGTACAGCTGCCCCTACTGCGGGAAGAGCTTCAGCGTCAAAGCCAACCTGATCACGCACCAGCGCACCCACACGGGGGAGAAGCCCTACGAGTGCTCCGAGTGCCCCAAAAGTTTCGTTTCCAGCTCTGATCTTAAAAAACATAAAAAGGTGCACACCGGGCAGGGGTGTACATGAGCAGACCTGAGAATGGTCACCGTCATTCCCCTCCGTTTAGTCGGCGGGGACCCCCTCGAGTATCTTTAGTGCACTGTGAGGATTAAAAAAATAAAGTCTCCTTTTTAAAAAAGAAAAAGGTGGATCCAGCTTGTGCATTGTACATCTTTGCTCTTATCTCTCCTCCAAGGTGTGTTTGTAGCAATTCCATGGGGGTGGGGGGGTTGTCTTCCTTTGACTAGACTGAGAAGGAGTGACTTTAAGAATACATAATTAAGTGGAATTTGGAAACTCGCCAGCATGAACAGAAGGGCCATAAATCTCTTCTCTTGGGATTCCCCAACAGCTGGTATTTAAGAGAGGCTGCCAGGGATTCAGAAAGTAGCAGAGCCATAATGCAGCTGCTGATAACCAGACCCCCCAGGAATTTGTCCAGCCACCTTTAAAGCTGCCTACGCTGATGGCCATCACTGCATTTGATGGTACCAAATTCCAGTTGATGATGCATTTTTACATTACTTTGACCACTGCGTGATATAGAATGCTGGGCTAGTCCCCTGATTATTTATATTTATTAAAC
Source organism: Candoia aspera (assembly GCF_035149785.1). Lineage (NCBI taxonomy): Eukaryota > Metazoa > Chordata > Lepidosauria > Squamata > Candoiidae > Candoia > Candoia aspera. Next base: position 10,251,866 of record NC_086154.1, on the reverse strand, counting down.
ATATTTCTACACTGCGGCAATCCAAAAGATTCTTGACTGCTTACACAGAATTAGATTTACATTAGACTTATTTATCTGGTCCAGCAGGACACATCTCCACAGCTAGCCTGACCAACTTCTGGGACCTGAAATCGACACATCTACTAGTTACCTAAGTTGGGACTCAATGGTCTACACCAGGGTTTCTCAACCTGGGCAACTTTAAGATGTGTGGACTTCAACTCCCAGAATTCTCCAGCCAGCCGTTCCCCATGCTGGTTGGGTGTTCTGGGAGTTGAAGTCCACAAGTTTTAAAGTCACCAAAGTTGAGAAACCCTGGCCTACACAATTCATTTCCTTCAAGAGCTCTTTAAGGTATTACTAGATTTCAGTTCCCATCAGCCACGCCCAGCTTTTAAGAGCATGTTGGGAGTGCAACTGGCCAGGCCCATTCTGGCAGCCATTTTGCAAGAGTATGTGCAAGGCGAGCCAGAGGTTGCCTGCTCCTCAATTAGGGGCAGAGTGGGGCAAACTACTTTCTGGAGCAAGCAGAATGCATTCACATTCCTAGATTTAGGGATTTGGAAAGGGAAGGAAAATTACATCACTTGGAGAGTTTGGCGCTCAACCTGCTTTCAGAAGCTGAGACAATGAGCATTGGGGAGAGATTTCTTTCCTAGACAGGAAGGAGGGCCAAAAGTACTTGGTCTTGCCTTCTGGATCAAAAGTAAGGAAAACTCCAGGCGGTACTGTAGCAGAGGATCTTTCCCAGTGGCCGAGTCTCCACTGAATCCCAAATGGCATCATTGCCCAGCACTTTGTATGTAAAATTACGCTTTGCAAACCCCAAAAATCAGTTTGAGTTCATTATAGTTTAATATAAATCTGGGGAGGTAGGTTGTGTGAAATCTCCACAACCACACTGGGACACATTTTGTGCATTTTCCGCTGGCTGAACTCCTTCGATGGGATGCAGCAGACCTTGGAATCCTAATTTTTTTTTAAAGCATTCATTATTTTTATACCCTTGGAACTCAGGGCAAAGTATCTAGCGTCCCCTCTTCAATTTTTCTCCACCGTCCCAACCCTGTTGGGCAGAAAACGAACAGCCCAAAGTACCATCCGGAGCTCCTGCGCCTGAAATCGGAGTCCAATGGCTGTGTTCACACAACCCACTCAACGTGGTTAACTGGATCTTCCGGGTTTCTCCACTACGCTGAATTGCAATCCAGCGAAACGGGCTCAGTTCGCACCACACGGAGTGCCCCCCGACGCCCCCCGCCCCGCCTCTGACTCTAACCAAGCTTAACTTGTGCAAAGGCAGCCCCGAGTTCTTCGTCGCCCGGCTGAGGAGCGCCAGTGGGCCAAGCCAGCGAAAGAGTTAAAGCCATAGAGCTCCGCCTGCTAGAGAGGCCGCACCGAAGAGGCGCCGCTGGCCTCTCCCCGAAAAGGATCGCCCGCGACGCTGCAGCCTCGACTCGCAGGTAGGCGCGTGGCGAAAGCACCAAATCGTAATAATACTAAAAATAAGAGTGGCAGGACAGGAATAATGACCCAGCATTGCCCTGATGCAAAGAAAAGCAAACAGCAGCACCCCCGCCTACGTTTATTACAAATCAGTAAAACAAAAAAAAGTAGTGCGGAACAAGTGAACGAATATTAAAGCCGCTACAACGCTGCCTATATCTATATCTTTATTTCGGTAAAGTGATTTAACTTGGGTGTCAACTGTCAGCTGCACAAGAGTGGGGTGGAATGAGCGGTCCCTAAACTAAACCACTCGTGAAAGAAAGAAAGAAAGAAAAAAGCTTTGATACCCCTTTGGAAGGCCAGATTTCCCCAGAGACAAAGGGAGGTGATTCCAGGCTCGCAGCACGTTGTATCTCAAGGCCCCAACCCTGAGCATGGCAGGCCCTGAGGATCATAGGGAGAGAGAGAGGCCAAAGAACACTGGAGGGGGTTGGGGGGTTGAAGCACCAACACCCCTGGCTTCAGCTGAACTCCCTTCCTTCCTTACCTTGTATTAGGGAGCTGCTCAGCATCACCTAAGAATCCCACAGCAGGGAATTGTCTTTATTCCGGGAGATAATATTTTGCAAATCTTGAAGAGGTAAGGAATATTAGAGACGCAGAAGAGCGTCTTTTTATTCCTTCCAGATTGTGTGTCCTTATTAACGGTTCCTTCTTCCTTTCCTTCCCCCTCCTGGAACTGTAGGGAGGAACAACTATGGAGGAACAGAGGCTTGTGGTACCCAAAGAAGAGGGAACTGAGAGAGGAGAAGGAGAGCCTCTCGTTGTCCAAGTGAGGACCGTTGAGGACTTTCTGGCCAGGGACGGCCCATCCCACATTAAGCCGGATTCAGAGGAAGAAACGCACCGATACTGGGACTCTGAATGGCAGGACTTCCTGAAAAGTGTGGCATGGCTTTCCCCGACCCCGTCTCCGCCTCCAACAGAGAAAGATGCCAAGGACTTCCAGGTCCCCTTGGGGAGAGTCAAGGAAGGTCCCCAGGAGGAGAGTTCTGGAGGGGCCAGAGGGGAGGCTGTGCTCCAAGGAGATCCGAACGTCGGTGGGAAAGCCTGGCTGGGCAGGGAAGAGCTGGATTCCTGCGTGATAGTGAAGGTGGAAGAGGAGGAGGTTGATCTGGAAACACAGTGGCCCCTGCACCTCAGGCAGCTCACCGCCCAGGATGCCTATGAGCACCAGGAGGTATCCAGCCACCAACGGCTGAACGAGGGGAAAGGTGGGAGGGGCAAATATGGGGGCAGCTGCAGAAAGCCATCAAAATTACTAACCTGTGAAATGTGTTACTAGCCAGCTGTAGTAGCAGAGGTAAGAATTTGTGTTTAAATTTTGGGTGAAGTGCACCCGTTGGTCGGAAAATGATTTTTTCCACCATTTATTACCATTGTATTTGTGAATGGTTGCTGACCGAGGTAGCCGCTAAATGAGGAGTGGCTGTATTGTGTCTTGTGAAACCAGGGTTAGGCTTATGTTGTGAGAAGCCAGCCAAACATTTGTAAGCAAGGAAAGCAGGGTTAGGCTTATGTTGTGATCTGCTGTCTCTGCAGTAAATTGCCCAAAATGAGGTACAGCCACTCCTTGTTCAGTGACTACCTCAATTAGTGACGGTTCGCAAATGCAAAAGTAATAAAACATTAGTTTTGCGACCAATGTGTGCATTTATGACTTTTGCAGCATCTTTTGCAGTAACATCTTCTCTATTACAGTTAGTGTTGCGTGTAACCTGCTGTTATTTTCACTTGCTTATTTACTTGTTTACGCGCATTTGTATCCCATACCAAGATGTCTTCAAAGAGAAAGAACCCCAGTTCAGCCGAAGGAAGTAGCAAGAAGCAAAGGAAAGCCATCGATCTCGATTTGAAGATGAAGATCATCAAAGCATACGAGGCCGGGAAGAAGGTGACTAAAATAGCACAAGAAGAAGGCCTGGCCCATTCCACCATTTCTGCTATTTTGAAGGATAAGGCAAGAATCAGAGAGGCGATGAAAGGATCAGCAGGAATGAATGCAAGTATAACAAGGCAGCGAAAAGGCCTCATCCATGAAATGGAAAAACTCCTAATACTTTGGATCGAAGATCAGATACAGAAGAGGATGCCGGTCAGCCTTCTTCTCATCCAGGCTAAGGCACGCAGCATTTTCACGATGCTGAAGGAACGAGCAGGTGAGGAGTGCACCGAAACATTTACTGCCAGCCGTGGCTGGTTTATGCGGTTTCAGCAACGATTCCATTACCAGAAAACACACACGTCCGGGGAAGCTAAAAGTGCTGACGAGGCAGTTACCAAACGTTTTCTGGACGAACTTGATGATACCATAGCAGAAGGGAACTATTTGCCCGAACACATATTCAATGTGGAGGAAACTGGGTTGTACTGGAAAAGAATGCCGGAGCAGACCTACATACACAAAGAGGCCCAAGCAACGCCTGGACGTAAAGCGTTGAAGGATAGAGTAAGCTTACTATTGGGTGGAAATGTCGCCGGATTGAAGCTGAAGCCATTTCTGATCCACAAATCAGATCACCCCTCTGTGCTCCAAAACATAAGCAAGGACACCCTGCCCGTTTATTACCGATCCAATTGGAAGGCCTGGATGACACAAGTCCTGTTCGAGGATTGGTTTACGAATTGCTTCATTCCCCAAGTAATGGAATATTGCTGGGAAAAGGGAATTCCTTTTAAAATTCTGCTGCTCCTGGACAACGCACCGGGACATCCCCCGCATCTCGACAGCCTCCACCCCGATGTGAAGGTTGTTTATCTACCCAAAAACAGCAGCCCTCTCCTACAGCCGATGGACCAGGGGGCCATCTCGGCATTCAAGGCGTACTATTTGCATGCAACGTTTGCCAAAGCCGTAGCCGCAACGCAGGATGATGGGGTAACGTTGCGCGAGTTTTGGGAAGGCTACAATATCCTCCATTGTATTGAAAACATCGCAGCAGCGTGGCAGGAGGTTAGTGTGAAATGCATGCAAGGGATTTGGACCAAGTGTTTAAAACGTTTTGCTGCTCGTGTAAATAATTTTGAAGGATTGGACCAAAATGAACATTTGGATGAAATAAATACGAAAATTCTGACACTCACGAAATCCCTCAATTTGGAGGTTGATGCTGAAGATGTGAAAAATTTGATAGCCTACACTGAGGGAGAGCTTTCAAATGAAGATTTAATTGAACTGAAAGAAGAATTGGAAGCACAGATGGTTGAGGAAGAAGAAGAAGAAAAAGAGAAAGAAAAAGAGAAAGAGAAAGAGAAAGAAAAAGAGAAAGAGAAAGAAAAAATAGTAGAAAAACAAATTGTAGAAGTTGAGCCCAAAACATTCAGTGTGAAAAGATTGGCTGGTGTTTTTGCGGGTGTTAACAAAATTTTATCAGAATTAGAAAGTATGGATCCAAATGTAGAACGTTTTAGAAAGGTACATTGGGAAATGCGTGAAATCTTGAAGTGTTACCGTGAAATATATGAAGAAAAAAAGAAAAAAATCGTGGAAACCAAGCAGAGTGGGTTCTATAAGAAAGTTACTCCTTCCCCAGCTCCGCTTCCCCCCCTATTGCCCTCCCCATCCACAGGAGTAGAACTCCCCGACGATCCTCAGCCATCAACCAGCTATGCCAGCGTATCCGACGTTTCTGAAAACACAGAAAAAAATGAATCTTTCGATGGATTTATATCCAATTTGATTTTTACAGGTATTTTAATTCTAAATCTGACTTTGTACTCTTTTTTTATTTGGTAACACAGCTTTTTTTCTTTCAGTGCTTTCAAGTCATTGTTGACTGATGGGAACTGCCTGGACTAGTCCCTGCAGTTTTCTTGGCAAGATTTCTTAAGAGGTTTGCCACTTGCTGCTTCCTAGGGCTGAGAGAAAGTGACTGGCCCAAAGTCAGCCAGCTGGCTTCATGCCTAAGGTGGAGCTGGAACTCAGTCTCTTGATTTTTTACCCAGTGCCTTAGCCGCTAGAGGTGGTCCTTGGATTACAACCACCCGTTAAATGACCATTCAAACTTTTGATGGTGCTGAAAGAGGGGACTTAAGGCTGGTCGTCGGACTTCCGGCCATCGCAGTGTCCCCACAGTCATGTGCTCACCCTTTCTGACCTTCCCTACCACCTTCCTCCAAGCAAAGTCAGTGGGGAAGTGGGAAGGAAGTTGGAAGTTGCGGTCACATGAGGTCCTCACTTAATGATGGCAAACAGGACTGACGGCATTGCCGTTGCTAAGCAGTGCGATCACATGACATCTGGTCCAAATTGCCATGGTAACCTGAGGACTACCTGTACACCAAACTGGCTCTCAACACAATATTATTATGCCTAAATTTTGTACTTACATAATAAACCAACTTTTTGTACATTGTGTTTCCATTTAACCTTTTTAAACTGCACAAAGTCCCCTTCTCTAACCGGCACCTCTGGTGGAGTCGGGAAGAGTCTTTTGGTCGTTATGCTTCGTTGCTGGAGCCAGTGGTCTGCTGTACCTCTCTGCCCGTTCATCCACATCTCAGTTCAGAATTGCGGCCCAGAAGAATCTCGAGCTGCCAGCCATCTGGATGTAGATGCCTGAAGCTGCTTCCTTTCCTTTGCCGTGTTAGGTGTGGAGGAAATAAAGTCTCTTAATCAAAGGCGTGCAAATTGTATCTAATCCAATTCTGACTTATCCTGTGATTTGATTTGGGAATTCAGGCTTCAGAATTGGCTGAAGAAAAGTGGTTTTTGCGCATTAAATCTCCAAATTGGATCCCATCTCCTGCAACTGGTTTGAATGTTATTCATCTTGGAGGGAATGGAGAGGAAGCCTTGTGCATAACTCTTCCAGGATGTATTTTTGAACCAACTTTCCTTTTTCTTTTTTCAGGTAACCCAAAGGATATGAGGCTAAAATCTCCCAAATTGGAGGAGGAGCCCTTGGAAATTGTGAAGGTGAAGCTTCCCCTGGAGATGAAGCAAGAGAATGATGGGGAAGCCAACTAATTAGGTAAGGAAGCAAAATGTCAATAATTTCAAGTGTTTCTGGGGTGCTTTGAGCCAAGATGGTTCTCTGCTTCCATTTTGATACCCAGAGAAGCGCCAGCATCTTGCAGAATGAGTTGATTGTGCAGTCCTTCATGTCTGATGGTCCACCAAGCCAAATGCCATTTTCTGGGGAAGGAGATGGTCCCAGTTTCCATCACAGAATCTTTGGGGTTCACAGAATCTTTGGCTGAAAGGAGTAGGTTGCAGAGGATGGGGAAGACTTGACTGCTATAAAACCTAGAGACCTGCTGCCAGTTGCGCGTGTAATATTGGGCTAGCTCTCCCCTATGTTCGCAACGTCTGTCAGGTGGACCCATAACATGATGGACTGATTATGCACCATGAAGTCAATGTTGACTATTAGCAACCACATAGATAGATTTCCTCCATGACGAGATCCCTAACTTTGTGCTACAGATGATAGAATCCTACATTGGGGGAGGCCAGCAAATCCAGACTCAGGGTGGGAATCCAAATTCAGCCATCGCCAGCACAGGTATCTAGTTTCTGCCTGGCCAGGAGGAAGGGGAGCCTACCACCTTTCTGGACCATTGCTTTATCTGTCCACTTGAGAGACTGATTGGGAATTTCCAGTAGGATTTGATGGGAAAGGGTTTTTCTCTCTGCCTGAACATTTATAATGATGTTGCCAAGCAAAGTCAATATAAGGCTTAATGGAGCAAATTTCAAACCCTTGCCACAACTCCAAAAACCCAAAAGAATCCCCCCATATACATCCCATTCTATCCTAGCTGCATTTTATGGAATATGGAGTGCGTTCAAACAGATACCTTTTTAACAGGGTTTTAAGCTTTGAAGGAACACCGGAAACGACAGGGTGTTGAAGGGGAAACGAAGGACGTTTTGCAAGGATCAATACATATGATTCCCTTCCTTTCAGTATATATTAAGGGCTGTTGTCTAATAGAGGGCAAAGGCACATTGGTTGAATTCACACCTTGTTCTATTGGTTCTTTGGAGAAGTAGACTTCCGTCTGAAGGATTCTGGGAACTGAAGTGTGGACATCTAGGGAAGGCTGAGCTAAGGTGTAAGATTTCTTTGGGTTAGAATGTTGCGTGGATCCAGCAACGATGGCTTGTAAAATGTTAGTTAGTGAGCCCATTAGTTTAAACACTAATTTACTTAAAAGAAATGAAATACTTTTAGTAAATCATTGCCTTAGTGATATGTGAACTCTGTTGCCCTGGAAGAGAGTCTTCTTGATGATGAGGTCCTCCCAAACTGGAGCCTTCTGGTAGATGCTGGAAAGCCATCCAGTGAGGATGCCTGAATTTGGGATTTCCTAGGTCAAACGGGAGGGAGAAGACTAGGTGCTTGAGGAGACCCTGCAACCCTTGAATTCATACAAGAAATTGTTTGAAATGGAATTTATTGTTGGGGGCAACGTGACGTAAACGTTTTTCTGTTTCTCTCAGAATATGACGGATATGGGCCAACCCATAAGGAGAAGACTTTCCAGGTGGGAAGATAAGAAGAAAGAGACATTTGCAAGAGTCCATTGGAATGAGTCAAATTTTTTCTGGGTTTCTGGGATTAAAGAAATCAGAATAAATCCATGGGGAGAACAAAGGCACTCAGGAAAGAAATCCAGAGAAACTTTCCTGCCCAAAGAAGGTGATCAAAACTTAAGCCAATTTTCAGTGTGGCAAAAAGTCCGGAATTAAGAGCAGCCAGAGATGGTGTCCAACCCTCAGTGTTCCAGATATTCCATGTGTGCAAGCAAAGGATCAACTGCATAAATTGAGAAAATTAACAGCAAACCTTCCCTTATTCAACAGGGGGGCGCTCCCTCAGCAAGAAAAAAGTACATTTGCTCAGACTGTGGGAAGAGTTTTGGTTGGAAAAGAAACCTCGTGAAGCACAAGAGGACCCACACAAGACAGAAGCCGCAGAAAAACTGCAGCAAATGCTTTAATGCAAAATCCACTCTGATTAAACACAAGAGGTCCCATACAGGAGGGAAGCCGTACGAGTGCACCGAATGTGGAAAAGCTTTTGGGGAAAGGGGATTCTGGTCAAGCACCTGAAGATCCACATGGGGGAAAAGCCACATAAATGCTCCGATTGTGGCCAAAGATTCACTGCGCGAGATGCCCTCATCAAACAGGAGAGGACCCACACAGGAGAGAAGCCGTACGAATGCTCCGAGTGTGGGAAAAGCTTCCGGATCAGCTGCCAGCTTAAACTCCATAAAAGGACACATGGGGTGAGAAACCGCATGGGTGCTTGGACTGTGGCAAAAGCTTCAGTGAGAAAGCATCGCTGGTGAAACACGAGAGGACCCACACGGGTGAGAAGCCGCATAAAAACTGCATCAAATGCTTTAATGCAAAATCCACTCTGATTAAACACGAGAGGTCCCATACAGGAGGGAAGCCGTACGAGTGCACCGAATGTGGAAAACCTTTGGGGGAAAGGGGATTCTGGTCAAGCACCTGAAGATCCACATGGGGGAAAAGCCACATAAATGCTCCGATTGTGGCCAAAGCTACATTGGGCCGAGACGGGAGAGAGGCTGTACAGCTGCCCTGCCTGTGGGAAGAGTGTTGTGTCTAGCTCGCATCTCAGGAAGCGCGCCATAGTGCACACGGGCGAGAAGCCCCATGAGTGCGCCTGCTGTGGGAAAAGCTTCCGTAAGAAATCCAACTTGGTGGTGCACGAGCGGATTCATACCGGAGAGATAAAGTACGGATTCTCAGTGTCTGGAAAAGGATTCTGCAGTTCTTCCATGCTTTATGGACCCATGATGACCCATCCAGGGGGGACATGCTAGAGGGCAGGGTTAGTGTCGAGGTCCAACGTGCAGTCTCGCAGCTGAGAGTCAGGCACAATGGGCGTTGGTGGCTTTTAAAACTATAGACATTAAAATGTTCTAAAGAAACGCTCGTTCCACGTTGAAGGTCTTTGCTCAATCCCTGGAATCGCAGGCAGGTTAGAAATGACCCTTTTCTGAAATCTTGGTAGTTCTGTCAGCCGGGATGGGCAGAACTGGAGAGAGTGGTGGGTCGATGTCCGTAAAGGATGCTGCTCCGTGCCATGTGGTGCCTGGCTGAAAAGGTTTCGCCTCTGAGAGGTTTCGGGAGAGGAGCTGCAGGCTCACCCAGTGAAACCTATTCAGCAGGGAGTGTTTGGGTGGCAAAGAAAAGGGGACTTTTCTCAAAGTATCCTCAGAGGTCAACACCTATTCTTCATCCTCCAAAATTCACCAGGGCCTGCTCTACTTACTATCTCCCCTGTGATTACCTACCTCCTTTTATTAATTAATGAATCTGTCAATCCCTTGATTACATTGCCACCCAGAGTCACTGAGTCAGGCAAGTCATTGAGAGTCACTTGTTGATGTTTTATGTTTGTTTATTTAAATTTATGTGGCTTCCTATCTCATAACGGTGACTTTGGGCAACAGGCAAAGAGTTAAAATGAAAACAATAACACTAAATCAATAATCCAGATCAGTATTTTAATAGCAGAGAATATCTGTAGCTGAGGGTTGGACTGTGGAGTTCTTGGTGCTCTCTGAGCTTGGCTGTTTCCTTGGAGACGTTTCATTACCCAAGTGGGTAATACCATCAAAGCACGCCCCCACCAGCACTGGCAGGGCAAGCTACTGTATGTAAGTAGGCAGGAAACCCCCCAGTCCCTCGCACTGGTGATGTGATCGAGTTGGGTGATGAAAGGTCTGCAGGCAAACAGCCAAGCTCAGAGAGCACCAAGGACTCCACAGATCGGTGTTTCTCAACCTTGGCAAGGCTGGCTGGGGAATTCTGGGAGTTGAAGTCCACACACCCTAAAATTGCCAAGGTTGAGAAACACTGATCTAGATAAGAAATGTCTGAGGTCGAGGGGATGGTAATAGTCATGGAAGGAATTTTCTGGACACATTGGATTGGGGGAAAACTGCAGTGGTGCAAACATCGGAATTGTCTGTGAAGAAAGGCGTGAGCATAACGTGTAAAAGGAAGGCTGAGTTTCCCCATCTTGCGGAAGGAAATGCCAGGTCCTTCGGGGGCAGTATAGATTATTATTTCAAAGTAACAGAGCATGAATCATGTTCCTTGACGTTCTTCCATGTTGTTTTGTTATTTATTAAATTTGTATGCCTCCCAATGACTCGGGGATCCCCATCCCCTGCAAATAGGAAAATGACACATTCCTGTGCAAAGTTCCCATCTAGCCCTTTGCCTCCTCAGCATAAGTGCCTGAATCTCCAACTGCTGAAGTCCGCTTTAGCCTCTGCTACCATGTTGTGTTAGAGGGGTTTTTCTTTAGTGTGAATGGAACCTGAATGCGCAACTTAGCAGCCTTAGGGGCTTTGTAGTAAAGCTGGAGGCATAGTTAGCAGGGGCCTGATTCCTTAATTCTGGGGAATATTCTTAAGTCTGGGGAATATCTGAAGAATGTGATACCAGCCCCTAAAGAAAATGAAATGCCGAAGTTCATAAAATAATTCGATCACTTTATATTTTTCCCTGATTGTCCCTCTGTTCTTCCCATTTTTAAGAAATCCTGGGGTCAAGGCACATGTTTATGTGTTGATCGAAATGTCACTGGAGTTCTCTTCTTTTGTTTATTAAACTTTATGAAGGTTTCAAGATAAAAAGGTAAATTTTATTGTAAACCGCCCAGAGTCCCCTTTTTGGGAAAGATGGGCAGTGATAGAAGTTTGAAAAATAAATAAATAAATAAAACCTCACAAGAAATGAAAAAAGTAAAGTAAGAAAACAAAATAGAAAAAAAGCAAAGTCAAAAGTGCAGAAAAAGAGAAAAAAGAAAAAATACAGAAAAAGAATGACTTCTGACTTTATTTGCTACAGATGTAAGTATACATTTGCATTAAACCCTTACTCTATGTTTACAACAGAGCTTTCATTAATTCTATTACCCATCATTATCTCTAATAATCAAATCCAAATATCATTTCATTTTTTTCTGTTTCACACACAAAGGCCCAAAGGGGTTTCCAGGTCCTATTAAAATTAGTCAATTTCTTTTCTCTAATCAAAGATGTCAATTTCACCATCTCAGCCAACTCCATCCACTTTCACTTCACTCCATTCTTCCCTTGTAGGTAATGTTCAATCTGTCCACCTTTGGGTGTATAAAAGCCTCACTGCTGTCAGCATGTATGGAACAAACTTCCATCTGTTCTTTCTATCTGCTTGTCCATCAGTCCCAAAAGAAATGTCTCTGGTTTCAATTGTATATCAATTTTTAAGATCTTCAGAATTAAAATACGTATTTGATCCCAACATTTTTTAGCTTTTTTGCATGTCCACCAAAGATGACAAAAGGTCCCCTCTTGTTCACACTTCCAACATATATTTGAAATCCCTTTGTACATTTAAGACAATTTATCTGATGACAAATACTAATGATACGTCATTTTGTAAAAATTCTCTTTAAGATTTCAGTCCTTTCATCCCATATTCTCCCATTGTTCCATTTGTACACAAATACACGTTTTTAGCCCTTTTTATCATCCGTTCTTTAACTTGTTCATCTTCTGTTTCTAATTTCAATAAAAGTTTATACATCTTAACAACAACATGTTCATCATTTGTACAGAGGTCAATTTCAAATTCAATTTTTCCATGTTCAAAATCAAAAATCCTTTTATCTGCTTTAAATCTTTCTAGTAACTGAACGTATGAAAACCACTGACATACTGTATGTAACCTTCAGATATCAAATCCTCTCTTGATTTTAACTTTAAATCCCCTGCAAAACAACAACAACATGTCATCATAGGTTAAACATTTATGCTTAGTTATTTCCTTTCTGTAAAATGCTTGCGGTGACAACTGTAAAGGAATTTTCGGAGACAACCAAGCTTTGTATCTATTCCATACCCCCAATATGGCACATCTAATAAAATGATTCTTAAAATCAACATTAAACTTGACTTTATCCTACCATAAATAGCTGTGCCATCTGAATCTCAAATCATGCCCTTCCAATTCCAGTAGCCTCCTGTTTCTCAAAGGGACCCAATCTTTCCTCCATACTAAGCAACAAGCTGAAAAGTACAATTTCAAATCCGGTAAACCTCAACCTCCTCTTTCTTTAGCATCCTGTAGCACTTTGTACTTACTTCGTGGTTTTTTTGACTTGACACACGCATTTTGAACTATCTTTCTGCCATTAGTTGTCAAAACAGGTGTTGTCTCAAAAAAACAAACAAACATTCCAGGTAAAATACTCGTCCTCCAACACTGTGTCATCTGCAAAGGAACTTGTCTCTTTTTTATTTTTTACTCGCACCGCACTATCTTCTCATCTTATATCTCTGTTCAGTACTTCGAGAACTAAGATAAACGGCAGAGGTGATAATAGACAACCTCGTCTAGTTCCCCTTTGTATGGTTTTGTTAAATCACCATTAACAATAATTTGTGCCTTTTTTGAGAGGCATAAATCGATTTCACCCCCTTTATAAAATTATCTCAAAAACCCATATTCTCCAGAACTTTAAAGAAAAAGGACCAATTCAGATTGTCAAAAGTTTTCTCTGCATCTAAGAAAATTACTGCCAAGTGTCGGCGGAGTTGCCAGTAATAAAATACCTGCCCGCACCGCAGGCTTGGGCAGGTTAAACGCTGTGGCTCCTCGGCTTCCTGGCGCTGAGCAGTCCGTCCTTTCCTCCACCGGGCTCTTCTCCCTCCCAGGATCTCAGCCCAGGTCGGTCCCTCTCCGGGCAGAGCCGCGCGACGGCCCCGCAGGCAGGAATAATCCCCGGGGGCGAGGCGGCTGCCCCGGCCCGGGCGCTGCGGCGGTTCAGCTGCGGGGCGGCTCGTCCTGCCGTTTTCGCCTTTGCAGGATTCTGCGGGCTGCTGGGAGCCTCGTTTGCACGCAGGCGGTTCACACGCCGCGCAGGCAGGCAGGCAGAAGAGCGAACCTGGCAAGTTTTGGGGAGGTCGGCCCGCGACAGGAGGCGCGCGGCGGGAGGGCCCCTCGGCAGCCGGGCATCCCCCACTCCGGCCCGGGCGCGCAATCCCGGGAGGGCGGTGGATTCTCACGCCCGCTACGACCCCCGTCCAGAAACGACCCCCCCCAGCTTAACCTGTGCAAATGCAGCCTGAGCCCCGCCCCCTGAGGGGCCGCCCTCTCCCCCTCGCGGCCGGGCGGACGCGGGTCGCGGGCAGGCTGCAGCCCGTCCGGAAGGGAGGCACGTGGCGGGGGCGGCCCGGGTCCGAGGAGCGGCGGCGGCGGGGGCGGCCCCGTCCGAAGGCGAAGGGGCGCCCCCGGGAAGCAGGTAAGGCAGGCTCCCCCGCTCCCCCCGGCTGGGGAGCCGCCGGCCGGGACAGCCGCGGGGCCCCGCCGGGCTTCCCGCCTCCCTCCCGCCCGCCCGCCCGCCCGCGCGGCGCGGCTCGGCTCGGCTCGGCTCGGCTCGGGGGCTGAGCCCGCCGCCGTCCGCGCGCGCTTCCACAGGCGCTTTCTGCCCCGAGTTTTGGGGGGAGAAGCCGAATCCCCCTTGGCTGGATCTGGGATCTCGGACTCCTGCCGCCCCTGCCGCCCGGGTGCTGCGATCCGCTTCTGGCTTTCGAAGGCGGGAGCCGGATCTCGGCGGGGATCGCCCGTCCCTCGGCCGTTTTCGGAGCCCGTTCGTGGTCGCTGCATTCGGGGCAACCGCTGAGACGCCGGAGCGGGAGCAGCCCCGAATGCTGGTTTGCTGCAGGAGAAGCAACGGGGAGGGCTGGGGCGGCGTAGAGCCCCCCCCCCCCAATTCCTTATATCGATTATTCTGTCGCTATCAAATACATCCGTTTGCCAGAGTTTTATTTAGCAGACTTGGCTGAAGTTTGACTCTGGGTCGTGAGGTTCGGGCAGAAATTTCTCTCAGAGGATGTTATAGAGGCAGACCTCGCGGTCCCTCAGACACACGATCACCAATATTATGATGATCATGATTATTATTATTTACTTGATTTGTAACTCCCCCCTTCTCACGTAGGTGACCCTGGGCAGCTCAGAACAGGTAAAAAAAGTCATTTTGAGATGGGTGGTATAAAAATACAATAAAGAAATAAAATGAAATGAAAACCAAGTTAAAAGCCACTATGCAAAGGTGTAAAACCCATCCATAATCAATTTAAAAACCCAAAATCACAGTTGGCATGGAAGTCACTCCACAGCAGCTCAGCAGAGCTCCCGAAGGGGCTCCCCCCTCCCCCCGTTGCCAGGCCCCAGGTGGGCTGGCAGAGCGGCATCTTCAGGGCCTTCCTCCAGGCCGAGGGGGTCCAGGCCAAGTGAAGGTCTGGGGGATAATGCCCCGGGCAGCAGCCATTCCCAGTTACGACAGTGGGGGGAAAAAAACCAGCTTTGTGACCGACTCCTGCATTTATGACCCTTGCAGCATTCTGGGGTCACATGATCCCCTCTCCTGCTCTTTGCAACCAGCTGGTGAAAAGCACTCAGCGGAAAAGCTAGCAGTAAAAATCACCTGATTCGTCACCTAGCAACCATGCGGCTTCGCTTAACGATGGAAGGGGAAGTGACATCATAGCTCTGCCGCAGTCATGTGATTTTCTGCTTAGCGACCACGGTGCTTAGCGACTGAGTCTTCAGTTGCAACTGCAATTGCTAAGCTAGGACAACCTGTATATTAATCTTTCTGTATACAAAACAATTTAGGTGCTCACTTGGAACTGCCAGCTAAAGAAGAGTCGGGTGGAATGAGAGGCCCTAAACTAAACCACTCATCAAAGGAAAAAAAAGGTTTTTATACTCCTTTGAAAGGCCAGATTTGACCAGAGACAAAGGGAGCTGATTCCAGGCTGACAGGGCCTTGTACGTGGAGGCCCCGAACCTGCAGGCCCAACCCTGACCAAGGCCAGCCCCGAGGAGCGTAGGGAGAGAGAGAGGCCAGGGGACACTGGAGGGGGACTGGCTTCAGCTGGGCTTGGGTGCCTGTTTTTTTGTTTGTTTCTATGTACAGGACTGCAACTAGGGGGGGCAAGCGGGGCATGTGCCCTGGGCGCTGCGCTGGGGTGGCACCAAAATGGGCACAGACTCCATGTTTGCCCCGGGTGACACAGACCCTAGTTGCGGGCCTATGTATGTATGTATGTATTAGGGAGCTACTAAGCATCACCTAAGAATCCCACAGCAGGGAACTGTCTTTATTCCGGGAGAGAATATTTTGCAACTCTTGAAGAAATAAGGAATATTAGAGATGCGGAAGTGGGTCTTTTTATTCCATCCAGATTGCGTTGCCCCCATTAACGTTTCCTTCTTCCTTTCCTTCCCCCTCCTGGAACTGCAGGGAGGAACAGCTATGGAGGAACAGAGGCTTGTGGTACCCAAAGAAGAAGAGGGAACTGAGAGAGGGGAAGGAGAGCCTCTCGTCGTCCAAGTGAGGACCGTTGAGGACTTTCTGGCCGGGGACGGCCCGTCCCACATTAAGCCGGAGTCGGAGGAGGAATCGCACCAACACTGGGACTCTCAGTGGCAGGAGTTCCTGAAAAGGGTGGCAGGGCGTCCCGCACCACCACCTCCCTTGGAGGAAGATGCCAAGGACTTCCAGGACCCCTTGGGGAGAGTCAAGGAAGGTCCCCAGGAGGAGAGTTCCGGAGGGGCCAGAGGGGAGGCTGTGCTCCAAGGAGATCCGAACGTCGGTGGGAAAGCCTGGCTGGGCAGGGAAGAGCTGGATTCCTGCGTGATAGTGAAGGTGGAAGAGGAGGAGGTTGATCTGGAAACACAGTGGCCCCTGCACCTCAGGCAGCTCACCACCCAGGATGCCTATGAGCACCAGGAGGTATCCAGCCACCAGCGGCTGAAAAAGGGGGAAAGGGGGTGGTGAATATGGGGGCAGCTGCAGAAAGCCATCAAAATTACTAACCTGTGAGGTGTGTTACTAGCCAGCTCTACTAGCAGTGGTCAGAGTTTGTGTTTCAATTTGGTCACAAGAGCCACCCAGAGTCACTTGCTGAGATGGGCAGCTATAGTAATTGAATAAATAAATAAAGATAAAACTCTGGGATTCTGTTAAGGAGATGGTGGGGGATTCTATTCATCTATACCAGCCTTTCTCAACCTTCTGACCCTGGAGGAACCCTTGAAATATTTTTCAGGCCTCAGGGAACACCTGCCCCTTCTGGCTCAAATATGGGCCAGAAGTTACAAAATTATTATATTCGTTTCATGTGTAGGCCTGCATATATGCCTTAACAGTGTTCTTAAGCTAAAATAAAGAATGAAACTTACCTCTTTAATGTGAAGTTGCCTGAATTTAAATAATTTTTGAAGTAAATCTTGATCTCCCAGGGAACCCCTAGTGACCTCTTGCCTAGGGCTATGGTCTATGGCGATCAGACAATTGCCCAAAGGAGAATATTTTGCAGCAGATGATTCTGGAGTGGATCCAGAGGATTAGAAAGGCAGAGGAGAATGGTAGGGTTTTCAGATGTTCTGTTTTGAGGACTATTCACTGATCAGGAAAACAAAATAAAATAAAGGCAACCTTGGCCTTTGTTATAGAATATAAAGTGGTTTGACCTAATCAGGGCTGTCTGTCAATTGCTTCAGATAATGGATTTGCTCCAGGAGCTTTTGCGAAGTCAAACCTTTCCTCTCTGATACCCAACATTTGCCTTCTAGATGTTCCCATCATCCCTACCGTGTAGTACATTAAAATGTGCCAGTTTGGGGAAAGCTGGATTTTTAAGAGCACCAGCTTGGGATCTCTAGGTTATCATAACTGTCCAGAGTCACTAGGAGTTGGGCGGCTTACAAATGTAGTACTGATGATGATGATGATGATGATTATTATTATTATTATTATTAACAACAACATGGGGGCTGAATAGTTTGTGACTGAGCATGTTGTAGAAACCTCACCTTTGCCTTGCAACTTGCATGAAGAAAGTCATCACGAGCCATAATATGGTTCAATTGTCTGGGCAAAATATTTTTTATCAACATTTATTACTGTTGTAATTGCAAACGGTGTCTAACTGAGGTAGCCACTAAAGGAGGAATGGCTGTATTGTAGCATTTGTGAAACCAGAGTTAGGGTTATGTTGTGAGAAGTCAGCCAAAGGTGTGTAAGCAAGGAAGTGATCTTTTCTCTCTGCAGTAAATTGCCTAGAATGAAGTACAGCCACTCCTTGTTCAGTGACTACCTCAGTTAGCGACTACAAACACGACAGTAATTAAAAATTTTGCTAGCAACATGTACAGTTATGACTTTTGCAGCATCTCTCTTTCGGTCACCTGTTTGCTATTGCAGTTAGTATCACATATTACCTCTTATTTTCATTTACTTGTTTATGTGCATTTGTATCCCATACCAAGATGTCTTCAAAGAGAAAGAACCCCAGTTCAGCCGAAGGAAGTAGAAAGAAGCAAAGGAAAGTAATCAGTCTCAATTTGAAGATGAAGATCATCAAAGCATACGAGGCCGGGAAGAAGGTGACTAAAATAGCACGAGAAGAAGGCCTGGCCCATTCCACCATTTCTGCTATTTTGAAGGATAAGGCAAGAATCAGAGAGGCGATGAAAGGATCAGCAGGAATCAACACAACTATAATAAGGCAGCGAAAAGGCCTCATCCATGAAATGGAAAAACTCCTAATACTTTGGATCGAAGATCAGATACAGAAGAGGATGCCGGTCAGCCTTCTTCTCATCCAGGCTAAGGCACGCAGCATTTTCACGATGCTGAAGGAACGAGCAGGTGAGGAGTGCACCGAAACATTTACTGCCAGCCGTGGCTGGTTTATGCGGTTTCAGCAACGATTCCATTACCAGAAAACACACACGTCCGGGGAAGCTAAAAGTGCTGACGAGGCAGTTACCAAACGTTTTCTGGACGAACTTGATGATACCATAGCAGAAGGGAACTATTTGCCCGAACACATATTCAATGTGGAGGAAACTGGGTTGTACTGGAAAAGAATGCCGGAGCAGACCTACATACACAAAGAGGCCCAAGCAACGCCTGGACGTAAAGCGTTGAAGGATAGAGTAAGCTTACTATTGGGCGGAAATGTCGCCGGATTGAAGCTGAAGCCATTTCTGATCCACAAATCAGATCACCCTTCTGTGCTCCAAAACATAAGCAAGGACACCCTGCCCGTTTATTACCGATCCAATTGGAAGGCCTGGATGACACTAGTCCTGTTCGAGGATTGGTTTACGAATTGCTTCATTCCCCAAGTAATGGAATATTGCTGGGAAAAGGGAATTCCTTTTAAAATTCTGCTGCTCCTGGACAACGCACCGGGACATCCCCCACATCTCGACAGCCTCCACCCCGATGTGAAGGTTGTTTATCTACCCAAAAACAGCAGCCCTCTCCTACAGCCGATGGACCAGGGGGCCATCTCGGCATTCAAGGCGTACTATTTGCATGCAACGTTTGCCAAAGCCGTAGCCGCAACACAGGATGATGGGGTAACGTTGCGCGAGTTTTGGGAAGGCTACAATATCCTCCATTGTATTGAAAACATCGCAGCAGCGTGGCAGGAGGTTAGTGTGAAATGCATGCAAGGGATTTGGACCAAGTGCTTAAAACGTTTTGCTGCTCGTGTAAATAATTTTGAAGGATTGGACCAAAATGAACATTTGGATGAAATAAATACGAAAATTCTGACACTCACGAAATCCCTCGATTTGGAGGTTGATGCTGAAGATGTGAAAAATTTGATAGCCTACACTGAGGGAGAGCTTTCAAATGAAGATTTAATTGAACTGAAAGAAGAATTGGAAGCACAGATGGTTGAGGAAGAAGAAGAAGAAAAAGAGAAAGAAAAAGAAAAAGAAAAAGTAGTAGAAAAACAAATTGTAGAAGTTAAGCCCAAAACATTCAGTGTGAAAAGATTGGCTGGTGTTTTCACGGGTGTTAACAAAATTTTATCAGAATTAGAAAGTATGGATCCAAATGTAGAACGGTTTAGAAAGGTACATTGGGAAATGCGTGAAATTTTGAAGTGTTACCGTGAAATATATGAAGAAAAAAAGAAAAAAATCGTGGAAACCAAGCAGAGTGGGTTCTATAAGAAAGTTACTCCTTCCCCAGCTCTGCTTCCCCCCCTATTGCCCTCCCCATCCACAGGAGTAGAACTCCCCAACGATCCCCAGCCATCAACCAGCTATGCCAGCGTATCCGACGTTTCTGAAAACACAGAAAAAAATGAACCTTTCGATGGATTTATATCCAATTTTATGTTTACAGGTACTGTAATTATAAAATCTGATTTTGTACAGGTGGTCCTCATTTAGCAACTGCCTCATTTAGTAACTAGAGTTAAGTGGTGATGAAAAGTAACTTTATGACCAATCCTCCCATTTACAACCTCTTACAGGTCTGTAAAGCAAAGGAAATTTGAAGTACAGGTACTCTGCATATGATCTTACTTCAGCTTTCCTTTGCTCTACAGACCTGCGAAGATCGTACATGCAAGGATTGATTGTAAAGTTATTTTTTCATCACCATCATAGCTGTGAATGGCCACTAAACAACGCAATCACTAAACAAGGACTACCTGTAAGATGATAAGCACAGCTGCGGTTTCATTGATCTTGTTGCCGCCCTCAATTAAGGTCTTTTTGTTGTTTATTCGTTTAGTCGCTTCCGACTCTTCATGACTTCATGGACCAGCCCAGTCCAGAGCTTCCTGTCGGTTGTCAACACCCCCAGCTCCCCCAGGGACGAGTCCATCACCTCTAGAATATCATCCATCCATCTTGCCCTTGGTCAGCCCCTCTTCCTTTTGCCTTCCACTCTCCCTAGCATCAGCCTCTTCTCCAGGGTGTCCTGTCTTCTCATTATGTGGCCAACGTATTTCAGTTTTGCCTTTAATATCATTCCCTCAAGTGAGCAGTCTGGATTTATTTCCTGGAGGATGGACTGGTTTGATCTTCTTGCAGTCCAAGGCACTCTCAGAATTTTCCTCCAGCACCACAGTTCCAAGGCATCGATCTTCCTTCTCTCAGCCTTCCTTATGGTCCAGCTCTCACAGCCATATGTTACTACAGGGAACACCATTGCTTTAACTATGCGGACCTTTGTTGTCAGTGTGATGTCTCTGCTCTTAACTATTTTATTGAGATTTGTCATTGCTCTTCTCCCAAGGATTAAGCGTCTTCTGATTTCCTGACTGCAGTCAGCATCTGCAGTAATCTTCACACCTAGAAATACAAAGTCTTTCACTGCTTCTACATTTTCTCCCTCTATTTGCCAGTTATCAATCAAGCTGGTTGCCATAATCTTGGTTTTTTTGAGGTTTAGCTGCAAGCCAGCTTTTGCACTTTCTTCTTTCACCTTCATCATAAGGCTCCTCAGTTCCTCTTTGCTTTCAGCCATCAAAGTGATATCATCTGCATATCTGAGATTGTTAATGTTTCTTCCAGCGATTTTAACTCCAGCCTTGGATTCCTCAAGCCCAGCATGTCGCATGATGTGTTCTGCGTACAAGTTGAATAGGTAGGGTGAGAGTATACAGCCCTGCCGTACTCCTTTCCCAATCTTAAACCAGTCCATTGTTCCATGGTCTGTTCTTACTGTTGCTACTTGGTCGTTATACAGATTCTTCAGGAGGCATACAAGATGACTTGGTATCCCCATACCACTAAGAACTTGCCACAATTTGTTATGGTCCACACAGTCAAGGGCTTTAGAATAGTCAATAAAACAGAAATAGATGTTTTTCTGAAACTCCCTGGCTTTTTCCATTATCCAGTGGATATTGGCAATTTGGCCCCTAGTTCCTCTGCCTTTTCTAAACCCAACTTGTACATCTGGCAATTCTCGCTCCATGAATTGCTGAAGTCTACCTTGCAGGATCTTGAGCATTACCTTACTGGCATGTGAAATGAGTGCCACTGTTCGATAGTTTGAACATTCTTTAGTGTTCCCCTTTTTTGGTATGGGGATATAAGTTGATTTTTTCCAATCTGATGGCCATTCTTGTGTTTTCCAAATTTGCTGGCATATAGCATGCATTACCTTGACAGCATCATCTCACAGGATTTTGAACAGTTCAGCAGGGATGCCGTCGTCTCCTGCTGCCTTGTTATTAGCAATGCTTCTTAAGGCCCACTCAACCTCACTCTTCAGGATGTCTGGCTCTAGCTCACTGACCACGCCATCAAAGCTATCCCCGATATTGTTATCCTTCCTATACAGGTCTTCTGTATATTCTTGCCACCTTTTCTTGATCTCTTCTTCTTCTGTTAGGTCCTTGCCATCTTTGTTTTTGATCATACCCATTTTGGCCTGGAATTTACCTCCGATGGTTCTAATTTTCTGGAAGAGGTCTCTTGTCCTTCCTATTCTATTGTCTTCTTCCACTTCTGCGCGTTGCTTGTTTAAAAATAATTCCTTATCTCTTCTGGCTAACCTCTGGAATTTTGCATTTAATTGGGCATATCTCCCCCTATCACTGTTGCCTTTTGCTTTCCTTCTTTCTTGGGCTACTTCTAGTGTCTCAGCAGACAGCCATTTTGCCTTCTTGGTTTTCTCTTCCTTTGGGATGTATTTTGTTGCCGCCTCCTGGACAATGTTGCGAACTTCTGTCCATAGTTCTTCCGGGACCTTATCTACTAAGCCCAGTCCCTTAAATCTATTCTTCACCTCCACTGCATATTCCTTAGGAATATTAGTGAGCTCATATCTAGCTGATCTGTGGGTCTTCCCTAATCTCTTTAGTCAGATCCTAAATTGTGCAAGAAGAAGTTCATGATCGGAACTACAGTCAGCTCCAGGTCTTGTATTTACCGACTGCATAGATGTCTGCCACCTTTGGCTGCAAAGGATGTAGTCAATCTGATTTCGGTGTTGTCCATCTGGTGAAGTCCATGTATAAAGCCGTCTCTTAGGTTGTTGGAAGAGAGTGTTTGTTATGCAGAGTGAGTTGTCTTGGCAAAATTCTATCAGCCTATGTCCTGCTTCGTTTTGTTCTCCCAGGCCATGCTTACCTGTAATTCCAGGTGTCATTTGACTGCCCACCTTAGCATTCCAGTCTCCCGTGATTAAAAACATCTCTTTTAGGCGTGTTGTCCAGTAGGTGCTGCAGATCCTCATAGAACTGCTCTATTTCAGCTTCTTCAGCATCTGTGGTTGGGGCGTATATTTGGATCACTGTGATGTTAGATGGCTTGCCCTGAATTCGAATTGAGATCATTCTATCGTTTTTTGGATTGTATCCAAGCACTGCTTTCGCCACTTTACTATTAATTATGAAGGCTACTCCATTTCTTCTGTAGTCCTCTTGTCCACAGATCTGGTGGTCATTTAATGTGAAGTGGCCCATTCCAGTCCATTTCAGTTCACTGACGCCCAAAATGTCTATCTTTAATCTTGACATCTCACCAATAACCACATCCAATTTGCCCTGGCTCATAGATCTTACATTCCAGGTTCCAATGGTGTATTGATCCTTAGAACATCGGATTCGCCGTTCACCACCAGCACCGTCGGCCGCTAGCCGTCCTTTCGGCTTTGAGCTAGCTGCGTCATCACATCTGGGGCTAGTTGAGCTCATCCTCTATTCCTCCCCAGTAGCATTTTGACCATCTTCCGACCTGGTGGTCTCATCTTCCGATGGTATACCGACATATCTCTGGTTGTACTGATCCATTTAGTTTTCATAGCAAGAATACTGGGGTGGGTTGCCATTACCTTCCCCAGGGATCGCATTTAGTCTGACCTCTCTGTCATGACCTTCCCGTCTTGGGTGGCCCTTCACCCAAGGTTTTAGCTCATGGCATCACTGAGGTGCTCAAGCTCCAGCACCACGACAAGGTAACGATCCTTTGCTGAAGCAATTAAGGTCTACCTGTACTCTTTTATTTTGGTAACACAATATTAGTATGCTTAATTTTGTACTTACATAATACAGTAAGCTACCTTTTGATACAATGAGTCCCCATTTAATATTTTTGTTTCTATTTAGGCTACTACTAAAAAAAAAACTGCATACAGTTTGGTCTAGTGGTTAAGGCAACGGGCTAGAAACCAGGAGGCTGTGAGTTCTGGTCCTGCCTTAGGCATGAAAGCCTCTTGGGTGACCTGGGTCAGTCCCTCCCTCTCAGTCCAACTCATCTCACAGGGTTGTTGTTGCAGGGAAAACAGGAGGAGGAGGGAGTATTTGGTATGTTTGCCACCTTGGGTTATTTATAAAAAATAATAAATGTGGGATAAAAATAAACAAACAAACCAAAGCTTTAAGAAATGTTCCTAAGTTTTAAATTGCCAGAATGATATGCAAAGATTTAAAAGGGAATAAATTATTACTGTGTATTTTTTAATGGCAAAAGTAGGTTAGGATTAAAGTGCTCTTTGAAGTAGAATGTACAAAATGTCATCAAAAACGTCCAGGAAGAATAACAGAAATTGAGTATGGAATGCTGAAGTAGCGTCGCAAGCACAGTCACGGTCACGCCTGGGCTACCACGATTCTCACCCAGCGACCAATTCACTTAACGACCTGGTCCTTGGAACGGGACGAGGAGTGGGTGTAATCAGCCATGCAGAAAAGGCTTATAGGAGGCAGCTGCCCAGGATTTGCTCCTTGCGATTCCTAGAGCCAGGAGACGTTTCAGTTGGGATGATGTTATCCTGGTAGGAATTGCAGAAAGTCCCTTTTTCTAACTGGCATCTCTGGTGGAGTCGGGAAGAGTCTTTTGGTCGTTATGCTTCGTTGCTGGAGCCAGTGGTCTGCTGTACCTCTCTGCCCGTTCATCCACATCTCAGTTCAGAATTGCGGCCCAGAAGAATCTCAAGCTGCCAGCCATCTGGATGTAGATGCCTGAAGCTGCTTCCTTTCCTTTGCCGTGTTAGGTGTGGAGGAAATAAAGTCTCTTAATCAGGGCCGTGCAAATTGTACCTAATCCAATTCTGACTTATCCTGTGATTTGATTTGGGAATTCAGGCTTCAGAACTGGATCAAGAAAAGTGATTTCTGTGCATTAAATCTCCAAATTGGATCCTATCTCCCGCAACTGGTTTGAATGTTATTCCCTTGGAGGGAATGGAGAGGAAGTCTGGTGCATAACTCTTCCAGGATGTCTTTGAGTTGAATCAACTTTCCTTTTTCTTTTTTTTCAGAAACCCGAAATGATACGATACTAAAATCTCCCAAATTGGAGGAAGAGGCCTTGGATATTGTGAAGGTGAAGCTTCCCCTGGAGATGAAGCAAGAGAATGATGGGGAGGCCAACTAGGTAAGGAAGCAAAATGTCAATAATTTCAAGTGTTTCTGGGGTACTTTGAGCCAAGATGGTTCTCTGCTTCCATTTTGATACCCAGAGAAGTGCCAGCATCTTGCAGAATGAGCTGATTGTGCAGTCCTTCATGTCTGATGGTCCACCAAGCCAAATGCCATTTTCTGGGGAAGGAGATGGTCCCAGTTTCCATCACAGCATCTTTGGGGTTCACAGAATCTTTGGCTGAAAGGAGTAGGTTGCAGAGGATGGGGAAGACTTGACTGCTATAAAACCTAGAGACCTGCTGCCAGTTGCGCGTGTAATATTGGGCTAGCTCTCCCCTATGTTCCCAACATGTCAGGTGGACCCATAACTTGATGGACTGATTATGCACCATGAAGTCAATGTTGACTATTAGCAACCACATAGATAGATTTCCTCCATGACGAGATCCCTAACTTTGTGCTACAGATGATAGAATCCTACATTGGGGGGGGCCAGCAAATCCAGACTCAGGGTGGGAATCCAAATTCAGCCATCGCCAGCACAGGTATCTAGTTTCTGCCTGGCCAGGAGGAAGGGGAGCCTACCACCTTTCTGGACCATTGCTTTATCTGTCCACTTGAGAGACTGATTGGGAATTTCCAGTGGGATTTGATGGGAAAGGGTTTTTCTCTCTGCCTGAACATTTATAATGATGTCGCCAAGCAAAGTCAATATAAGGCTTAATGGAGCAAATTTCAAACCCTTGCCACAACTCCAAAAACCCAAAAGAATCCCCCCATATACATCCCATTCTATCCTAGCTGCATTTTATGGAATATGGAGTGCATTCAAACAGATACCTTTCTAACAGGGTTTTAAGCTTTGAAGGAACACCGGAAACGACAGGGTGTTGAAGGGGAAACGAAGGACGTTTTGCAAGGATCAATACATATGATTCCCCTCCTTTCAGCATATATTAAGGGCTGTTGTCTAATAGAGGGCAAAGGCACATTGGTTGAATTCACACCTTGTTCTGTTGGTTCTTTGGAGAAGTAGACTTCCGTCTGAAGGATTCTGGGAACTGAAGTGTGGACATCTAGGGAAGGCTGAGCTAAGGTGTAAGATTTGTTTGGGTTAGAATGTTGCGTGGACCCAGCAACGATGGCTTGTAAAATGTTAGTTAGTGAGCCCATTAGTTTAAACACTAATTTACTTAAAAGAAATGAAATATTTTTAGTAAATCATTGCCTTAGTGATATGTGAACTCTGTTGCCCTGGAAGAGAGTCTTCTTGATGATGAGGTCCTCCCAAACTGGAGCCTTCTGGTAGATGCTGGACAGCCATCCAGTGAGGATGCCTGAATTTGGGATTTCCTAGGTCAAACGGGAGGGAGAAGACTAGGTGCTTGAGGAGACCCTGCAACCCTTGAATTCATACAAGGAATTGTTTGAAATGGAATTTATTGTTGGGGGCAACGTGACGTAAACGTTTTTCTGTTTCTCTCAGAATATGACGGATATGGGCCAACCCATAAGGAGAAGACCTTCCAGGTGGGAAGATCTGAAGAAAGAGACATTTGCAAGAGTTTTTCTGGGGTTCTGGGATTTAAAAAAAGTGAATAAATCCACAGGGAGCAGAAAGGCACTCAGGAAAGAATCCACACAGGGAGAAGCCGTATAAATGTTCAAAATGCAGCAAAGCATGAATGCAAAATCCACTCTGATTAAACACGAGAGGTCCCTCAAAGGAGAGAAGCCGTACGAATGCACCGAATGTGGAAAAGCTTTTGGGGAAAAGGGGATTCTGGTGAAGCACCTGAGGATCCATGTGGGGGAAAAGCTGCATAAATGCTCCGAGTGTGGGAAAAGCGTCATTGAAAGAGGTGCCCTCGTCAAACACGAGAGGACCCGCATAAGAGAGAAGCTGTAGGAATGCTCCAAGTGCAGGAAAAGCTTTCAGACCAGTTCCCAGTTGAAAGCGCACAAGAGGACACACACAGGCGAGAAGCCGTATCAGTGCTTGGACTGCAGGCAGACCTTCAGCTCGTCTTCCACGCGAGGGCCCACACGGGAGAGAGGCCGTACGGCTGCCCTGCCTGTGGGAAGAGCTTCGTTTCTAGCTCACACCTCCAAAAACATGCTGTAGTACACACGGATGGGAAGCTGCACAAGTGATCCAACCGTGAGAAAAGCTTTAGTAAAAAAATTCCAGCTTGGTGGTCCATGAGCAGATTCATACTGGACAGAAACCATACGGATGTTCAGTGTGTGCAATAAGATTCTGTAGTTCCTCCATGGTTCAAAAGCACATGAAAACCCATCCAGGAGGGACATCCTAGTGGACAGGGTTAGTGTCAGGGTCTAAGATGCAGTCTCGCAGCTGAGAGTCAAACATAACGAGCGTTGGTGGCTTTTAGAACTATTGACACATTAAAGTGTTCTCAAGAAACGCTCGTTCCACGTTGAAGCTTTTGCTCAATCCCTGGAATCACAGGCAGGTTAGAAATGACCCTTTTGTGAAATCTTGGTAGTTGCTGTGAGCTGGAATGGGCAGAACTGAAGAGATTGGCTGATCAATATCTGTAAAGAATGCTGCTCTGTGCCATGTGGTGCCTGGCTGAAAATATTTGGCCTCCGTAGAATTTTCAGGAGAGGAGCTTCAGCCTGAAACAGTAAAATCGATTCAGGGAATATTTGGGTGGCAAAAAGGGGACTTTCCTAGAAATGCCCTCATGGGCCACACCCATTCTTCACCCTCCAAATTTTATCAAGGCCTGCTGCTACACATAGGTTAAAGAATTAATCCTGTGATTAAAATAACACCCAGAGTCATTCAGAGTCAGGTGGCATTCAAACTTAATAATAATACTTTTTATTTGCTGATGTTTTATGTTTAAATAACTTAGATGGTTGCCCATCTCATAACAATGACTCTGGGAGGCGGGAAAAGAGTTAAAATGAAAACAATAAATTTAAATCGATAATCCCGATCAGGGTTTCTCGACCTTGGCAACTTTGAGATGTGTGGACTTTGAGTCGCAGAATTCCCTAGCCGGCCTTGCTGGTGCAGGCAAAGTGAGGTGATCCGAGACCAACTTTTCATCATGCCCCCATTTTGCCTGACCCCCCACAAGACCCTTGCAACCCTCAGGGTGGTCTTGACCCACAGTAGAGCCTTAACAGATAAGATGCGAAGCAGCCACAAACCAGGCGGGACTTCAATTGCGCTCCGGGGCCTGCCATCTCGGCTCCTGGCAGGGCATCCCTGTCTCGCGTGGAAAAAGCAAGCCGTCCTAACATGCTGAAAGGTTTCTAAAATGAAACTAAGTCTTTGTCTTAAAATAAAACTTTTAAAACATCTAAAAATGTTGCAAACAGAACTAGAACCCTGATGTAGTGCTGGGAAAATGTTCTGTTGTTTTGTGGCACTGAGCTGGAGGAAAAAGAATGTACAGAAAAAAAACTATCGCTGCTTTTTGAGAAACACACACTTTCATTCCTTCCCCCTCAGTTCCACTCATTTCCTTTCTTCCCCCCCACTCCCCGGCACAGCCCTCTAGATCCCCCATTAACGCCTCTATCTGCAAAGTCTCAGCGGATGAAAGCGTCAGGCTGATTTGGGCTGGGTTCAGAAGCTAAGCGTGATAACTTGCCATAGTATTGGATGAGAGACCACCAGGCAACCCTTTACAAGAGGCATCGCAGAGGAAGGCAATGGGAACTTCTCTTCCTTTGTATTGCCAAGAAAGCAAGACAGACTTACATTGCAGTAAAGGGACAAAGATGAATTTGACCAATTCTTGAGAAGTGGGTCCATAAAAGGAAGAATTGGGTAGGATTGCCCGAATGGCCCTCCAGAAGCCAGGCATCTCTGATTCTCGGCTGGGAGTGAGCAGTGCTAGGGGAGGGCTGCGGATTTCTCACAACACGTTTTGACACCCGTCCGGAAGCAAAACCCGCAAGCTTAACCTGTGCGAATCCGCCGCTGGAAAGCTGGCTGCCCGGGGAAGCGCGAAAGAGTTAAAGCCATAGAGCTGCGCGTCCCAGAGAGGCCGCCCGAAGGGGCGCCGCTGGCCTCTCCCCTCCCGCCCGAGGAGGACGCGGGTGGCCGGCGAGGCTGCAGCCCGTCCGGAAGGGAGGCGCGTGGCGGGGCGGCCGCGCGAGCGGCGGGTGGGGGCGAGGAGCGGCGGCGGGGGCGAGGAGCGGCGGCGGCGGCGGCGGCGGCGGCGGGGCGCGTGGAAGGAGCGCGCGCGGCTTCCCTGGGGAAGGAGGCGGCGGGGCGGGGGTGGCGGCCGCGAGGCGCTTCTCCCTTGGCTTCCTGCTTCCCTCCCACTCGTGCGCGCAGCTCGCCTTTGCTTTCCAGGTGCATCCCCCGGGAGGAGTCCCCTTCTTGCAAAGCAGACCCCCCCCTTCTCTTTGGCCCGGCCCCGGGATCTCACCCTATCTCCCTGATTACTGTGATTCGCTTGCGCGTTTGGGATGAGAGCGGGATCTTCTCGGCGATTGCCTTGTCCCTTGACCGTTTTCATAGCCTGTTTTTCTTAGTGGCAATCGGAGTGGGAGCAGCCCTGTTGGTTTGTGACTTCAAGAAGCAGTGGAGAGGTGTATAGTGTCATAGAGCTCTCCCCCCCAATTAATTATATAAATTATTCTATCACTATCAAATATATCAGTCTGCTAGAGTGTTATTTAATAGATTTTTTTTTATAATGTTTGACTCTGGGTGCATGACTGTCAGGCAGAATTTTCCATCAGAGGATGATACACAGGTAGAGCTCGCTTAGCAACTGCCTCGTGCAGCGACCAATAACTTTGCGATCAAGGCTCGCATTTAGGACCCTCAGTCACATGATTGCCATGATGATGTTATTGATGATGATGATTTACTCCACTCGTAGGGCCCTCCACCTCACCTAGGCAGCTCAGAATAGGTAAAAACAATGAAAACCAAATTAAAAACCAGTATGCAAACATATGCAAACCATCCATAATCAATTTAAAAACCCAAAATCACGGTCGGCATGGAAGTCACTCCACAGCAGCTCAGCAGAGCTCCCGAAGGGGCTCCCCCTCCCCCCGTTGCCAGGCCCCAGACAGGCTGGCAGAGCCGTGTCTTCAGGGCCTTCCTCCAGGCCGAGGGGCTCCAGGCCAAGGGAGGTCCGGGGGATAATGTCCCGGGCAGCAGCCATTCCAAGTTACGACAGTGGGGGGAAAAAAACCAGCTTTGCGGCCAATTCTCGCATTTACAACCATCATGGCGTCCTGCAGTCACATGATCGCCACTCGTGCCCTTTGCAACCGGCTTGCAACCAGCAGAGTCAGTGGAGAAGCCAGTCGTAAAATCATAACTCGGTGTCAGGTGATTTTCCACTTAGCAATCATGCCACATTGCTTAATGATTGAAGGGGAAGTGATGTTGTAAGTCTATTGTGGTCATGTGATTTTCCCCTTAGCGACCACAGTGCTTAGCGATTGAAATTCCGGTCCCAGTTGTGGTTGCTAAGCAAGCACAACTGGTATATATTTTTCTGTATACAAAGCAATTTAAGTTAGATGTTCGCTTGGAGCTGCCAGCTAAACAAGTGTAGGGTGGAATGAGCAGGCCCTAAACTAAATCACTCATCAAAAGAAAAAAAAGATTTTTATACCCCTTTGAAAGGCCAGATTTGACCAGAGACAAAGGGAGCTGATTCCAGGCTGACAGGGCCTTGTACGTGGAGGCCCTGAACCTGCAGGCCGAACTCTGAGCAGGGCCGGCCCCAAGGAGTGTAGGGAGAGAGAGAGGCCAGGGGACACTGGAGGGGGACTGGGGTGCTTGAAGCACCAGCACCCCTGGCTTCAGCTGGGCTTGGGCTTCTCCCTCCCTCCTTCCTGCCTTTCTTCCAGAAGTTCAAGGTTGAGGACAGAGAATTCCACAACTATAATCTTGTGAGGTAGCTTGGTCTGAGAGAAAGTGGCTGTGTTTGCACCACATGAGAAACCATAAACTATGGTTAACAAACTGATAAAACAAACTGCATTTAGGGACTCCCTCCCACCCTCCCTCCCTCTCTTTTTTCTAACTTGTATTAGGGAGCTGCTCAGCATCACCTAAGAATCCCACAGCAGGGAATTGTCTTTATTCCGGGAGAGAATATTTTGCAAATCTTGAAGAAATAAGGAATATTAAGAGATGCGGAAGTGGGTCTTTTTATTCCTTCTAGATTGCGTTGCCCCCATTAACGTTTCCTTCTTCCTTTCCTTCCCCCTCCTGGAACTGCAGGGAGGAACAGCTATGGAGGAACAGAGGCTTGTGGTACCCAAAGAAGAAGAGGGAACTGAGAGAGGGGAAGGAGAGCCTCTCGTCGTCCAAGTGAGGACCGTTGAGGACTTTCTGGCCGGGGACGGCCCGTCCCACATTAAGTCGGAGGAGGAATCGCACCAACACTGGGACTCTCAGTGGCAGGAGTTCCTGAAAAGGGTGGCAGGGCGTCCCGCACCACCACCTCCCTTGGAGGAAGATGCCAAGGACTTCCAGGACCCCTTGGGGAGAGTCAAGGAAGGTCCCCAGGAGGAGAGTTCCGGAGGGGCCAGAGGGGAGGCTGTGCTCCAAGGAGATCCGAACGTCGGTGGGAAAGCCTGGCTGGGCAGGGAAGAGCTGGATTCCTGCGTGATAGTGAAGGTGGAAGAGGAGGAGGTTGATCTGGAAACACAGTGGCCCCTGCACCTCAGGCAGCTCACCGCCCAGGATGCCTATGAGCACCAGGAGGTATCCAGCCACCAGTGGCTGAAAAAGGGGGAAAGGGGGTGGTGAATATGGGGGCAGTTGCAGAAAGCCATCAAAATTACTAACCTGTGAGGTGTGTTACTAGCCAGCTCTAGTAGCAGTGGTCAGAGTTTGTGTTTCAATTTGGTTGCAAGAGCCCCCCCTTGAAAACAAGGTGATTGGTATAATAGTCCCATAACATAAAACTCTGGGATTCTTTTAAGGAGATTGTGCGGGATTCTATTTGTCTATGGCGGTCAGCCAATTGCCCAAAGGAGAATATTTTGCAGCAGGTGATTCTGGAGTGGATCCAGAGGATTAGAAAGGCAGAGGAGAATGGTAGGGTTTTCAGATGTTCTGTTTTGAGGACTATTCACTGATCAGGAAAAAAAAATAAATAAAGGCAACCTTGGCCTTTGTTATAGAATATAAATTAGTTTAGGTCCTGATTAGGTCAGTTTGTCAGTTGCTTCAGATAATGGATTTACTCCAGGAACCTTTGCAGGGTCAAACCTTTCATCCCTGATACTTGTTTAAAATAAAACTTTATATTTTCAAAGTGCAGTATAGATAAAAGCATGAAAAGATAAAGATTGAAATAAAACTGAAGAAAAAAATCTAAAGCAGTGCAGAAATATATAGAAAATGATAGCAAGAGTGACTTCTGACTTCCTGGAGTAAAGATATACATAAAAAATGCATGAATCTCTTACTCCAATTTAACCATAGTAAACATTATTTCTATAGTCCATTTCAACTTAATAATCAGAATTCCTAACTAAAACATCACTTTTTTCTCCAATAAAAAAAAAACCCAAATACCAGAAAGAAATTTAAGTTATTATCTCTCATCCCTATAATCAATTTAGTTCTCTCTGCCAAATTCATTAAATTTGTCTTATTGTTCCTCTAAGAATTGTTGTTTATTCATTTAGTCGCTTCCGACTCTTCGTGACTTCATGGACCAGCCCACGCCAGAGCTTCCTGTCGGTCGTCAACACCCCCAGCTCCCCCAGGGACGAGTCTGTCACCTCTAGAATATCATCCATCCATCTTGTCCTTGGGCGCCTCTCTTCCTTTTACCCTCCACTCTCCCTAGCACCAGCATCTTCTCCAGGGTGTCCTGTCTTCTCGTTATGTGGCCAACGTATTTCAGTTTTGCCTTTAATATCATTCCCTCAAGTGAGCAGTCTGGCTTTATTTCCTGGAGGATGGACTGGTTTGATCTTCTGGCAGTCCAAGGCACTCTCAGAATTTTCCTCCAACACCACAGTTCCAAAGCATCGATCTTCCTTCTCTCAGCCTTCCTTATGGTCCAGCTCTCACAGCAATATGTTACTCCGGGGAACACCATTGCTTTAACTATGCGGACCTTTGTTGTCAGTGTGATGTCTCTGCTCTTAACTATTTTATCGAGATTTGTCATTGCTCTTCTCCCAAGGATTAAGCGTCTTCTGATTTCCTGACTGCAGTCAGCATCTGCAGTAATCTTTGCACCTAGGAATACAAAGTTTTTCACTGTTTCTACATTTTCTCCCTCTATTTGCCAGTTATCAAGCTGGTTGCCATAATCTTGGTTTTTTTGAGGTTTAGCTGCAAGCCAGCTTTTGCACTTTCTTCTTTCACCTTCATCATAAGGCTCCTCAGTTCCTCTTTGCTTTCAGCCATCAAAGTGATATCATCTGCATATCTGAGATTGTTAATGTTTCTTCCAGCGATTTTAACTCCAGCCTTGGATTCCTCAAGCCCAGCATGTCGCATGATGTGTTCTGCGTACAAGTTGAATAGGTAGGGTGAGAGTATACAGCCCTGCCGTACTCCTTTCCCAGTCTTAAACCAGTCCATTGTTCCGTGGTCTGTTCTTACTGTTGCTACTTGGTTGTTATACAGATTCTTCAGGAGGCATACAAGATGACTTGGTATCCCCATACCACTAAGAACTTGCCACAATTTGTTATGGTCCACACAGTCAAAGGCTTTGGAATAGTCAACAAAACAGAAATAGATGTTTTTCTGAAACTCCCTGGCTTTTTCCATTATCCAGTGGATATTGGCAATTTGGCCCCTAGTTCCTCTGCCTTTTCTAAACCCAGCTTGTACATCTGGCAATTCTCGCTCCATGAATTGCTGAAGTCTACCTTGCAGGATCTTGAGCATTACCTTACTGGCATGTGAAATGAGTGCCACTGTTCGATAGTTTGAACATTCTTTAGTGTTCCCCTTTTTTGGTATGGGGATATAAGTTGATTTTTTCCAATCTGATGGCCATTCTTGTGTTTTCCAAATTTGCTGGCATATAGCATGCATTACCTTGACAGCATAATCTCACAGGATTTTGAACAGTTCAGCTGGGATGCCATCGTCTCCTGCTGCCTTGTTATTAGCAATGCTTCTTAAGGCCCATTCAACCTCACTCTTCAGGATGTCTGGCTCTAGCTCACTGACCACACGGTCAAAGCTATCCCTGATATTGTTATCCTTCCTATACAGGTCTTCTGTATATTCTTGCCACCTTTTCTTGATCTCTTCTTCTTCTGTTAGGTCCTTGCCATCTTTGTTTTTGATCATACCCATTTTGGCCTGGAATTTACCTCCGATGGTTCTAATTTTCTGGAAGAGGTCTCTTGTCCTTCCTATTGTATTGTCTTCTTCCACTTCCGCGCGTTGCTTGTTTAAAAATAATTCCTTATCTCTTCTGGCTAACCTCTGGAATTTTGCATTTAATTGGGCATATCTCCCCCTATCACTGTTGCCTTTTGCTTTCCTTCTTTCTTGGGCTACTTCTAGTGTCTCAGCAGACAGCAATTTTGCCTTCTTGGTGTTCTCTTTCTTTGGGATGTATTTTGTTGCCGCCTCCTGGACAATGTTGCAAACTTCTGTCCATAGTTCTTCCCGGACCTTATCTACTAAGTCCAGTCCCTTAAATCTATTCTTCACCCCCATTGCATATTCCTTAGGAATATTAGTGAGCTCATATCTAGCTGATCTGTGGGTCTTCCCTAATCTCTTTAGTCTGATCCTAAATTGTGCAAGAAGAAGTTCGTGATCGGAACTACAGTCAGCTCCAGGTCTTGTTTTTACCGACTGTATAGATGTCCGCCACCTTTGGCTGCAAAGGATGTAGTCAATCTGATTTCGGTGTTGTCCATCTGGTGAAGTCCATGTATAAAGCCGTCTCTTAGGTTGTTGGAAGAGAGTGTTTGTTATGCAGAGTGAATTGTCTTGGCAAAATTCTATCAGCCTATGTCCTGCTTCGTTTTGTTCTCCCAGGCCATGCTTACCTGTAATTCCAGGTGTCATTTGACTGCCTACCTTAGCATTCCAGTCTCCTGTGATGAAAATAACGTCTCTTTTAGGCGTATTGTCCAGTAGGTGCTGCAGATCCTCATAGAACTGCTCTACTTCAGCTTCTTCAGCATCTGTGGTTGGGGCGTATATTTGGATCACTGTGATGTTAGATGGCTTGCCCTGAATTCGAATTGAGATCATTCTATCGTTTTTTGGATTGTATCCAAGCACTGCTTTCGCCACTTTACTATTAATTATGAAGGCTACTCCATTTCTTCTGTGGTCCTCTTGTCCACAGTAGTAGATCTGGTGGTCATTTGATGTGAAGTGGCCCATTCCAGTCCATTTCAGTTCACTGATGCCCAAAATGTCTATCTTTAATCTTGACATCTCACCAATAACCACATCCAATTTGCCCTGGCTCATAGATCTTACATTCCAGGTTCCAGTGGTGTGTTGATCCTTAGAACATCGGATTCGCTGTTCACCACCAGCACCGTCGGCCGCTAGCCGTCCTTTCGGCTTTGAGCTAGCTGCGTCATCACGTCTGGGGCTAGTTGAGCTCATCCTTTGTTCCTCCCCAGTAGCATTTTGACCATCTTCCGACCGGGGGGTCTCATCTTCCGATGGTATACCGACATATCTCTGGTTGTCCTGATGCATTTAGTTTTCACGGCAAGAATACTGGGATGGGTTGCCATTACCTTCCCCAGGGATCGCATTTAGTCTGACCTCTCTGTCATGACCTTCCTGTCTTGGGTGGCCCTTCACGGTTTAGCTCATGGCATCATTGAGGTGCTCAAGCTCCAGCACCACAACAAGGTAAATATCGTTTGCTGAAGTATCGTCTAAGTATCCTCTAAGAATACTTTCTGCCATTATACTTAAAAAAACTTACAATACAGTCAAATTGTTATTTAAAGCAAAACGTTACAAGGGATAAATTCTATTACACATTCAAGTTAAAAACCTTTAACATTAAAATAAACATTTGTTCCCAGTATTTCTTACCATTCTTAAAAAGACAAAAAAACCCTCACTTTATATATAAAGCTTAGTTGACCTAAACAACATTTCCATTATCAGTAATAATATTATCTAAAGCAAAAAGAACAACCTGGGTATTCATCTTGATCATTATAATCCATACAAACCATAATAATAAGAATTTGTCCCATCCAAAAAAATAAACACGATACTTATAGTTCACTATAAATAACAGAAATAACATACCTTATTACTAATATGTGTTTGTGTGTGTATATAAAAGACTACTTTTATTTAATATCCTTATCATCTAAGTGAGGGTAACATCTTAAAACATTCACCTTAACCATTAAAAGGCCATCCTGACAAACACATTTAAAATTTATCCCACCTCAATAAACCAAAACATTTACATATCTTAGCTTTATACAAAAAAAACTTTCCCCATTTGTTCATCTTTTCTTCTTCCCTTTTTAAAGATCCCAAATTCTCTTCCGGGATCTTCCACCATTTTGGACCAAATTCTTTTTCTTCAAGCTCCAGCAATACAGTCTTGTCCATCTCTCCTTCTAGGTCCATGTCTCTTTTCTTCCTATTTCAACAAGACATTTCCAATTCTTTCTTTGACTCCAAGTCTCTAATCCCCATCTTCATCTTTGAAAAATCCACTTTTATCCTTTGGGAATTTAGCAACACTGTCAGTTTTTTCCAACTGTTGATCCACTTTAATCTCAAAATCTTCTGAGAAATATCTATGCTTCAAATATTGAATAACTTTGAGAAAAAACTCATCAAAAATCTTCCATGTCTCACTATAATAGTCTCTGGCGCCCTCTAGTGACCCAGAAAAATAAACTCCATTCAGAAAAGGAAAGTTACTTTGGAAATAGGAGGAAATTATCCAATCACTGTTGTTTACACAACTAAACCAATCAGCATAGTAGGAGATAATAACAAAAAACTTTCCCACAGGAACATAAGAACAAAAAAGGCAAATTTCAACTATATATACAGATTCATCAAAAAAGAAAAAAAAGGGAAATCTTCAATAATCCATAAAAACTAACTTGCTACTAAAAAAGGCAATAAAACAACAATATCCATTTCTTTTTTTTAAGAAATATATATAAAAGGCAAATTTCCAAGTTACTCGTTTTAAAAAAAATCCCCCCAAATAATGAAAATCTCCAAGAAGTTCAGCTTCTCTTTGCTGTAAAAAGCCTCTCTTAAATAACTAATAGGCACAGAAATAAAGTATCTTAGAAATGGGATGGTTGGATCTAAAGTTCATTTTTCGGCTTCAACACAGTCTTGAACAGGATGGCAACCTGGCCTGCCAGCTGTCCCACTCACAGATTGATCACTGGAACTCTGCTCCATGCCCCCCCCCCAACAAGGAACTGCTGTCCAGAGGACAAATGGGGTAATTTTGAGGATTCCCCTTGGATCTGGAGAATTCTTCAGGCTGCAGGAATCCTGCCTGCACCCAGAAAAAACTGCACCAACAGCTCTACTTCAAAAGGAGCCAGTCAAGCTGCCGTTTTCCCACCGGAAATGTCCCTTTTCTCTCTGCTAATTGTGTTTTCCCCAACATGTGCCTTCCACATGTTTTCATCATCCCAGCCCTGTAGTACATTAAAATGTGCCTGTTTGGGGAAGGCTGAATTTTTAAGAACACCAGCTTGGGAACTCTAGGTTAATATAGAATTATCTGGACCTCTTTCAGTTAGTACTGAGGCCTGGGTATGGGACAGGAACTTTTCGGTCCCTGGCAGGAGCGGGATGGGTGTTGTACATCCATCCTTGCTCTGCTTGACCTCTCAGTGGCTTTCGATTCTATCGACGGTGATATCCTTCTGGATTGGCGCTGGGGATTGGGGGTGGGCGGCACTGTATTGTGCTGGTTCTCCTCCTGTCTCTGCGGTTCAGTCCAGTCGGTGGGGATTGGGGAGGAGACGTCCCACCCTTGGCCCCTACTGTGTGGGGTGCCACAGGGTTCGGGGTTTTCTCCACTTTTTAACATCTACATGAGGCCTCTGGGGTGGGCCTCTTTCGCCATGAGGTGAGGTATCATCAGTATGCTGATGATACCCAATTATCATCTCTGCCCCTGGTGAAATAAGTGGTGCTGTTGATGTCTTATCCCAGTGCCTGGAGGCAGTGGGGGTCTGGATGGGGAACAAGAGGCTTCAGCTGAATCCTGGCAAGACTGAGTGGCTCTGGGTTTTTGGGCCTGCCAATTCTGGGGCTGTGCCGTCTTTGGTGCTGAATGGGGTTGTACTGCTCCAAAGAGACCCAGGGTGCAACTTGGGGGTACTCCTGGACTCTCAACTCCTGCTCAAAGAGCCGGTGGCAGTCATGGCTAGGAGGGCCTTTGCACAGCTTTGTGTTGTGCGCCACTTGCGCCCGTTCCTGGATCAGGAGGTTCTGCTCACGGTCACTCATGCTCTGGTCACCTCCCCTCTGGATTTCTGCAATGCACTGTACATGGGGCTGTCCTTGAAGAGCGTTCAGAAGCTTCAACTGGTGCAAAATGCTGCAGCGTGGGCAGTTGTGTGTGCCCCTAGAGTGGCACGTGTCACACCTCTGCTCCACGAGCTGCATTGGGTGCCAATTTGCTTCCGGGCCCAATTCAAGGTGCTGGTTTGACCTTTAAAGCCCTCCATGGCATGTGGCCAAGTTTTCTGAGGGACCGCCTCTCCCTGATCACATCAGCCTGTCTCATCAGGTCTGGCAGGAAGGGAATGTCACGGGTCCCATCTTTTAAGGAGTTATAATCTGACGGGACTCAGGAAATGAGTCTTTTCTGCCATGGCACCCACCTTGTGGAACATCATCCCCCCTGAGGTGAGATTGGCCCCATCTCTCCTGACTTTCCAGAAGTCCCTTAAAACCTGGTTGTGCCAACAGCCCTACAGTAGATATGACAAGGGAACAATAATTTGATTAGGTGGCTTCATCCAGACCCCTGGAGACTGCCTCCAGGCACTGGGATAAGACATCAACAGCACCACTTACTTCACCAGGGCAGAGATGTTAATTGGGTATCATCAGCGTACTGATGATACCTCACCCCATGGCGACAGAGGCCCACGCCATCTGATGCGCTCCCTTAGGCTTTTATAACATTAATGTTTTGTACTTTTTGAATGTTTTTAAAATGGTTTTTATGGTTGTTTTGTACACTGCCCAGAGTTTTATTATGTGAGATGGGTGGCCACATAAATATCATCAATCCATCAATCCATCAATCCACATAACTGCCCAGAGTCTCTGGGAGAGAGCCAGAATATAAATTATAATTACTGTTATCATCATAATCATTATCACATAGGGTTGGATAGTTTGTGACTGACCATGTTGTCGGAAGCTCACCTTTGTCTTGCAACTTGCATGAAGAAGGGTAATAATATTCAGCCTTATGGTTCATTTGCCTGGACATAGTAAGTTATATGAACACCAGTACACCCTCTCCTCATTTAGCGATGCAATCCTTTCCTTAAATTGGAAGCGAAATGGTCACTAAGCGGACACATGACTGAAAGAGAGGGAGATGCTGCAAAGAGCTCTGGTTGCTGTGCTGCTTCATTCAGACAAAGTTCTGTTGTGCAGCAACACCAGGATTGCTCTCACTCTGGTGTGCGTTGTTGTTCAGGCACAGAAATTTGTCGTAAGTGCACGCATTGATCAGAAAATGATTCCCACCCACCCCCGTTTATTATGGTTGTATTTGTGAAGGTTGCTAGCTGAGGCAGCCGCAAAAGGAAGATTGGCTGTATTATGGCTTGTGAAACCAGGGTTAGGGTTATGTTGTGAGAAGTCAGCCAAAGGTTTGTAAGCAAGGAGGTGATCTTTTGTCTCTGCAGTAAATTGCCCAGAATTGTTCAGTGACTACCACGGTTAGCGACCATTCACAAATACGACAGTAACAAAAAATCAATCTGCGTCCAATGCATGCATTTACGACTTTCGCAGTGTTTTTCTCTCCCTCCGTCACATCTTCTCTATTACAGTTAGTGTTGCGTGTAACCTGCTGTTATTTTCACTTGCTTATTTACTTGTTTACGCGCATTTGTATCCCATACCAAGATGTCTTCAAAGAGAAAGAACCCCAGTTCAGCCGAAGGAAGTAGCAAGAAGCAAAGGAAAGCCATCGATCTCGATTTGAAGATGAAGATCATCAAAGCATACGAGGCCGGGAAGAAGGTGACTAAAATAGCACGAGAAGAAGGCCTGGCCCATTCCACCATCTCCACTATCTTGAAGGATAAGGCAAGAATCAGAGAGGCGATGAAAGGATCAGCAGGAATCAATGCAAGTATAACAAGGCAGCGAAAAGGCCTCATCTACGAAATGGAAAAACTCCTAATACTTTGGATCGAAGATCAGATACAGAAGAGGATGCCGGTCAGCCTTCTTCTCATCCAGGCTAAGGCACGCAGCATTTTCACGATGCTGAAGGAACGAGCAGGTGAGGAGTGCACCGAAACGTTTACTGCCAGCCGTGGCTGGTTTATGCGGTTTCAGCAACGATTCCATTACCAGAAAACACACACGTCCGGGGAAGCTAAAAGTGCTGACGA
Source organism: Candoia aspera (assembly GCF_035149785.1). Taxonomy (NCBI): domain Eukaryota; kingdom Metazoa; phylum Chordata; class Lepidosauria; order Squamata; family Candoiidae; genus Candoia; species Candoia aspera. Next base: position 10,211,591 of record NC_086154.1, on the reverse strand, counting down.
GGCAGTTACCAAACGTTTTCTGGACGAACTTGATGATACCATAGCAGAAGGGAACTATTTGCCCGAACACATATTCAATGTGGAGGAAACTGGGTTGTACTGGAAAAGAATGCCGGAGCAGACCTACATACACAAAGAGGCCCAAGCAACGCCTGGACGTAAAGCGTTGAAGGATAGAGTAAGCTTACTATTGGGCGGAAATGTCGCCGGATTGAAGCTGAAGCCATTTCTGATCCACAAATCAGATCACCCCTCTGTGCTCCAAAACATAAGCAAGGACACCCTGCCCGTTTATTACCGATCCAATTGGAAGGCCTGGATGACACTAGTCCTGTTCGAGGATTGGTTTACGAATTGCTTCATTCCCCAAGTAATGGAATATTGCTGGGAAAAGGGAATTCCTTTTAAAATTCTGCTGCTCCTGGACAACGCACCGGGACATCCCCCACATCTCGACAGCCTCCACCCCGATGTGAAGGTTGTTTATCTACCCAAAAACAGCAGCCCTCTCCTACAGCCGATGGACCAGGGGGCCATCTCGGCATTCAAGGCGTACTATTTGCATGCAACGTTTGCCAAAGCCGTAGCCGCAACGCAGGATGATGGGGTAACGTTGCGCGAGTTTTGGGAAGGCTACAATATCCTCCATTGTATTGAAAACATCGCCGCAGCGTGGCAGGAGGTTAGTGTGAAATGCATGCAAGGGATTTGGACCAAGTGTTTAAAACGTTTTGCTGCTCGTGTAAATAATTTTGAAGGATTGGACCAAAATGAACATTTGGATGAAATAAATACGAAAATTCTGACACTCACGAAATCCCTCGATTTGGAGGTTGATGCTGAAGATGTGAAAAATTTGATAGCCTACACTGAGGGAGAGCTTTCAAATGAAGATTTAATTGAACTGAAAGAAGAATTGGAAGCACAGATGGTTGAGGAAGAAGAAGAAGAAAAAGAGAAAGAAAAAGAAAAAGAGAAAGAAAAAATAGTAGAAAAGCAACTTGTAGAAGTTGAGCCCAAAACATTCAGTGTGAAAAGATTGGCTGGTGTTTTTGCGGGTGTTAACAAAATTTTATCAGAATTAGAAAGTATGGATCCAAATGTAGAACGTTTTAGAAAGGTACATTGGGAAATGCGTGAAATCTTGAAGTGTTACCGTGAAATATATGAAGGAAAAAAGAAAAAAATCATGGAAACCAAGCAGAGTGGGTTCTATAAGAAAGTTACTCCTTCCCCAGCTCCGCTTCCCCCCCTATTGCCCTCCCCATCCACAGGAGTAGAACTCCCCGACGATCCCCAGCCATCAACCAGCTATGCCAGCGTATCCGACGTTTCTGAAAACACAGAAAAAAATGAACCTTTCGATGGATTTATATCCAATTTGATGTTTACAGGTACTGTAATTATAAAATCTGATTTTGTACAGGTGGTCCTCATTTAGCAACTGCCTCATTTAGTAACTGGAGTTAAGTGGTGATAAAAAAGTAACTTTATGACCAATCCTCCCATTTACCACTTTGCAGGTCTGTAAAGGAAAGGAAATTTAAAGTACAGGTACTCTGCTTCAAATCTTACTTCAGCTTTCCTTTGCTTTACAGACTTGCGAAGATCGTAAATGCAAGGATTGAAAGTTATTTTTTATGCACCATTGTAACTGCAGTTGGTCGCTAAAGGAGGCAGTTGCTAAACAAGGACTGCCTGTAAGATCATAAGCACATTCGTGGTTTCACTTAGTGACTGCTTAACTTCATGACCTAGTTCCGGGCCCAATTGCAGTCTTAGTTACTATGGCAATTGAGACCAGAATTTCCACTGCTAAACAATGCAGTCATAAAGTGTGATGTCATGTGACCACATCGCTTAGCAATGGCAACCCTGGCAGTCCCGGTTGCCGTTGTAAGACAGAGATCGCGTGGGTCATTAAGAGAGGAGCTCATATGACTGGAGTCCCAGGAAAGCAGACCAGCAGATGAGAACTGCAGGCCAGTGGGTGAGTGCCTGACGCGGGCCCTACTGAGCATATGTAGGCCAGCTGGAGCTGCTGTGGAGCATGGGCAGGCAGGTCGTGTGCTACGGAGTACGAGATCCCTATGATCTTTTACTCTATAGCATGGCTCCTGAGGAGAAAAAGCAGGAGAAACGGGAATGACTTGCAACCTTCCCTGCTGGCTTCCCCATTGACTTTGCTTGTGGGAAGCTGGCGTGGAAGGTCACAAGTGGCAATCGTGTGACTGTGGCTCCATGCGACGTCATACTCCTGGGTTGTGATCAGGTGACTGCCAGGACACAGCAACATCTGGAACTGCGAGGATGCCCGTAAGTCCCCCTTGTTCAGTGCCATCGTAACTTTGAACGGTCGCTGAATGAGTGGTCATCACCCAAGGTCTACCTGTAAACCGACTTTTCATACACCGAGTTTCCATTTAACCTTTTTGTTTCTGTTTAGGTTACTTGTAAAAAAAAATCTGCATACTGTTAAACCAAAGCTTTAAAAAAAGTTCTTTGTTTTAAATGGTCAAGAGGACATTGAAAGATTTAAAAGGGAATAAATTATTACAGTGTATTTTTTAATGGCAAAAATAGGTTGGGATTAAAGAGCTCTTTGAAGTAGAATGTACAAAATGTCATCAAAAATGTCCAGGAAGAATAACAGAAATTGAGTATGGAAGGCTGAAGTAGCGTCACAAGCACAGTCACGGTCACGCCTGGGCTACCACGATTCTCACCCAGCGACCAATTCACTTAACGACCTGGTTCTTGGAACGGGACGAGGAGTGGGTGTAATCAGCCATGCAGAAAAGGTTTATAGGAGGCAGCTGCCCAGGATTTGCTCCTTGCGATTCCTAGAGCCAGGAGACGTTTCAGTTGGGATGATGTTATCCTGGTGGGAATTGCAGAATTCCCTTTTTCTAACCGGCACCTCTGGTGGAGTCGGGAAGAGTCTTTTGGTCGTTATGCTTCGTTGCTGGAGCCAGTGGTCTGCTGTACCTCTCTGCCCGTTCATCCACATCTCAGTTCAGAATTGCGGCCCAGAAGAATCTCGAGCTGCCAGCCATCTGGATGTAGATGCCTGAAGCTGCTTCCTTTCCTTTGCCGTGTTAGGTGTGGAGGAAATAAAGTCTCTTAATCAGGGCCGTGCAAATTGTACCTAATCCAATTCTGACTTATCCTGTGATTTGATTTGGGAATTCAAGCTTCTGAATTGGCTCAGGAAAAGAGTTGAACCAACTTTCCTTTTTCTTTTTTTCAGGGACCCCAAACCCTGAAGAATACAATGCTAAAATCTCCCAAATTGGAGGAAGAGGCCTTGGATATTGTGAAGATGCAACTTCCCCTGGAGATAAAGCAAAAAAATGATGGGGAGGCCCTCTCACTAGGTAAGGAAGCAAAATGTCAATAATTTCAAGTGTTTCTGGGGTGCTTTGAGCCAAGATGGTTCTCTGCTTCCATTTTGATACCCAGAGAAGTGCCAGCATCTTGCAGAACGAGCTGATTGTGCAGTCCTTCATGTCTGATGGTCCACCAAGCCAAATGCCATTTTCTGGGGAAGGAGATGGTCCCAGTTTCCATCACAGCATCTTTGGGGTTCACAGAATCTTTGGCTGAAAGGAGTAGGTTGCAGAGGATGGGGAAGACTTGACTGCTATAAAACCTAGAGACCTGCTGCCAGTTGCGCGTGTAATATTGGGCTAGCTCTCCCCTATGTTCCCAACATGTCAGGTGGACCCATAACTTGATGGACTGATTATGCACCATGAAGTCAATGTTGACTATTAGCAACCACATAGATAGATTTCCTCCATGACGAGATCCCTAACTTTGTGCTACAGATGATAGAATCCTACATTGGGGGGGGCCAGCAAATCCAGACTCAGGGTGGGAATCCAAATTCAGCCATCGCCAGCACAGGTATCTAGTTTCTGCCTGGCCAGGAGGAAGGGGAGCCTACCACCTTTCTGGACCATTGCTTTATCTGTCCACTTGAGAGACTGATTGGGAATTTCCAGTGGGATTTGATGGGAAAGGGTTTTTCTCTCTGCCTGAACATTTATAATGATGTCGCCAAGCAAAGTCAATATAAGGCTTAATGGAGCAAATTTCAAACCCTTGCCACAACTCCAAAAACCCAAAAGAATCCCCCCATATACATCCCATTCTATCCTAGCTGCATTTTATGGAATATGGAGTGCGTTCAAACAGATACCTTTCTAACAGGGTTTTAAGCTTTGAAGGAACACCGGAAACGACAGGGTGTTGAAGGGGAAACGAAGGACGTTTTGCAAGGATCAATACATATGATTCCCCTCCTTTCAGCATATATTAAGGGCTGTTGTCTAATAGAGGGCAAAGGCACATTGGTTGAATTCACACCTTGTTCTATTGGTTCTTTGGAGAAGTAGACTTCCGTCTGAAGGATTCTGGGAACTGAAGTGTGGACATCTAGGGAAGGCTGAGCTAAGGTGTAAGATTTGTTTGGGTTAGAACGTTGTGTGGATCCAGCAACGATGGCTTGTAAAATGTTAGTTAGTGAGCCCATTAGTTTAAACACTAATTTACTTAAAAGAAATGAAATATTTTTAGTAAATCATTGCCTTAGTGATATGTGAACTCTGTTGCCCTGGAAGAGAGTCTTCTTGATGATGAGGTCCTCCCAAACTGGAGCCTTCTGGTAGATGCTGGACAGCCATCCAATGAGGATGCCTGAATTTGGGATTTCCTAGGTCAAACGGGAGGGAGAAGACTAGGTGCTTGAGGAGACCCTGCAACCCTTGAATTCATACAAGGAATTGTTTGAAATGGAATTTATTGTTGGGGGCAACGTGACGTAAATGTTTTTCTGTTTCTCTCAGAATATGACGGATATGGGCCAACCCATAAGGAGAAGACCTTCCAGGTGGGAAGATCTGAAGAATCAGACGTTTGCAAGAGTCCATTGGAAGGAGTCAGAAGTTCTTTTTTCTGGGTTTCTGGGATTAAAGAAAAACAAATCCACAAGGAGAACAAAGGCACTCAGGAAAGAAAGCTAGCAAAGCTTTCCTGCCCGAAGAAGGTGATCAAAATAAATCCGCTTTTCAGTGTGGCAAAAAGTCCGGAATTAAGAGCAGCCAGAGATGGTGTCCAACCCCCAGTGTTCCAAATACTTCACATGTGCAAGTAAAGGATCAACCCCATAAGTATATACACAGTGAGAAAATCAACCGCAAATCCCCCATTATTCTACAGGGGGGCGCTCCCTCAGCAAGAAAAACGTACATTTGCTCAGACTGTGGGAAGAGTTTTGGTTGGAAAAGAAACCTCGTGAAGCACAAGAGGAGCCACACAAGACAGAAGCCGCAGAAAAACTGCAGCAAATGCTTTAATGCAAAATCCACTCTGATTAAACACAAGAGGTCCCATACAGGAGGGAAGCCGTACGAGTGCACCGAATGTGGAAAAGCTTTTGGGGAAAGGGGATTCTGGTCAAGCACCTGAAGATCCACATGGGGGAAAAGCCACATAAATGCTCCGATTGTGGCCAAAGCTTCACTGGGCGAGATGCCCTCATCAAACAGGAGAGGACCCACACAGGAGAGAAGCTGTACGAATGCTCTGAGTGTGGGAAAAGCGTCATTGAAAGAGGTGCCCTCGTCAAACACGAGGACCCGCATAAGAGAGAAGCTGTAGGAATGCTCCAAGTGCAGGAAAAGCTTTCAGACCAGTTCCCAGTTGAAAGCGCACAAGAGGACGCACACAGGCGAGAAGCCGTATCAGTGCTTGGACTGCAGGCAGACCTTCAGCTCGTCTTCCACGCGAGGGCCCACACGGGAGAGGCCGTACGGCTGCCCTGCCTTTGGGAAGAGCTTCGTTTCTAGCTCACACCTCCAAAAACATGCTGTAGTACACACGGATGGGAAGCTGCACAAGTGATCCAACCGTGAGAAAAGCTTTAGTAAAAAAATTCCAACTTGGTGGTCCATGAGCAGATTCATACTGGACAGAAACCATACGGATGTTCAGTGTGTGCAATAAGATTCTGTAGTTCCTCCATGGTTCAAAAGCACATGAAAACCCATCCAGGAGGGACATCCTAGTGGACAGGGTTAGTGTCAGGGTCTAAGATGCAGTCTCGCAGCTGAGAGTCAAACATAACGAGCGTTGGTGGCTTTTAGAACTATTGACACATTAAAGTGTTCTCAAGAAACGCTCGTTCCACGTTGAAGCTTTTGCTCAATCCCTGGAATCACAGGCAGGTTAGAAATGACCCTTTTGTGAAATCTTGGTAGTTGCTGTGAGCCGGGATGGGCAGAACTGAAGAGATTGGCTGATCAATATCTGTAAAGAATGCTGCTCTGTGCCATGTGGTGCCTGGCTGAAAATATTTGGCCTCCGTAGAAGTTTCAGGAGAGGAGCTTCAGCCTGAAACAGTAAAATCGATTCAGGGAATATTTGGGTGGCAAAAAGGGGACTTTCCTAGAAATGCCCTCATGGGCCACACCCATTCTTCACCCTCCAAATTTTATCAAGGCCTGCTGCTACACATAGGTTAAAGAATTAATCCTGTGATTAAAATAACACCCAGAGTCGTTCAGAGTCAGGTGGCATTCAAACTTAAAAATAATACCTTTATTTGCTGATGTTTTATGTTTATTTTGAAAGAGCTTTATTAAATTTTTTCAACATACAGATAAAAACTAAAAAAGGATGAAACAAAATTTCTACAAAGAAAAAAAAACTAAAAAGTGTGGAAGTACAAACAAAACGGGGGAGATGGGCAATATAAATTTAATAAAATAAATAAATAAATAAAAACTTATACAGTGACTTCTGACTTTCTACAGCAAAGATATACATAAATCTTTATCAATCTCTTTTTGTAGTTTATTCCTTTAGTCGCTTCCGACTCTTCGTGACTTCATGGACCACCCCACGCCAGAGCCTCCTGTCGGTCGTCAACACCCCCAGCTCCCTCAGGGACGAGTCCGTCACCTCTAGAATATCATCCATCCACCTTGCCCTTGGTCGGCCCCTCTTCCTTTTGCCCTCCACTCTCCCCAGCATCAGCATCTTTTCCAGGCTGTCCTGTCTTCTCATTATGTGGCCTTTGTTGTCAGTATGATGTCTCTGCTCTTAACTATTTTATCAAGATTTCTCATTGCTCTTCTCCCAAGGATTAAGCGTCTTCTGATTTCCTGACTGCAGTCAGCATCTGCAGTAATCTTTGCACCTAGAAATAGAAAGTCTTTCACTGCTTCTACATTTTCTCCCTCTATTTGCCAGTTATCAATCAAGCTGGTTGCCATAATCTTGGTTTTTTTGAGGTTTAGCTGCAAGCCAGCTTTTGCACTTTCTTCTTTCACCTTCATCATAAGGCTCCTCAGTTCCTCTTCGCTTTCAGCCATCAAAGTGGTATCATCTGCATATCTGAGATTGTTAATGTTTCTTCCAGCGATTTTAACTCCAGCCTTGGATTCCTCAAGCCCAGCACGTCGCATGATGTGTTCTGCGTACAAGTTGAATCGGTAGGGTGAGAGTATACAGCCCTGCCATACTCCTTTCCCAATCTTAAACCAGTCCGTTCCGTGGTCTGTTCTTACTGTTGCTACTTGGTCGTTATACAGATTCTTCAGGAGGCAGACAAGATGACTTGGTATCCCCATACCACTAAGAACTTGCCACAATTTGTTATGGTCCACACAGTCAAAGGCTTTAGAATAGTCAACAAAACAGAAATAGATGTTTTTCTGAAACTCCCTGGCTTTTTCCATTATCCATTGGATATTGGCAATTTGGTCCCTAGTTCCTCTGCCTTTTCTAAACACAGCTTGTACATCTGGCAATTCTCGCTCCATGAACTGCTGAAGTCTACCTTGCAGGATCTTGAGCATTACCTTACTGGCATGTGAAATGAGTGCCACTGTTCGATAGTTTGAACATTCTTTAGTGTTCCGCTTTTTTGGTATGGGGATATAAGTTGATTTTTTCCAATCTGATGGCCATTCTTGTGTTTTCCAAATTTGCTGGCATATAGCATGCATTACCTTGACAGCATCATCTTGCAAGATTTTCAACAGTTCAGCTGGGATGCCGTCATCTCCTGCTGCCTTGTTATTAGCAATGCTTCTTAAGGCCTCACTCTTCAGGATGTCTGGCTCTAGCTCACTGACCACACCGTCAAAGCTATCCCCGATATTGTTATCCTTCCTATACAGGTCTTCTGTATATTTTTGCCACCTTTTCTTGATCTCTTCTTCTTCTGTTAGGTCCTTGCCATCTTTGTTTTTGATCATACCCATTTTGGCCTGGAATTTACCTCCAATGGTTCTAATTTTCTGGAAGAGGTCTCTTGTCCTTCCTATTCTATTGTCTTCTTCCACTTCTGCGCATTGCTTGTTTAAAAATAATTCCTTATCTCTTCTGGCTAACCTCTGGAATTTTGCATTTAATTGGGCATATCTCCCCCTATCACTGTTGCCTTTTGCTTTCCTTCTTTCTTGGGCTATTTCCAGTGTCTCAGCAGACAGCCATTTTGCCTTCTTGGTTTTCTCTTTCTTTGGGATGTATTTTGTTGCCGCCTCCTGAACAATGCTGCGAACTTCTGTCCGTAGTTCTTCTGGGACCCTATCTACTAAGTCCAGTCCCTTAAATCTATTCTTCACCCCCACTGCATATTCCTTAGGAATATTAGTGAGCTCATATCTAGCTGATCTGTGGGTCTTCCCTAATCTCTTTAGACTGATCCTAAATTGTGCAAGAAGAAGTTCGTGATCGGAACTACAGTCAGCTCCAGGTCTTGTTTTTACCGACTGTATAGATGTCCACCACCTTTGGCTGCAAAGGATGTAGTCAATCTGATTTCAGTGTTATCCATCTGGTGAAGTCCATGTATAAAGCCGTCTCTTAGGTTGTTGGAAGAGAGTGTTTGTTATGCAGAGTGAGTTGTCTTGGCAAAATTCTATCAGCCTATGTCCTGCTTCGTTTTGTTCTCCCAGGCCATGCTTACCTGTAATTCCAGGTGTCATTTGACTGCCCACCTTAGCATTCCAGTCTCCCGTGATGAAAATAACATCTCTTTTAGGCGTGTTGTCCAGTAGGTGCTGCAGATCCTCATAGAACTGCTCTACTTCAGCTTCTTCAGCATCTGTGGTTGGGGCGTATATTTGGATCACTGTGATGTTAGATGGCTTGCCCTGAATTCGAATTGAGATCATTCTGTCGTTTTTTGGGTTGTATCCAAGCACTGCTTTAGCCACTTGACTATTAATTATGAAGGCTGCTCCATTTCTTCTGTGGTCCTCTTGTCCACAGTAGTAGATCTGGTGGTCATTTGATGTGAAGTGGCCCATTCCAGTCCATTTCAGTTCACTGACGCCCAAAATGTCTATCTTTAATCTTGACATCTCACCAATAACCACATCCAATTTGCCCTGGCTCATAGATCTTACATTCCAGGTTCCAATGGTGTGTTGATCCTTAGAACATCGGATTCGCCGTTCACCACCAGCACCGTCGGCCGCTAGCCGTCCTTTCGGCTTTGAGCTAGCTGCGTCATCACGCCTGGGGCTAGTTGAGCTCATCCTCTGTTCCTCCCCAGTAGCATTTTGACCATCTTCCGACCGGGGGGTCTCATCTTCCGATGGTATACCGACATATCTCTGGTTGTACTGATCCATTTAGTTTTCATGGCAAGAATACTGGGGTGGGTTGCCATTACCTTCCCCAGGGATCGCATTTAGTCTGACCTCTCTGTCATGACCTTCCCGTCTTGGGTGGCCCTTCACGGTTTAGCTCATGGCATCATTGAGGTGCTCAAGCTCCAGCACCACGGCAAGGTAACGATCCTTTGCTGAAGATCAATCTCTTACTCCAATTTAAATTATAGTAAATATTGCTTCTATAAAACATTTCAGTTCTCAATTCAGCATTCCCTTCTAAAACAAATTTTCCCTCCCAGTTAAAGAACATGTGAAGCCCCTTCAAACATAATTTTTCACCTATTAAACTAACAAATATCCTTCTTCACTGTAATTTACTCCTATCTGCCTTGAAAAATCCAAATATTCTTCAAAAACGTTCCAGTCTTTGAAGCCTAATTCTCTTTTTGGGTCTTGGTACGATGACATCACAGCCTTTCTCATCCCTCTTTATGAACTTTAAATCTCCACAACTCAGTTTTCTTCCTTTCACTTTTTGAGTCCATTCTCATCTTCTTTGGGGAAGCCGCTTTATACTTAGGATAATTTTCCATCTTGTCAGCGCCTCTCAATGGTTGGGACAATTTGGACTCCACCAAGTTCTGAGACATGTCCAGAACTTCAGTGACTTCAAGGTAAAAATCTTTTAAAATTGCCTTAATTTCCTCCCTATCCACACCCGGATATGCAAAAATCAGCACTAGGATTAACACCAGATGAATACACCCTAATCAAGGAACTATCAACTCAGTCAACCAACCCAGCAGCAGACAACAGCCCCATCAAGGAACTCCCAAGGAGAGAGCAACACCCCCACCAACACAGGCAGGGCAAGCCACGGTGTATAAACAGAGAGCAAGGCCCACTCCCTCTTTGCACTGAAGATGGTGCCTAGTCTGGCCATGAAGCGTCTGCAAGAAAACAAGGCTCGGAGAGCACCAAGGACTCCACAGTTCAACCCTGAGCTACAAATAGTCACTTTGATTGGTACCCTCTAGTGCCTCAGGAAAGTAAAGCCCACTAGGTCTTTAACTGGAAAGTTCCTCAGCTCCTTATCTTCAAAGTAGCCAATCAGGGAGATAGAAAGTAATAACAAAGCGGGTTCCCACTGGAAAGTAAAAGCAAATAGGTGTATATTTTCTGGAAAAAACAGCCTACAGTTATCATTTACAATAATTCTTATGGATGCATTGCTAATTTGGACAGCCCCCTCCGCCCATCACTTTAAAGCAGTTTAGGTCTATTATCTAGTTGTAATTGCCTCTTTCTGATACAGTAGTAAAAGGTAACAATAAAACCAGAAACTAAAAACACCCTCCCCCGCTTTAAATATATATTTATATTTATATATTTATATTTATATTAGTTGTTGTTCAGTTGTTAGGTCATGTCTGACTCTTTGTGACCCCATGGACCATAGCATGCCAGGTCTTCCTGTCCTCTGCTGTCTCCCAGAGTTTACTCAGATTCATACTCACTGCATCGGTGATGCTATCTAACCATCTCATCCTCTGCCATCCCCTTCTCCTTTCACCTTCAGTCTTTCCTAGCATCAGGGTCTTTTCCATTGAATCCTCTCTTCGCATTAGGTGGCCAGAGTATTTGAGCTTCAGCTTCAGTATGTGTCCTTCCAATGAACAGTCAGGGCTGATTTCCTGTAGGGTTGACTGATTTGACCTCCTTGCAGTCCAAGGGACTCTCCAGAGTCTTCTCCAGCACCACAGTTGGAAAGCAATTCCTCAGCGCCCGGCCTTCCTTATGGTCCAACTCTCACAGCCATACATCACTACTGGGAAAATCATAGCTTTGGTTATACGGACCTTTGTTGGCAAGATGATGTCTCTGCTTTTCAATATTCTGTCTAGGTTTGCCATAGCTTTCCTCCCAAGGAGTAAGCAACTTTTAATTTCATGGCTGCAGTCACCGTCTGCGGTGATTGTGGAACCCAAGAAAATAGGATCTTTCACTGGTTCCTTTTCTTCCCCTTCTATTTGCCAGGAAGTGATGGGGCCAGATGCCATGATCTTAGTTTTTTTAATGTTGAGTTTCAAGCCAGCTTTTGCACTCTCCTCTTTCACCCTCATCAAGAGGCTCTTTAGTTCCTCTTCACTTTCTGCCATTAGGGTGGTATTGTATGCATATCTGAGGTTGTTGAGATATATACTCTACGTGTGTATCTGTGTGTGTGTGTGTACAGCCAAATCATTTTTAAAGATATATTAAAAAACCAAAATATATATATAAAAAAAGCCAAATCACCAAATTAATAAATTCCAAAAATAATTAAAGTCACCAAGAGATTCTGCATTCCTTTGCTGTAAAAAGCCTCTCTGGAAAAAAATAATAATAAAAAATTAGTGTTATAGAAATGGGGTGGGCAGCTTTAGAGTCCGTTTTCGGCTTCAGCCTGGCTTGGGAAAAGATGACAGTCCCGCCTCCCAGCTGATCACTCACCAGCTGATCGTGAAATGCTGTTTTGCGGTCTTCTGGCTGTGACCAGCCATCCAGAGGACATGGGCGATTCCTGGGGTTCTCCTTGCTCCAGAGAACACTTCTGGGCTCTAAGGAAGCCTGCCTGAGCCCGAAAAAAATGCCCCGCTGACAAGTCAGTCTGTAGACGGCAGAAAAAAATGCTCAAGCCACCACTGGTCCCCACCAGAAGTCACTGATGTTTTATTTTTAAATAATGTATATGGCTGCCCATCTCATAACAGTGACTCTGGGTAGCAGGAAAAGAGTTCAAATGAAAACAATAAATTTAAATCGATAATCCCGATCAGGGTTTCTCAACCTTGGCAACTTTGAGATGTGTGGACTTTGAGTCGCAGAATTCCCCAGCCGGCCTTGCTGGTGCAGGCAAAGTGAGAGGTGAGCCGAGACCGACTTTTCATCATGCCCCCATTTTGCCTGACCCCCCACAAGACCCTTGCAACCCTCAGAGTGGTCTTGACCCACAGTAGAGCCTTAACAGATAAGATGCGAAGCAGCCACAAACCAGGCGGGACTTCGATTGCGCTCCCGGGCCTGCCATCTCGGCTCCTGGCAGGGCATCCCTGTCTCGCATGGAAAAAGCAAGCCATCCTAACACACTGAAAAGGTTTCTAAAATGAAACTAAGTCTTTGTCTTAAAATAAAACTTTTTAAACATCTAAAAATGTTGCAAACAGAACTAGAACCCTGATGTAGTGCTGGGAAAATGTTCTGTTGTTTTGTGGCACTGAGCTGGAGGAAAAAGAATGTACAGAAAAAAAACTATCGCTGCTTTTTGAGAAACACACACTTTCATTCCTTCCCCCTCAGTTCCACTCATTTCCTTTCTTCCCCCCCCCACTCCCCGGCACAGCCCTCTAGATCCCCCATTAACGCCTCTATCTGCAAAGTCTCAGCGGATGAAAGCGTCAGGCTGATTTGGGCTGGGTTCAGAAGCTAAGCGTGATAACTTGCCATAGTATTGGATGAGAGACCACCAGGCAACCCTTTACAAGAGGCATCGCAGAGGAAGGCAATGGGAACTTCTCTTCCTTTGTATTGCCAAGAAAGCAAGACAGACTTACATTGCAGTAAAGGGACAAAGATGAATTTGACCAATTCTTGAGAAGTGGGTCCATAAAAGGAAGAATTGGGTAGGATTGCCCGAATGGCCCTCCAGAAGCCAGGCATCTCTGACTCTCGGCTGGGAGTGAGCAGTGCTAGGGGAGGGCTGCGGATTTCTCACAACACGTTTTGACACCCGTCCGGAAGCAAAACCCGCAAGCTTAACCTGTGCGAATCCGCCGCTGGAAAGCTGGCTGCCCGGGGAAGCGCGAAAGAGTTAAAGCCATAGAGCTGCGCGTCCCAGAGAGGCCGCCCGAAGGGGCGCCGCTGGCCTCTCCCCTCCCGCCCGAGGAGGACGCGGGTGGCCGGCGAGGCTGCAGCCCGTCCGGAAGGGAGGCGCGTGGCGGGGCGGCCGCGCGAGCGGCGGGTGGGGGCGAGGAGCGGCGGCGGGGGCGAGGAGCGGCGGCGGCGGCGGCGGCGGCGGCGGGGCGCGTGGAAGGAGCGCGCGCGGCTTCCCTGGGGAAGGAGGCGGCGGGGCGGGGGTGGCGGCCGCGAGGCGCTTCTCCCTTGGCTTCCTGCTTCCCTCCCACTCGTGCGCGCAGCTCGCCTTTGCTTTCCAGGTGCATCCCCCGGGAGGAGTCCCCTTCTTGCAAAGCAGACCCCCCCCCCTCTCTTTGGCCCGGCCCCGGGATCTCACCCTATCTCCCTGATTACTGTGATTCGTTTGCGCGTTTGGGATGAGAGCGCGGGATCTTGGATCTTCTCGTCCCTGATCTTTCGCTACCCCGTTTTTCACAGTTGCATCGATGGGATGCACTGCAACATGATGAGGTTCCAGATTGGTAGCAGCAAACCTTTTGCTTTGTTGCGGCAAAAAACAGTGGAGAGCATAATTCCGTCATTTTAGCAAAGAAAAGATCCAAGAGCCCTGTTCAGAAAGTTGCCCCCTGCGGGCCCCTATCTAATTTAATAGATTTGCTTGAAACGTACCACAACTCAGGCAGAGAGGAATCACCATCAGACAAGCTGGCAGGCAACATTTCCATTACATCAGTATGCAGGACAGGGGCAACAAGGATCTGCTGTATTGTTATTAAGGAATATTAGAGACACAGAAGTGGGTCTTTTTATTCCGTCCAGATTGCGTTGCCCCCATTAACATTTCCTTCTTCCTTTCCTTCCCCCTCCTGGAACTGCAGGGAGGAACAGCTATGGAGGAACAGAGGCTTGTGGTACCCAAAGAAGAAGAGGGAACTGAGAGAGGGGAAGGAGAGCCTCTCGTCGTCCAAGTGAGGACCGTTGAGGACTTTCTGGCCGGGGACGGCCCGTCCCACATTAAGCCGGAGTCGGAGGAGGAATCGCACCAACACTGGGACTCGCAGTGGCAGGAGTTCCTGAAAAGGGTGGCAGGGCGTCCCGCACCACCACCTCCCTTGGAGGAAGATGCCAAGGACTTCCAGGACCCCTTGGGGAGAGTCAAGGAAGGTCCCCAGGAGGAGAGTTCCGGAGGGGCCAGAGGGGAGGCTGTGCTCCAAGGAGATCCGAACGTCGGTGGGAAAGCGCATGCGTGTTTGGACTGTGGCAAAAGCTTCAGTGAGAGAGCATCACTGGTGAAACACAAGAGGACATACACAGGCGAGAAGCCACACAAGTGCTCTGATTGTGGAGGCAATTTTCAGGAAATGGCCTCTCTTATTAAACATGAAGGGACCCACATGGGCAAGAAGCCTTACGAGTGCTCCAAGTGCTGGAAGAGCTTCCGGACCAGTTCCCAGTTGAAAGCGCACAAGAGGACGCACGCAGGCGAGAAGCCATATCAGTGCTTGGACTGCAGGCAGACCTTCAGCCAGAGGTCACGGCTCGTCTTCCACGCGAGGGCCCACACGGGAGAGAGGCCGTACGGCTGCCCTGCCTATGGGAAGAGCTTCGTTTCTAGCTCACACCTCCAAAAACACAAAGTAGTGCACACGGACGGGAAGCTGCACAAGTGCTCCAACCGTGAGAAAGCTTTTGTAAAAAATACAACCTTGTGGTCCATACCAGAGAGAAACTGTACAAATGCACAATATGTGAGCAAAGTTTCTACAGCTCATCTGATTTTCATGGGCACGTGAAAATCCAGGAGGGATGTCCTAGGGTCCAGGGTTGGTCATCAGATCATGAGGACACGGTCTCCAAGACTTCTGGGAGCTACAAATGACATTCCTAGAAGTGGGGTGATAGCAAGGCTGGCTGGGGAATTCTGGGAGTTGAAGTCCACACATCTTCAAGTTACCAGGGTTGAGAAACACTGCTCTAGAAAGTCAAGCAAATGAGAATTGGTGGGTATGTAAAATATTGTCACCTTAAAATGTTACACAGAAGCTGTCGATCTTGAAGGTCTGAAGGTCCTTGTTCAATTTTGTGTTGTAAACCGCCCAGAGTCCCTCTGGTCGGAGGAGATGGGCGGTGAGAAATTTGATAAATAAATAAATAAATTTATGAGATCACTGGACAGGATCCAAGATGACACCTTTTGGAAATCCTGGTGGTTGCTGCCAAAAGAAGCCAATAAAACTGAACAGATCAGTCGTCTGATATCTGTAAGGGGTGTGGGTATGGGTCATGTATCACCTTGCTGAAAACAAGAGTCACAATCGCAAGATGGGTGTCTGTGTAAATCAATATAATAAACGGGTTCTGTGAGGGCATCTATTCATTAGTTGTATGACTGCGCCTAGCTGTAAGTAAGCACAACACTGAGGAGGACCATGTTTGTTGCAATTGTTGGGTGTCTGCTGTACGAGAAAGAGGGACCCTGAACAATGGGAAAGCAAAGATTTTTTTATTGAGGATTACAAGGCGGGAAATCCTTGGGACCTGATTGGCTGGCCAGTTTGGAGAAGCAAGGCAGGTCCTTGTCAATATGTCGGGAGGGGGGGCTCCATCCTTAGGCAAAAGGGGCCTTTCAGGACAGGAGGTCCATTGTGAAGGAGATGGAATGTTGGGACAATGGGGGGCGTGTCCTGGATGGAGGATGGAATGTTGGGGGTTCTCAGCTTGCTACTTTGTTGCCACTCCCTTCTGGGGGCTGGGCTTGAGCTGGGGAGGGGGCTGCTCCTTGGCTACTTTGTTGCCACTCCCTTCTGGGGGCCGGGCTTGAGCTGGGGAGGGGGCTGCTCCTTGGCTACTTTGTTGCCACTCCCTTCTGGGGGCCGGGCTTGAGCTGGGGAGGGGGCTGCTCCTTGGCTACTTTGTTGCCACTCCCTTCTGGGGGCTGGGCTTGAACTGGGGAGGGGGCTGCTCCTTGGCTACTTTGTTGCCACTCCCTTCTGGGGGCTGGGCTTGAGCTGGGGAGGGGGCTGCTCCTTGGCTACTTTGTTGCCACTCCCTTCTGGGGGCTGGACTTGAGCTGGGGAGGGGGCTGCTCCTTGGCTACTTTGTTGCCACTCCCTTCTGGGGGCTGGGCTTGAGCTGGGGAGGGGGCTGCTCCTTGGCTACTTTGTTGCCACTCCCTTCTGGGGGCTGGGCTTGAGCTGGGGAGGGGGCTGCTCCATGGCTACTTTGTTGCCACTCCCTTCTGGGGGCTGGCTTGAGCTGGGGAGGGGGCTGCTCCTTGGCTACTTTGTTGCCACTCCCTTCTGGGGGCTGGCTTGAGCTGGGGAGGGGGCTGCTCCATGGCTACTTTGTTGCCACTCCCTTCTGGGGGCTGGGCTTGAGCTGGGGAGGGGGCTGCTCCTTGGCTACTTTGTTGCCACTCCCTTCTGGGGGCCGGGCTTGAGCTGGGGAGGGGGCTGCTCCTTGGCTTGATGGGACTGCAGGGGGGCTTTGTCAGGGGCAGGGAGGGTCAGTTTGGGCCTGGTGGGATTAGGCAAAGGGGGGGGGTCCCCTGGTCATGTCCAAAAGACGGGGGGGGGGGAGTGCAATCTCCATTTTGTTATGTTCTCCACTATATAACACAGTAAAACATGTTCAGCAGAGCAATGCTTTGAGTGGCCAAAAAAAAGAAAGGATTTTTCTAGCAGTGCCCTCCATAGGTTCACACCCCAAAACTCACCAGGGGCTGCTCCAATCCTGTGATTGCTTTGCTTTTGTAGACATTTTTGTTGAGCGAATGGTGTAGAATGGGGAACATACTTAGATGCTGTACTACAGAGGCATCAGCTGGAAATCAGAAGGACTGGATTATGGAGAAATGGTAAAAGCTTCAGAACTGTTCAGAGAAACACGAAGAAAATCAAGAGAAGTGTGTGCGTAATGTCTGAAGAGGCCTCGGGGCAGAACAGGAATAACGTTTCCAAATGCTCCTCCGTGCCAGCCCCCATTCCTGCAACTGAAAAAGGAACACATCCCTGTGCAAAGTTCAGAGTTTACAGCAGTTTTGATCTAGACTTTTGGCTCTTCGGGACAACAAGCTGAATCTCAAACTGCTGAGGTCCATTTTAGCCCAGCATAGCATGCTGCGAATGCTGGATGCTTTTCTTTGAATGTAGGGATTTCCTCTAAACTTACAGGCATTGTTACATGAATAGTGAATTTCTGTGGTGTAATGACGATTCCTGCACAATATTTTTTATCTCCACCCCAGTTTGTTCCAAGTATCAAAGTGCCCGTGACCAGCATGTTTTAACAGTCATGACTAAGAAAGCATCTTGCACTCCAAACTAAACCGCCTTGGGCACTTTGTGGTATTGCTAGGGACCATAGACCTATTTATTCCTTTTCAGAAATTAGGTAGCTATGAAGTTGAGCCGGGAAGGGCTTAATTCAAAGGCAAAAAGGTGTGTCAGAGAATACTGCAGGGCGCATGTAACACTTTGCATCTTCTTAAACCAGGTAAGTCTTTTCCTAGGTTTAAAAAAAGTTTGGTTTAAGAAATTGCAGACAGGTGTTGTGCGCATGCTGAACAATATCGTGCTGCCCAATTGGAAGGTCTCAGCAAGTGCGGCACTTAGCTGAACTTGCCTGGGTTTAGAAGCTAAGGTGGGCTGGCCTGATAACACATGGATGGGACACCACAAGGTAATTTTATTTATTTATTTATCTATCATATTTTTATCACTGCCCATCTCCCCCACACGGGAGACCCTGGGCGGTTCACAATAAACATTTAAAATCCAATAAAATCATAAATACTACCAATAATCAATCAATGCAAAATGCAATGAAATCCAAGTAACGGTGGATCTAATTCAACCCATAAGGGGATAAAACTGGTCCTGGCAGAACTAGGGAACCAACCAGCCCCAAGAGTGGCTCTTCCTCTCCCCACTCCAGGCAAGGCAGCAAAACCAGGTCTTCAGCTGTTTTCTGAAGTCCA